>NC_139909.1:1086865-1366865 GCF_905171665.1 Trachurus trachurus
ATGCTGGGCGAGCCGACCAGCGTTTCTTTACTTTCGGTTTCGTGGCGAGTCATGAGAATAACGCCGCCGTATGAATCTCCGTTTATGGTGGGAACTACGACGGTATGTGATCGTCTTCCAACCTCTGACTTTAATTCTTGATGAATGAAAACATGAGTCTGTCTTGCGCCGGTCAAAGAATTTCACGGTGCGGAGGCTCATAAATGTACGAGCGAATGAATGTGGAAACACTTCACTTTAACAAAACTCCTCGTTGGTTGTCCCTTTAAACATATTTTTGAAAGAGGAAATTGAACTACACATTCTTAATTCATCATCACCACAGTTATTCCTCAGGTGTCGACTCAGGACTCAGTAGCTGGTTTCTCTAGGAGTTCTCAGAAACAGGAAACTCCAGGAAAAACCCAGTCGTATCCAGGACGATGAGATCTCACAGCTGGTCACATGGGTCACATCTGGCCTCTGATTGGCTGAGCTGAGCTGGTTGGAATGTGCTGCCCCCCCCTCACCCCCCCCTCCTCCTCCCATTGAAACCCTTCAGTCTTCATCACATCATCATCATCATCATCATCTCGGCCGCCGCCGCTCGTCCCCCAGAAATCACTTCCAGACGCTGAGAAGCTTTATGAAGAGCAGCTGAGTGTGTGTGTCTGTGTGTGTGTGTGTGTGTGTGAAGTGAGTTCTGTGTGTGTGTGTGAGGTGAGTTCAGTGTGTGTGTGTGTGTGATGTATAGGAAGGAACATGTCGACATGTTATTTCACTTTAATGAGCACATTGTTGGCAGCGACGCAGGGAAATGAAAAAAACACAAGGGTTGTGTTTCATCTAGTTGTGTGTCTGTGTGCGTTTAATGTGTGTGTGTGTGTGTGTGTTTAATCTGTGTGTATGTGTGTGTTTCGTGTGTGTGTGTTATCCTGAGAGAGTTTGGCTGCCCTCCTGCTCTGTGTCTCTTCTCTCCGAGCCGATCAATACTGACAGCTCTGAAGTGCCTGGATACATGTGTGTTTAGTGTGTGTGTGTGTGTGTGTGTGTGTGTGTGTGTGTGTGTGTGTGTGTGTGTGTGTGTGTGTGTGTGTTTAATATTTTCCAGTCTCTGACCAGCTCCTGATCTCCATCTGAAGGACTCGATCACAATTCAGGTCGGTCCCGGTCGACCTCTGACCTCTGATTGGCTCCTGAGATCTCCTCCTCTCTGTGTAGTCGTTGTTGTGTGTAGTTAAAGGGTTAATCCGTCTGTGTTTATAAAGACTTAGACGCTCTCCTCTGTTAGATCCACTGCTGCTACAGACACAGTCGACTGCCTCAGGGCCTGGTAACAACAGTGAATTCCCGTTTAAAGGGATAGTTCAACATTTAGTCCAATTGGCCCATTGCCATAACCCCTATAGTCATAGCAGTATAGGTGACCTTTAATGCTGCCAAATTATATGTGAATGCCAATGATCAACAAGCTTTTTTTGTTTTGTTTTTCTCTGTTTCATGAATATGTCTGCTATGTACTGTTGATAATTATTGATAACTATTTATTTATTTTCGTTTGTTTGTTGTTTGTTGTTTTTCCCTGTAATCACCCTAACCTAATGTTACCCCCGGGACCCGGGACAAGGGTGGGGTCAAGGGGAATGGATAAACGGAATTGTAAAGAAATAAAACAAAATAAAAAATTGATCACAAAAAAAAACAAAAAACTGTGAATTCCCGTTTAAAGGGATAGTTCAACATTTAGTCCAATTGGCCCATTGCCATAACCCCTATAGTCATAGCAGTAGGTGACCTTTAATGCTGCCAAATTATATGTGAATGCCAATGATCATGTCGCACATAACATACTGCCTCACAAGCTGGGGACAAACCAACAGCTCAAGGCGAGGCAATTTTATTTGTATAGCCCGTGAAGCCATTGGAAACGCTGTACAAGCAAACCCTTAAAGTTTTGGACCAGAAACCGAACAGCTCACATTGTTGCACCATCCTACACAAACATCAGCTTCTGAGCTGGGATGGATGTCATAAAATATAGGAACATCTGTCTGGTCTTTAAAATCCTGCACGGTTTAGCTCCTCCACCATTGAACTCATTCATAAACCAACGCAACACTGGTCCAGGGGCGTTTCTAGACACTCTGGAGGCCCCAGGCAAGAGGTAACTTGGAGGGCCCCCACTCCCAACAGGGACCACAAACATTAACTGTAAATTAATTCAAAAATCCCAAACCATTGATGATTCAATTCTGCATACTATGCCAACCCAGTCTCATATAAAACTTACCTTGGCTATGTTGGTCAAAAGTGCAAAAACATAGAATTTAATTTACATTAATAACATAAAATAATTACATAATTTACATTTTTTCTGAATATTTTTTTATTATTGTTTTGCATCCACGTCACGTGACTTTCAAGTTCATGGCCGTGAGAACAAAAAACATAGCAAATATTTCTATCATTTTTAGTGGAAAAATCTATATTTTGAGGTAGTTTCAGCATAAAAATGCCCTGATTGTATTTCTAGCGAGAAATATATTTTACTTTCGTAATATTTTCATAATATTTGCTTGTTGTCGCTAAGGTGGTTACATTTTTATGATACTGTGTTGATTAGGCACAACATTCGATGTACACAGCCAGTGGCAACATCAGGTTGTCACTGATATGGACCAATGCCAGCCGTCCCTGGGGGCCCCCTTCCAGCATAGGGCCCTAGGCAATTGCCTGGGCTGCCTGCCCTGTTGCAACGCCTCTGCACTGGTCAGATCACTAGAAGCGCCACTCGTGGTGACTCAACAGTCCCATTCAGGAAAAGTACATTGGGCCAGCTATCATTTTCTGTTAAAGCATTACAACACTGGAACTCACTTCCCACCCATATTAAAGAAACACATACATACTGTACGTTTACATCCAAACTAAAAACATGGCTCGCTCATAATCACACCTGTACCCACTAAGATATTGTGCTATTTGCATCATGATCATGCTGCCTGTCTGTGTCTTATCTGTCTACCTGATGTCTGCATGCAGCCCTGTCTGTCTGCATCCCAGAATGTGTAGTAGGGGAGACCGGGGTTGGTTGGCACACCCCTGTTTTCTGTTTTATAGGCTATAGGCCTTAATGTAAATATTCTGCATCCACCCCACACAGCAAATCTAAAACACGGTGAGATGGAAATAAATAAAAATACAAAGAGGTGATATGCTATATTTAAGAATAAATTATATGTTCATTGAATATTTTCTCTTTAAAAAAAAAAAAAAAGCTCAAATCATTTACTGTTTGATGTTCTGTGTACGTGTTATCTTGTTCGTGGCCTTAAATGCCTTGTTTTAGTGTTATACATGCAAATATATGCATGCATGTCTTCTTAAATTTGAATATATTAGAATTAAATTTCCAATTTATTATTATATTGATTGCTTCATCCATTCATTTTTACATTGTGCCAACCAACCCCATGAAGTGTGCCAACCAACCCCGTGTCGGGGCTGGTTGGCACAAGTGCACAGTATGATTTTATTCATAAATTAATTAATTTTAGAATATAACTGTGGACATTGAAATGTGTTTAGTTAAAGCTGACACCTTAACCTTTCATTTAATGCTGGTTTGAATATTCTCACATAAATGATGCCTGAGTGCTATGGCAAAGAGTGAAAAGTGTTACCAACCAACCCCGGTCTCCCCTACATGTATGTGCTGATGTAGCCTGTTCCTGTTGTGTGTGATTACTGGTATGTTGCATGTGCTGCTCTTGTATGTTTCTATGTGCTGTCTCTGCATGATTGTACTGATGCCTACCTGTTCTATCCAATAAAACAATAAAGTAAAGTAAAGGTTCGTTACCTTTAATTGTCGGTGCAAGCTGTTTTTAGAACGGCGGAGCAGAGCCGCGAGCTGCTCAGAGCTACACTACGGAGGAACTATTGCGTTACTGTTGTATAAAACTCTCAAATATGTCACATTACTTGGACTTCCCTCTCTAACCCCGTTTATCTGGTACTAGTCCAGATCCAGGTCCAATCAGGTCCAGTCAGGTTTCAGTTTCAGTTTAATTTATATGTCAAGGGACAATGTACATTAATAAAACATTGTGTAAAAAAAACAAAAAAAAAAACATATGTAAATGTACCCGAGTTAGCTAAAAAGCTAGTTTTCATTGCCAGTCCCTCTGCCTGATGTTAAAGAGCAATTCCAGGCGAATTCAACTCAGGGGTGTATTTTCATATCATTTTAGGTCTAAAAGAAGGAATCTGAAGATTTCCAGTTTAATATCTCCTGTTTTGCGGTAGTTATGGTCTGTCCCCGCGTCGCCACGGCAACGATGAATGGGAGTGGATGTAAGTTCTGCTGCTTAGGCTGTTTCCATCCCTCAAAGCCACAGACAGCGTCAGATGGAGACTCAAACATGCACCCAGAAGTTTATTCACTTCAACAAGCCGACATGTTTGTAAAACTAGATCTAATTCAAAGTCTGGCGGAGTCGAGACCCAGTTGCCGTGCGCAGTGTGTTCAGGTGCAGTGGGAAAAGCTACCGCTTGTGTCATAAACACAGGAATATCAACTCTTTACTTGCTTCAAGTAAAAAAAACTTAAACATACTCGGCGCATGTTTGAGTAGCCACCTGACGCTGTCTGTGGAAAAAAATGTACACTTGAAGCAAGTCAAGAGTTGATATTCCTGTGTTTATGACACAAACGGGAGCTTCCCACTGCACCTGAACACACCGAGCGTCAACTTGGGGCTCGCGCGAGACTCTGGGAGACTTTGAATTAGATCTAGTTTTACAAACATGTCGGCTTGTTGAAGTAAATAAACTTCTGGGTGCATGTTTGAGTCTCCATCTGACGCTGTCTGTGGCTTTGAGGGATGGAAACAGCCTAAGCAGCAAAACTTACATCCACTCCCATTCATCGCTGCCGTGGCGATTCGGGGACAGACCATAACTACCGCAAAACAGGAGACATTAAACTGAAAACCTTCAGATTCCTTCTGTTAGACCTAAAATGTTAGGAACATACAGCCTGAGGTGAATTTACCTGGAATTGTCCTTTAAAGGACAACCTTAAGAAAGAGCAACAATGAGGTAAAGTACCAAGACACGTTCGGTACACATTAAAAATTATACATTTGTAAAATAACACACATTTGCGATGGCACCAAAATACCAAGGACACATTTGGTACACATTAATAAATATTTGTAAGATCATAACACATTTGCGATGGCACAAGGTAGTTAGTGCTCATAATATAATAAGTTCTTAGTGCTGCCATCATAGGGCATCAGCAATACATAGTATTAGGGAATGGGATTCATTAAACGAATCACTATAACTGTCTGGTTATTATGTAATAACTATCTAGTTACTACATATAGGAAGATACATGACAGAATACTCAACGCCTATACTACATATGCAGTAACTATCTGGTCACTACACATAGGTAAATACATGACAGAACACTCTATGCCTATGCTCCATATAGGAAAATACATGACAGAATACACAGTGCCTATACTACATATCTATGTGGTTACCACATGTGGGAAAAGCAAGAAAAGGAGACCGCACACATCAGCTCCCTTATGTGCAGATTTATTAGTACATCAATAGTAACGTTTCGAGCTCATAGCTCTTCATCAGACTAACTCATACACATTAGACGCCCCGTTTTTAAACCTGCCCCTGAGGGTCACATGGTGAGTCACATGGTAAAGGGAATGTATAAATCAGAACCCATCTTGTGCAAAACCAAAACATACAAAAATCAGTCAAAAACTCCATCATAATTAAATAGACCAACACCCATCAGGCCGACTGGCCGTCATACAGATCTAATGAATTAGAGGCGCCTCTAATTCATTAGATCTGTATGACGGCCAGTCGGCCTGATGGGTGTTGGTCTATTTAACTATGATGGAGTTTTTGACTGATTTTTGTATGTTTTGGTTTTGCACAAGATGGGTTCTGATTTATACATTCCCTTTACCATGTGACTCACCATGTGACCCTCAGGGGCAGGTTTAAAAACGGGGCGTCTGATGTGTATGAGTTAGTCTGATGAAGAGCTATGAGCTCGAAACGTTACTACTACTGATGTGCTAATAAATTTGCACATAAGGGAGCTGATGTGTGCGGTCTCCTTTTCTTGCTTTTCCTGTCTATAATTTTGAGGCCAGCACCTTTTGAACTGGATGTGCGCGACCGTGTCTACTCTTTGTTACCACATGTGGGAAAATACATGACAGGATACTCAATGCCTAAACTACATATGGGGAAATACATGACAAATACTCAATGCACAACATAGTTAGTGCTCACATTTTTGGTTGTCAACAAGCCAGTTCTTTACGTTAACTGTAAATGAGTGAAATGAGGTGATTCTCTGATAGATTGTGGCTGAGTTCCACTGGTGTGACGCTCTGAAGGAGAAAACAGCCTGGCTGAACGAGGTTTTCCTGAGTGGGATTATGCAGAGTCTTTTTTGGACGCACCTCGTGTGGATCTAACAGCAGATGATTTAAACTTTATGAAACTCCAAGGTCCAAGCAGGTCTACGCAGGTCCAAGCAGGTCTAAGCAGGTCTAAGCAGGTCTAAGCAGGTCCAATCAGGTACAGGTACAGGTCTAGGTGAGGAGGAAATAATGAGACAGAAGTACAGACTGTGTTAAGAGTCATTAGTCTCTCTCTCACACACACAGACACACACACGTTATCTGATCTGCTGTCTTCTAGTTTCACTGTAACACACTTAGACACACAGTTGACAGATGTGTGTTTTGAAAGAGGAGACCGGCAGCCTGTCGCCATGGTAATGATCATACCTGTCAATCAACAGGTAATCTGTCAGCTGATAGGAAGACACCTCATCACCACCTCCTGACCCAGCAATGACCACACACACACACACACACACACACACACACACACACATACACACACACACACACACACACACACACACACACACACACACACACACACACACACTGGTTTGGACTCTGAACCAATAGAAAACACTCTCTACTCTACTCTACTCTGCACAGTTATGCACATGTCTTCATAACTGTGTATCATCCCTGTTGTTTTCTGCAGTGATAAAAAGACGCTGTAGCTCAAGCCGAGTAAACACACGAGCCTCCTACAATGGCGACTGCATTGTTCCCAAGTGTAGCTACAACATCATCTGGACAGTCTGCCTTCTCAGTAAAAGGAGTTAGTTAACCTATGGAACACTTTACCCACTCACCTGAAACTGGACACTGATACAAACTCGTTTAACAGAGGATTACAGTTTTTCTCGATTGCTAAGGTCACATTTCTTGAAAGCTGCTGTCTCTCCTTTTCTCTAAACTGTGAACACAAACCCCAATTATCAAGCTACATTCACAAAACCTCAGACTCTTCTTGCAAAACCAAACTTTCACCTCAAAACAGTTCAATCTGAGATTTTTCATAACTCCTAAATTAACAGCACTACGAACAGGCACACAGAGCCAAGGCTTTTGTTGGAGACAATGTGGAACCCCTATGGCTAACCATTTTCATGTTTTTTGGGCCTGTCCGAAAATCCAGTTATTTTGGAAGGAGGTGTCAACCGAGATAAATAAAATAATAGGGGTGGATTTAGATTTTTCTTTTGTTATTTTATATCTTGGTAAAATTCCAAAAACAGTCTTGCATAAGGACAGGTACTTGTTGAAGATTCTTCTGGCAAGTGGTAGGAAAGCCATAACCAGAAAGTGGTTGCAACCAGATCCTCCAATACTGATCCAGTGGCACGGGATTATTCACGAAATTTACTGTATGGAGAGACTTACTTTTGTTTTAAGACTTCAGTTGGAGAAGTGTATGGAACGCTGGGAAAAATGGATTGAATATGCACCTTGAATAGTGTGACATTTGACTATGATGTATGTGTATGTATGTATGTGTAATAGAATATTTTGTTTTTAACTGTACCACCCATGATGATCTCATGTTCTTTGTTCATGTATGTAGATAAATAAAAAGTTAAAAAAAAAAAAAAAACAGTTCAATCTGGTGCCCAAAACTGAACTATGTTGTCAAATCGTGCCCCGAGTCAATCAAAATTAAAAACACTACTGAGCAGCCACTAAACACTACATAGACAAATAGAAAACACAACTCAGCACATGAATCTGTAGAAATACATGTTTCTCTGTACTGGGTCAGACCACAGAACTTCATCCTGAACTAGCTACAGTATATGTTCCCTCACATCATTGGACACAAGTGTGATCAATTTTGAGTTGTTGTGTTCAACCGGTGAAACTTGTGCTTTACTTGTGTTTGACTTTTGCCACCTGTGCTCAGCATTATGCAACACAGGTGCATCACAATGAAAATGTGTTGGTAAGATGTGTCTAAACAGGTGAAAAGTGCTGATGGTTTTGCCAAAAGAGAGTGATTCAATCAGTGGGTGAGAATTTGGTTCAGACAACAGGGTTTAGTGTTTTAGTAATTGAGAAAAACTGTAAAAGCAAAACAACAACGCTCACATGTATGAATATGGACTTTTTCATTGTTACTATTTTTACTGTTAGGATCATGATTTCTGTTTGCTCAATCTCCTCTCGTTGATCTTGTGCTCTGTATTTTTAGATTAGTCTGCTACTGTCATGATGTCGTGTCATGCACTTGGTTTCATCTCATACTGTTGATCATATGTTCTGTATTTTTAGATTAGCCGCCTATGGACTGGTGTTGAAAATTAGCACATGTGCTAAACACACTCAAGCAAAGCATCTGTTCTGTCCACTGGAACAGTCTCAACGTATTTGTGATGTCCATATCAAACTTTTATCCAACCATTTTAAACTTGGATGTTTTTATACTGAAATGCCTACTTGCTGCTGTTGTTGTTATATTATCGAATGTTATTTATATTTACAATTTCCTTTAATATGTTTTTATATGAGGGGCAGCACAGTCTGGGGGATGTAGTCAGGACTTAATTTCACTGCTTGTTGTAAGTGTACACTTTAACTTTGCATGTGACAAATAAAGAATCTTGAATCTTGAATCTTGAATGAAAGTAAATAAATACACCTTTTCATAGCCGTTTGTCTTGGTCGCTGTCTGTCAGGATGTAACGCTACGACTGCTTCCCTCACAACTCATCAAATACACAATCCAACAACTCCAAGTGAACAAGTGTAACCTGTCGTTATGCATACGATTATTTTACACTAAATGTATATTTTTTGTTTCCATACCTGATGTCTGTGAGCTGCTCCTCCTCCTCCTCCTCCTCCTCCTCCTCCTCAGGTGGAACCTTCATCAGCCTGTGTTTCCCCCCGGTCCTCTTCCGGTGTAACTCCATGTTTCTATAAAGACCTTTGTCCCGCCAAAACTCTCCCTCTGGCCTCGGTGCTCTGTGGGAGAGGTGAGCAGTGTTCCTGTCAGGGATCTGTTACAACACATCCATGCTTCCTGTCCATCCTCTTGTCTTTCATCAAAGATACTCTATTTATTTAATAGACCGAATCTCCTCGTTATTTACAACTACTTCTGGGTAGAAAACCAGCACGTAATTTGAAAGAGAACAGTAGTAACGAACCAGAGTTTAGCTATATAATATAATATATCATATTTTTCACATCCTATCACCTTTTAGACAAATCTGAAATGATTAAAGAAACATTAATATTTATCTGTGTGTGTTTTGTGTTGCTATGTGTTGTATTTATTCAGTTTGAGGGAATCACAGTGTCTAGAAAGCATCAGTGGCTCAGCTGACAGGGACAGCTGACGGTAGCTAAGCTAACGGTAGCTAAGCTAATGGCGGTAGCAAAGTTAAGGGCGGTTGCTAAGGTAACGGCAGAGCTAACGACGGTAGCTAATTAAGCTAACGGCGGCAGCTAAGCTAACGTCGGTCACTACGCTAACGGCGGTCGCTAAGCTAATGGCGGCTGCTAAGCTAACGGCGGTTGCTAAGCTAACGGCTTCAGCTAAGCTAACAGCAGGACGTCAGCTGTTAAAACCCTCCCGTTGTGGGACACGACATGAAACTACTCCAGTTAGCTCAGTCATGTTGGAACTCAGATATCCGCTGGAGAAAATATTTGTTCATGGACCGTTTATTGAGTCACTGAGTTATTAAAGTTAAACAGGTAGCTAACCGTTAGCCCAGCTAATCTATGATAACCATGACTAAATAATTAGTTACAAAAACATGCACACATAAATAGTAATGTTTGTCCAATCACTGGTTTTTATAAACTTTACAAACATCATATTAGTCTAAACGGTGATATAGTAACATGAAAAATGAAGTAGTTGTAAACAACAAGGCGATTCGTTCATAAATATAAATATAATATACATTTGTTTTAAATTGACTATTATCCCTTGTGTTGTTTTTTTGTTTTGTTTGTTGCAGCCTAGTGTTTATGATTAACTATATTGTGCTTTTTTGCAATTGTACAGCACTTTGAGCACAAATGTGCTCTAAATAAATTGTGACTTGACTTGATAAATAGAGGCTGTTATGTCCACATTGTAGGGGCTGGCTGGCTGCTCATTTATTGTTTGGTTTAATCTTCGTCAGATAGCTAATAAAGACGCTTGAAATAGCCTGATATGATCTTCTCCCTCCTTCCTAAAAAAAAAAAAAAAACAGGACGCAGAAGAATGACAGCGGTTGAATTACCGACCAGCAGCATCTGATCACCCGGGCTGCAGCTCCTGATCCCCGGCTCTCCTCCTCCGTGTTTGAACTCGGCTTCCTCCACGCTCGGCTCTGGCTGCAGCATCAGGTGTGTCGATCCGAGGAATTAAAGGGACGGTACGTGATGTTTGAGGTTAATAGATGGAAGCTGCTAAAGGAAGAATGCAGTCAAACATGTTACAGTTATTTCAAAACTCTTCACACAGTTACCACAACATAATCTCTCCCCATGCAATAAAATGACTGACTCAGCTCGTCCAATAGGAAAAAAACCCCTGTAATAATCTGAGTTAGACTTAAAGTAGAAACTTCAACTTCAATTTCAAACAACTTTATTAATCCCACCAGGGGCAATTGATCAGCAGCTTGCACAGTCCAAAAACACAGTACACACAATAAATACATATAAGAAACAAGGTAAATAAATAGAATAGAATGCCAAGGAATACAGTGTTGTCAAAGATCAGTTGAATAAAGTGAATAAATACATACGTTGCACATGTTTGACCAATAAAATGTGCATGGTAAGAGGAATAAAATCATTATCAAGAATTAAAGAGGCGAATAGCAGAGGGGATGAAAGTCTTGCAGACAGGTGAAACATTGCAATGACCTGAGGGCAACAGAGAGAATTCGCTTGCCAGCACGTAACCAGGAGAAGACAAAATATTGTTTACAGAGCAGCTCACGGCTCTGCTCCGCCGTTCTAAAAATAAAAATAGCTTGCATCGACAATTAAAGGTAACAAACCTACTGCTATGACTGTAGGGATTATGGCAATGGGCCAATTTGACAAAATGTTGAACTATCCCTTTAATACAGACAGAAGCGCCTGCTATCCCGTTTGCATTTCGATGCTGGTAGAATTACAACTGCAACAACACAGACGCGCAAAGCGATTTTACAACCCGCGCGTAGTTTTCGAGCTGTGTCGGACGGAGAGTCAGCCCACTCATCTGGTCTGGATTCTGACTTCCGACTTGAAGCCGACTTCATCCAGGGAAAAGATTTATGCCATGTAAGTACATTGTTTGTTTTTGAGTTAGAGAAAACTGAAAATGATTCTGTCGTTTAACTGAAAGAATTTCATGCCAAGTTTTCAAATAAATCACATTTTTAAACATTATTTTCATTGTTGAAGTTTAAAAGTCTGGGTGTGCGACAAGGGGAAAGCAGTGATTTTGACAATTGTAAGAATGTTGAAAAGTATGAAAAAATTATAATAGAAAGGTGGTACATTTTTTCTAAGGTGGTTTTATTGTTAGTTTGACAAAGAAGTGGAATTTTGTACAATATGATGTGTATTTTTTTTTAAATATGACCAAAGAACATAAAAGTGCCCGTAGTCTAAGAATCACCCATACACGTTATTATCATATCATTCATCTAACACACCGACACGTGTAGATGAATGGAAACACTTTTGCACACCGGTAGGCAGAAAGGTGCAGCGGAGGAGGAGAAACACGTGGACTAGGCGAAGAAAATCCCGCACGCTCGGCTCTGGCTGCAGCATCAGGTGTGTTGATCGGAGGAATTAAAGGGACGCTACGTGATGTTTGAGGTTAATCGGATGGTTAAGCTACTAAAGGAAGAATGCAATCAAGCATGTTACAGTTTTTCAAAACTCTTCACACAGTTACCACAACATAATCTCTCCCCATGCAATAAAATGACTGACTCAGCTCGTCTAATAGGAAACCGGGACGAGTTGTAAAAAACTGTACAATTTGCCTTAGATTTCGGGTAGATGCAGCAATAATAAAGAGTGGGTTGGATTTTGTTTTATCCCATATAAGTTTTCTCCTCGGCTTACAGCAGAGCAGAGTGACTGACCCGTGTTTCAGACCAAACACTCTATAGAATGGTAATTGGTAAATGGACTTGCACTTATATAGCGCTTTTCTAGTCTCTTGGACCACTCAAAGCGCTTTACACTGTAGGTCACATTCACCCTTTCACACACATTCATACAGCGCTGTAGCGCAGGAATCTAACCATTCACACACATTCATGCCCCGATGGACACATCGGGGGGCAAGTGTGGGTTCAGTGTCTTGCCCAAGGACACTTCGACATGTTGCCAGGAGGAGCCTGGAATCGAACCACCGACCTTCCGGTTAGTGGACGACCCGCTCTACCTCCTGAGCCACAGCCGCCTGTATAGAAGTGATTGCTGTCGGAAGATACAACTATTTAAGACTTATATTAACACAAACATTCCGCTTACTTCTGCTCTAAGGTAGAAACAGCAGTAATAAAGAGAGGGTTGGATTTTGTTTGATCCCAGTTGGTCAAAGGTGTGAAATAAAAAAAAGCGCCTGCTATCCCGTTTGCATTTCGATGCTGGTAGAATTGCAACTGCAACAACCCAGATGCGCGAAACGATTTTACAACCTGCGCGTAGTTTTCGAGCTGCGTCGCCAGTGGAGATGAAGCCGACTTCATCGAGGGAACAGATCCTCGCCTTGCCTGTAAGTACATTCTTTGTTGAAAATCATTCTGTCGTTCAACTGAAAGAATTTCACGGTCTTTTCGGTCTTTTACAAAGATGTACTGTATATCAGGCATGTCCAAAGTCTGGCCCGGGGGCCAATCGCGGCCCGTGTTCAAATTCCCACCAGCCCGTAGCCTCTGTCGTAAAATCAATAATATGCGGACACCAGCACGTACAAAAAACAAAACAAAAGCTATTTTATATTTCACCAGACCTGTGGCCGCACTCTAGCTGCGCGACCCTTGACCCTTGCCAGCCCATTTCTAAAATATGATATAATATAATATATAATATACGTTTCAAATGAACCTAGATATGTTTAAGCTTCCTGACAGACTTTTTCTTCATTTTATGTGGTCTTCAAATGTGAAAAGCAGAGTGATTTTGGTAAAACCTTGTTTAGATTTGTTAATATTCTATGTGAAGAAATGAAAAGAATGCCATTTGCAATAAAAACATGTATTAAATAGTTCATTTGCATAGTGTTAAAGGTTCAAAGGATCCGACCCACAGGTTTTCACCTCACCAAATCTGGCCCTCTTTGCAAAACTAATGTAAATGCTCGTAAATATCTATCTGTCACACTTCGAGACTGTATTGTACTATTGTAAATGATTTATTTTGATGTTCATGCTGTCTTTTTGCAAATTGTGAACAGTGTGGATTTTATTTTAGTTTCTGTTATAGCGTATAATCTCAAAAAAGATGTTATGTAGACACTAAAAATACATTTTCTGTTGTTTGAAAGAATTTTGTGCAACTTTTTGACATTTACAAGTTGAGGGATACAGCTGTGACATTTCTGTATTTTGAAAAATGTGCAAATTTGAGTTTTATTTGAGTTTTTAGCAATAATACAATATTCAGTATGGACATGAGCTGCAGCTCTGAAACTGTGTGTGTGTGTGTGTTGATGTGTCCATGTCCAGAGTGGAAGTGGTCCAGCCCGTCGCCACCACCTCTGCCTCTGTGGCGTCGTCATGGTGACGTGCTGAAAGGTGAGGTGCGTGACCTCTGACAGCAGCACTTCCTCTCTCTTCCTGTTGGCTCCGCCCCCCCACTCGCCGCCACATTCCAGCTGCTGACCAGACAGGAAGTGATGTCACTCACTGCTGTCTGTCTGTCCTGTCTTGTCTCTACGTTTCCCATGATGCCGTTCACTCACACACACACACACACACACACACACACACACACACACACACACACACACACACACACACACACACACACACACACACACACACACACACACACACACAGAGTGATGTAAGATGGCCGCTGTCTACACATGTCACATCCACCTCCATTTCATGTCTGATCCTCCAACATCTGGGACGAGTTAGAGCAGGAATGAAGGAGGAGGGAGGGGGGGGAGGGGGGGGGGTAGCTGAAGGTCTGACTCTGAGACCAGCAGCAGTAAAGTGTGTCGTTGTTATAGAAACCAGATTGACACACACACACACACGCACAGACACACACCTGGAACGTTTCCAGATGTTTCTTCTGTTCAAGTCGATCAGAGGAGTTCCTACAGTCACACACACACACACACACACACACACACACACACACACACACACACACACACACACACACACACACACACACACACACACACACACACACACACACACACACACAGCCCTGGTGAGACTCCGCCCTCTGCTGGACAAACGCCACACTACAACCAGAGGAGAACAGACACACTCTTGACAACAACTGTCCCATGATGCATTGCATCTCTTTCAGTGACTGACTGATGATGATGTCACTGCAGAGTCATGACATCATCACGTAAACTGAAGGTTACAGTAGGTGCGTTTCCATCAGCTGTTTAGATGCATCGAGATGTATCGCATCGGAAAATGATGATGGAAACGCCGTGATTCGAATTAAAATCCCCTGATTCACACAAACTGAAATACGCTGCTATGGCCGGTGTTGGTTGATGATTCGAATTAAGTGACGTAGCCACTTTAACCCCGTCTGCTCCTGTGTTGCAGTTCACTCACAAGACAACATCAGGGTTTCACTACATCTAATTAATTGTGGTGCACCGCCACGGCAAAATAAAAGCCCACACACACCTTCATAATGATGTTACTGCACAGTTCTTCATAGTTCCTCCCAGTGGCGTAAATATCGACGGTGCAACCGGTGCAGCTGCACCGGGGCCCAGGCGCCGTCAGGGGCCCATGAAGGAAGAGAGAGAGAGAGAAAAAAAAAAAACAGCTGTCCAGTATTGCGACAGGCCCCTGTTTTTGTGAATGGCATAGCTCGACGCGGGTCGGTATAAGGTAATGCTGAGTGGCTAGTGTGGGAGGAGGAAATTATAATTTATCCAATCACCTTGATACCTGTCAGTCAAGATGAGTTGCGGTTTGAGCCGAGCTCAGGGCAGGCTGGTGTTGATATGGAGCCGCTGTCCGTGGTGCTTAAGCGCTGGTTTGCAGGGTGAGTTTGTGGCTAGTCATCTGTAACTGGGGTTGCCACGAGAACTGATACCTCTACATGCTGACATGCAAAAAATACGTCAGTACCTGCATTTTTTCTCGGCAGACTGTGTCGATCCCTTTCGGGACTGACGCGGACAGAATACGCACGTGAGTCTGAGCAGCGCGAGGTCTCGGTGCGGCTACAGTCGAGCTCGCGGTCCGTGTATGTGAATGCAGCCGGACCTCGAGCCTTCTGCTCAGTGTGTGCCACAAGTTTGAGCTCATGTAAACATGACAACGTGCCACACGTCTTTCTCCCGTCAGTTGTCATGATGGAAACATGACGCTCTGACAGTGGTGCGGCGTTTGGATCATAACACATCCATGGTTTGGACCAGAGAAAAAACAAACGTGTGTAAATGTAATACATATGGGCTGCAAAATGAAACAATGTGTCATTTTTGCACCAGTTTGTGTGAAAACCCTATGGTGACAATAGCAGTTCTCTCAAGTGGCTGTGTGCGTGTGTGTGTGTGTGTGGGCAGCAGCAGGTATAGGGCAAAAAATATTTGCACCGGGGCCCATCACCATGATGTTACGCCACTGGTTCCTCCTCAGTAAAAACCAAACTTATCAACCAGCGCATCCAGTGTTTACCATTAATAAAGTCTCTCTCTCTCTCACTCACACACACACGGACAGGTCGCGTTATGAAGGTAATAAACATATGCGCTAAATCGCTCTAATGTGTTCAAATCAGACCGTCAGTCCGTCCGGGGGAATTTCTTTTAATGCGCATTTCCCAGTAATTCGAATCACTTTGGATGGAAACATGGCTAGTGTTGGAGTTGTGAGGAGACAGATGTGAACATCTGGGTGGAGTCATCACTGGGTTGTGTTGTTACACTGTGTGTGTGTTCACACTATACGCACACTTTATACAGGTAAGGTGGTCAACCTGCAGGTGTGTTTTCTTTCCTCTCCTATACCCTTCCTCTCCCCTCCTTTCCTCTGGGTTGTGTTGTTACTCTGTGACTGCTGGTGGAGTGAAATGCATTGTGGGACACTGTCCACATGTAACCAGCAGCTTCCAGAAGCCTTCACCACTGTAGCAGTAGCACTATGGTGGCTGACCTCTGACCTCTCAGCTGACGGTGTGGTTGTGGGCGTGGCCCTGGATCAGAGAGGGACCAATCACAGTCAGAGTGTCTTTCATTTGGTTTTATTAAGAATAACATATGACAGGATATAAAAGTAAAAAAGAAGTAAAAAAAATCAAACAGGACGGGCGGTGTTTAGCCCAGTTGGTAGAGCACCCGCCTCATGTGTTGAGGCAGGCAAGGCAAGGCAAGGCAATTTCATTTGTATAGCCCGTTTTTACAAACAGTTTGTCTCAAAGGGCTTCACATCCCATCATAACAACATTCGCGGATCCTTAAAAAGTCTTAAATTCATGTATCTAAAATAAAGGTCTTAAAAAGTATTAAATCTATTAGAAATTTCTTAAGATGGTCTTAAATACAGTACTTAATGGTCTTAAATTCATGGATTAAATTCAAAGCATCAGCTGTGATGGGACCTGTTGGAAAATCCAACCGGTCTCATCACAGCTGATGCTGCTGGACACAAGGCACTGGCTCTGGTGGACGTGGTCTCTGGGACCAGCCCAGATCAAAGGTCACAGGTCAAAGGTCAAGGCCTGGCTCAAAGCAGCAGGACAGGAAGTGAAGAGGAGAGCCAGAGAGACGTTTCCATGGAGACGTCCTGCTCATCATCTGGACGTCATCAAACACACTGATCACTCTGATTGATGAACTCTGATCATACAGATTCTTGAGCCATCAGTGGAACTTCTTCTCTTCCTGGTGTCGGCGGTTTCTTCTTCTCTGTAGAGACAGAAAACGGTGAGACAGAGACAACAACTAGAGACAGTGCTGAGTGTGATGGTGGAGGAGAGATGGGATGTCTTCATCCAGTTGGACATGTTAAAGGGAGAGGAGGAGATCTTTGTAACATTTTAAATGTATTGTTTGAACTCCTCTTCACACCTTGATTGCAACTAATTAATTAAATACTTTTCCACAAACATGAGAAATGTCAGTCACCTGTGGAACAGACCATCCGGTAAAAACACAATCCAATCCAATGTGTGTGAACGTGTGTGTACAAGGGGTTTTTCTACAACATGTTTTGGCTAGCGTAAATGCTCATCAACATTAGCTGAGCTACCTGGTCAGTCCCGTGGTTAATTCATGTGTGTTGATTAATCTAAAAATTAGGGCTGGGCAAGTTAATGCGTTATTATTTGCGATAACTCATTAAACGTTGCCCAGCCCTACTAAAAATGTACTTGTGTGCCATATGTTGTCTTTGATAATATTTGTGTGTTAAAACAGCTTATTTGATATAAAAATAACATGTTAAAAATCTGAATGTAAGTTAAAAACAATTACATACAGCTTTCTATCAGAGATGGTCAGTGGTTTAAAATGGGTTATAAAAACGTGATTTTCATGATTTCACTTGTGATTGCAAGAGTTAAAGGATATATGATTTGAGTTTGTATAAATTACTAAACGGCTATGATTTGATAAGCGTATTGGTCTTAAAAGAGATACTAATGGTTTATTTTTGTTTATTCTCATTTTTAGCTCTTACATTGAGTTCATGAGTGAACAAGGTTCGCAGAAATAAAAACACTATGAACCATCAGTCAAGGCCTATGACCGTCATTCAGCCGGGGATGCTACAGTCAACTCTCACCTTTGACCTTGAGATACACTCTCGTCCCCCTCAGTAAGACTCCGTCCTTGTTGTAGATTCTGCAGATGTATCCTCCTGTGTCTCCCTCTCTGGGCTTTCTCAGCTTCAGACTGAAGTCTCCAGTCTTCAGGTCGTTCTTCATCTCTGTTCTGTCTCTGAAAACCTGGTCCTGTTCTACAGAACCGTTCTGATACACGTGGACCTTCATGTGTAATTTGTCCATCCACTCCACTATGACGTCTTCAGGTAGTCCAGGTGTGGTCTTGAAGGGCAGGACAGACTCCTCCCCTGCCTCCACCTCCACCGGTTTGCCTGAGAGACAACAAACACATGATGATGTCATCAGACAGCAGCAGCAGATTTTAATCTCCTCAGTAAAGAAACCTGAAGGACAGAATCAGAATCAGAGGAAGAGTGGACAGATGTAGCAGCTGATGCTGCGTCTGGAGTGTTGAGTTGGTTCTGAGCAGAGCTGAACAGAACCTGAACCCGACACCAACCTCTATAAACAGCTGATAGTTACAAGCAGGGTTCAAACTTAACTTTTTTGCTCACTGGCCAACTGGCTAGTGAGCTTTAAAAATCTACTGGCCAGAAAGATTTTTTACTGGCCAAAAATTATGTATAGCTGTTTTGTATATTTTTCATTGTGTTGAACTGTTATAATACACTCATAAGCATTTTTAACACATATCATAGATATTAGCATATTTTTGTGTGGAATAAAGGAGTCAAGTTTGCCTTTTTCCCTAAAAGGTTTATTTTAGGGATGCACATGGTTAACCGTTTAACCATTAACCTATAACAAGAACTTGACCGAATAATACTATCAGTTATTTATATATATTTATTTATTAGCTCCTTATGTCGTCAACTCATGGGGGCGTGTCGACATGTGCAGACTTCCACTGCCTTCAGTCATATTATTTAGTAGCTAAACGTTTCACAGGAGGACTGACACTGTGCACCATGAAGGAAGATCAGACAATAAATGTAGCTACACGGACTAGAGGTGGGAAAAATGATCGATTCTAAGATGCATCGCGATTCGGCCGTGCGCGATTCTGTATCGATTCAGCAACGTGACATAATCGCTTTTTTTTCTCTTTTATTATATTATATTTCTGGCCGCTCTTGGACAGTAAAATTGTGAGGTTTCAACTACTTCCGGTGGCAGAGTTGCAATGACATGCGCACTGTTTTGATTCCAGTCAGTTTCCACTGCCTGCCGATGTCCTGTGTCAGGCTCCAGCTGTCCAAAGCCCGCCACAACATGTACGCAGAGATTATATTGCCGGACGCCAGAGCCACGGCCGGAGCACGGCATATCAATTTATAACAGAGCAGCTCGTGCGGACAGGAAGTCGTGCATAGACACAAAATAAAACATCCGGTTTATTTTCAAAATAAAATACTCCGTCGCCTGGAACAAACTGACCGATCAGAAACTCTTTCAACTTTGTGGACTGTCTGCATGTGAAGACTTACTGGAGTGAAGCTGACCTCATCTGCTTCAGAGAGGGACAAGTTGCAGTGTCGGACTTGGGTCTCTGCTCCGTCTCCGGTCCCGAACGGGCTCCGGACACGGAGCAGAGAGGGGGAGGAGGGGCGGGGGGGTGAAGCGCTACAGCGCAACAGGGACAGAGACCCATGCAGGTCTGACAGCGCAGCGAGTAGAACAGTAGCCTACGTGAGGAAGATGAAGATGAACTAATGAACGATGGGCTTGGTCGCTAATGTGTAAAAATAAACTGAGGGATATAGAAATAAAGGCCGTTGGCCGTAGCGTCACACTGAGCTGTCAGATGCAGCCTGACTCCATACGCCAGATGCCAGGCTGCTGTATGGAGCCAGGCAGGCTCAGGCTGCATATCACATCAAAAGCAGATATCTATGCATTATATGAGATACATGTAAGTCAGACAAATATAGTTTAAATTCAGAGTCTTTTTTTTTTTTTTTTAAGCGTAATGCTGTGGGTACAGGGAGACTGATGGAGTGCGGGAGGGGGGCGGATGGGAGGGGCACCCCAGCACCATAGTTCCAACGTCTCTCTGCTCTACATGAAGTTAAGTATTAGGCTATAAAATTTGAATGCACTAGGCTACAGTGGAAAGACTTGTGTTTTGGTTTTCAGGGATGGACATTTCAAAAATGTTAAGACATAGGCTATATATTAAGAAGAGTGATTTATGTGATTATATCACAGCAGTTTTGAAATGAATAGGAGTCCAAAACAATATGTATCCGACTGCTTGCAGTAAGTGATGAAAAATTTGCCATGTTATGCACAATGTGCAGTAATGAAAAAAAGTGAGAAGAATCGTGATGCATTGCAGAATAAATCGAATCGTTAAGCAGATAATCGGAATCGGATCGAATCGTGAGGCTGGTAGAGATGCACAGCTCTAACACGGACATAGATGTGCATCACCTGTAATAACGGCGCTGCAATAAAAAAAAAAAAAGACGTCGCAGCTCTCCTGCAGCTCCACAGAGGAGCTGTCAGAGGCTGTCTTTACACTGCAGGTCTTGATGCCCAATTCCGATTTGTTGCCTATATCCGATTTTTTTGACGGTCTATTTACATGTTCTATCAGAAGTGACCCAGATCTGATAATCTGCATTTACACCTGCTGTGCCTGCATGAAACGACCCGCTGGAAATAAACTAGTGATTTCAGGAAATTGTCACGTAATAATATAAGAATATTTTTAAACAAAGGTGAGTCTGGTGCTCAGAGTATCCAACACGTCACTTACAAAGTGAACGTTACAAAATAACGTTAGTGAAGTGGCTGCGTGGAGCGGAGCTGCTGTGAGATGAGCAGCTGAGTGACGGTGACAGTTGTGCCACCGTTTGATCCTCCGTCGCTCACGTCGTGAGGACGGGGACAGCCTCACACATTTGTATACAATGTTTGTTTTTCCTCTCTTGATTTCTTATCGGCTCGGTTCAGTTTTTGCCGGTAGGAAAACGTGAATCTCGCGCTCCCTCGCTTGCCCTCGTATCGATCCGCATAGAAATGAATGTTACTGTAGTGGCTATATGAAAACAAGAACTAGTGAGGGGGGAAAAAACAGACGCGCGGACACCACAAAAATTATTTTTTTATTTATTTAAACCTTTATTTTAACTCGTTGGTCACTGAGGTTTCCCTCATTTACAGGGACGACGAGTTTATTAAACACTGTAACGCCTGTGACAGTGATTACAGCTGGCCACAGCTGGCCACGGTAGTCCAGGTCAGCCCCACGTGTCAATCACGGACTACAGAGGTTCAGCGAGACGCGTGAGCACGTGAATTAATATTATCATTGATGACGTATGACACGCATTGCCAGGGAAGATCCGATCTGTCTGTTTAGACTGCAGACGCATTGGCAGAGATCCGATTTGTATCTGATTTATTTCCACATACAACGGGGGCCTGAATCTGATCTGACAATATCCGATTTCATGCGCATTTGTCCCGTTTACACATTCATGTTACAGATCCGATCTGAGCCACTTGAGAGAAAAAAATCGGAATTGGGCCACTTGAACCGTGCAGTGTAAAGACAGCCAGAGGAGCTCTGCTGCTCCTCTCTCTTCAGTCTGGTGTTTGGCTGCACTTTCAATAAGAAAAGTTCCATATGAGTGCGATCAGCAGAGACAGAGCACAATGGATGTGGCATTGATCAGATATCGCAGCGCACATGTTTATTTAATGGCAAAAAAAAAAAAAAAAAATTGGATCGATGTTTTTTTTTTGCCGTTAAATACACATGTGCGCTGCGATATCTGATCAATGCCACATCCATTGTGCTCTGTCTCTGTCTCCCCAGAGAGAGGAATACACACATGCGCCGCGAGCGTTGTAATCGGTCACAAATCATTGCTATACGGCATGTTGTGAGCTTTAAGATCTGCACGACACCGGCTCACAACCCAGGTGTCACAGCCGGGTCGGGAGGAACAGTAACAACAACGAAATAGTTTTTTTTTTTTTACTCGCCAGAGTGGCCAGTCAGCCGGCTTCCTTTACTCGCCAAAGCATCAAAGTTAGTCGCCACTGGCGACCGCTAATTTTGAACCCTGGTTACAAGACAGAAGGAGGAGGACATGTTGTCAATTCTGACCTTTGATCTTTAGCTCCACTCTTCTCTCTCTCAGTAAGTCTCCATCCTTGTTGTAGATTCTACAGGTGTATTCTCCTCTGTCTGTGACCGTGGGGTGTTTCAGCTTCAGACTGTAGTTTCCAGTCCTCATCAGGTCTTCATTCGTCTCTGTTCGGTCTTTGTAAACCTGGTCCTGTTCTACAGAACCGTTCTGATACACATGGACCTTCTTGTTGTCTCTGTCCGTCCACTCCACTCTGACGTCTTCAGGCAGGTCTGCTGTGGTCTTGAAGGACAGCTGGACAGACTCTGCTCCTGACTCCACCTCCACCTTTTGAACTGAGAGAGAACAAACACATGATGATGTCATCAGACAGCAGCAGGTTTTAACCTCCTCAGTGAAGAACCACAAAGCTGTAGAGGAGAGGTCTTCAACAGGGGGTCCGCAGAGGTACTGCTACAACGTTTTGGTTGATTATACTATTTTGTATTTCCACATTTATGCTTAAAATAAAAATGTCAATTTAAATAGCTTGTATGCATGATTATCATGCAATTAACAGACATAGTTGATATAACAAAGTGTGTTTATAAATGACTGAATGAATGGCCACCTTACTCACTGTACCTTTAAAATAATTTAATACATGAATATATGACTACACCAGTATATTATTTGAATAGCTTGGTACTGAATTAAGGCGATACTAGGCCCAGTTTAATATAATAAAAAATTGTATGAATATATTTAGCAGGGGTCCCTGCTCCATCTCTCCAGTAGTTTGGGGGTCCTTAGCCTGAAATCCGTTAAAGACCCCTGCTGTAGAGGAACCTGAACAAGATAACTTCTAGTGTTGGTGAAAATAATTGGGAGCTCACAAAGGTTTTACACTGTCAGTGTCACATATTCAGTGTTAAAGGGATAGTTCAACATTTTGTCAAATTGGCCCATTGCCATAATCCCTTTAGTCATAGCAGTAGGTTCATTACCTTTAATTGTCGGTGCAAGCTGTTTTTAGAACGGCGGAGCAGAGCCGTGAGCTGCTCAGAACTACGCTACGGAGGCTCATTATGGGATTTCTTGGTTTCCCTCATCAAACTCATCAAATACACAATCCAACAACTCCACAACGCTCTGGTGGACAAGTTGTGAGCTGCTCATTCACCACGCTATAAGATAATAACACAACGTTACCACACAGAGTTGTTTTAGAGGGAAATGCAGAGACTGTTGATGAAAAACTGTCCGAGCATCAGCGGTTTTGCATGAATTTCCCTCAAAAACAACATTTTACATCCTGTAGAGAGGGGCCATATGTTCACTGAGGTAGCATTAAAATGAACTCTCTAGTGTTATATTAACTCTATAAGTGTTATATTAAAGCAGAAGTAAGCGATCCGGTGGTTTTGTCTAACTTCCTGTCAGCAGATGGAGTTAACAGTCCCCGCCCTCGTCCCTACGTCACCACATTCACGCGCATCCCTTGGCTGCACACACAGAGAGGACTGCCCCTTTATGCCGTTCTCTCTCCTCATTGGATAAAGGTTGTAGGATACAAGGAAAGTTTTCTCCTCGGCTTACAGCAGAGCAGAGTGACTGACAGACCCGTGTTTCAGACCAAACACTCTATAGAAGTGATTGCTGTCGGAAGATGTAACTATTTAAGACTTATATTAACACAAACATTCACCTTACTTCTGCTTTAACACTGGCGATTTTACTGTGTACGAGTGAGTTGGTACTGAGCAGAGCTGAATAGAACCTGAACCTGACACCAACCTCTATAAACAGCTGATATCTGGACTACAAGACAGAAGGAGGAGGAGGAGGAGATGTTGTCAACTCTCACCTTCGACCCAGAGATGAACTCTTTTCTCTTCCAGTAGGTCTCTGTCCTTCTTGTAGATTCTGCAGTAGTAGACTCCTGTGTCTCTGGTTGTGGGCTCTTTCAGGATCAGACTGTAGTCTCCAGTCTTCATCAGGTCTTCATTCATCTCTGTTCGGCCTCTGTAAACCAGCTCCTGTTCTACAGAACCATTGTCATACACATGGACCTTCCTGTAGAATCTGTCCATCCACTCCACTCTGACGTCTTCAGGCAGGTCAGGTTTGATCTTGACAGGCAGCAGGACAAACTCCTCCCCCCCATCCACCTCATGCACCTCTTTGCCTGAGAGACAACAAAGCACATGATGATGTCATCAGACAGCAGCATCAAAGTCTCTAACAACATCCAGACTATGGTGTAATGTTGAAGCCGTTCCACCAAGAGGGATCAGCTGGCTCCACTATGAGGAATGTACAACAGTAACACTGCTGCTGTTACCACAGTAACGGAGGAGGTCTCTACGATTTCAGCATCACATGAACCCCTGGTACAGGCTGGTCTAATAGCTCACTGGGTAGAGGTGATGCTGCAGAGGTTTCAGTCAGGGTTAACAGACAAACAAATAACCAGACACAAACAGGGTCAGGTATATGCAGTGTTTCCCATACATTCATTGGCGGGCTGCCATGAATGGATTTTTCTGCTTTTGGGTCGACCAACGCAATATCGTTCCGTTCATTCATCTCCGCATAGCGCTCTTTCTCCATTATATACACACAGAGAAGTGATTTTTTCTGGGGGCCCAGCAGCTGCTTCTTTTTCCTGACATGGTGCCTCCTCACTCTAACCCCCAGCTTGCTCACTGGGAGTTTTTCTGATTTTCAGTCGTAACCCATCTTCAGTGTCCCTGTCTTTTCTTTTTAACAAAGAGGTTATTTTTCTCTGCATTATTACTAGTATTTTGTTTTACCCCCCAAAAATATAATGTTTTGTAGTGTTGATGCCTGTCGATGATAACTGACAGATATTTAATTTTTCTTTTTTGATATTTGATATTTTTTAATTTTTTATATTTATTTTTTTCATGTTTAAAGTGTTTCAGCCAACCACAAGAATGCGTGGAATTTCGTTTGTGTAATTTATTGATCGTCCTGACCCAGCACAAGCAGCGTTTCTTGACGCTTATGGACCAGTGCATTACATTAAACGGGCCGACCCCCATAGCAACTGCTGTGTTGGAAGTATACGCGCATGCGCACTCACGTCCTGCTGAGTGAAATCTCCGGTTGTTAGCTGATAAGTTGTTGTTTTTTTCTCAAGCTGTTCTGTATCATTGAAATTGAACAAAATAATATGAAACACAACTGCTTACTCTCCTACTGACTTCAACTGGGACATTTTGCAACAAACGGAAAGACATTAAACGTAGTGGTACAGGTTGGTCGCAGAAGAGACCACCGGGCTCTCTCCGAGGGGAGGGGTAGAGAAGCAGGGCAAGAGCTCCGTCCAGCATGGACCAGAACTAGGGCTGTCCCAAACGATTATTTTTCTCCCAATTAATCTATGGACTATTTTTTCGATTAGTCGATTATCTAACGATTAATTGTTTGACTAATGTAACGATTATTTTTTGGTTGACGATTAGTCATTTACAAAAAAACACTTCTGAACACTTCTCTTATTTAAATTCTTCAGATACTCTTTCTGGTGTGCATTCCTCTTCATAATCTTTTTTTTTTGGAGGGGAAAAACTGTGCCACATCAGTTTGCTTTAACCTGAAAAATAGATAGATGAAGCAGAGTGCACACTGAAATATTAGCACAATGATTTTGAATAGGTACATTTATTTAGTATAGTCATGGAGCAGACCAGTGTTTCCTCTATGTTTTTTAAGATGGGGTGCAGGACATCACCCTCACTTACGATCTGCATGCAAAAAAAAGACAACACGAGGACGTGTTTACATCTATGGATACATAAAGCAGCGGAACCAGTGTTTCCCACAGGTTTGCAAGGAGACTGTGGCGGGTGGTCTGATGTCCGACGAGGGAGGGGGGCGGGGGGTCCGCGTTCGGACTGCATGAGTTTTGCTTTTAACGTGCACCCTTCGCTCTGTGTGTGTGTGAAAGAGAGAGAGAGAGCGTCTATAACAGCGACAGAGCGCTATGCGGAGATAATTTAACGGAACGATATTGCAGCTTCAGGTGCTTGTTCATGGCCGTGGTGCTGCTGTGGTACAGCATGTGTTTTTCTGCTGCACGTGTTACAGTCTATGGTTCACAACCCGACAGTGTGTTGCACGTGTCGACGTATTTACGTCATCAACGTAATCGATTAGGTTGATTAATCGGGACAGCCCTAACCAGAACACAGCACAGACAGTTCAGAAACAGTTCGGAATGAGTTAAAAGTAGCGTGTATTGTATTTTAACTAATACAAGAAAAAGAGATCACATTAGTCCTCAGCTTGCATCATTGCACTGATTGCCTGTTTCTTTTAGGATTGACTTTAAAGTTCTGCTACTCATTTACCAGTCCCTCCAGGAATTCGCGATGTTGCGATCGCAACAATTAACGCAAATTCAGCCAATCCCCGCGAATTTTTGCGATCTTGCAATTTTGTACAATCACCGCAACTTTTCCGCAAATTGGACCAATTGTCGGTGCTTTCCGCGAGTCTGGACGGAGCGCTGGTTGAAAGTGAGTCCACGGAGGAACAGCGTGGCTGGGCTGACGGCAAGAAACTTGATACAACGTGCACAAAGTGATAAGTAAAGGAACACAAGCTGAGTTGAACGTGTTGAGTGTGTGAGTTGTCCTGGTTGACCACCCGAGGCTGTTTCCCCCCCCCCCGCAGCACTCGCCGAGGGGGAATCCAGTGAGTGCGCCACTGCAGGGCCGGAGCGGAGCAGCCGGCGGCCAGGTGCCCCTTCCCCCATCCTGAGGCCCTGGCCCTGGACTTGAGTAGCCACCCTCCCCTTTTTATTCAAAGACTGGACTGTTTTAATAAAACAGTTCTTTTACCACGATTTTTAAACAGACATTTTAATTAAGTAAAACAACTTTCAACTCTATATAATTTTCCTGTGCCTTTCTTAACAAGTGGAAAATTGCTGGTATAACATGACATCACATTAATTTGTGACATTTCAAAATTTTCCTTTGATTTTTAATTATTCAGAACAAAACTGCAACTTTTTTTTGCAACTTTCGCTGTCTCCCGCAATTTAATCACAACAAAAGGGCTTAAAACATCGCAACATGCACCGCAATTTTTTCAAAATGTGGCCGCAAATTCAGGCATTTTAGGCCGCAACAATCACAAAAAAAGCCCGCGAAATCCTGGAGGGACTGATATACAAAGCTTTAAATAACCTAGCACCATTTTATATTAACGACTACCTTTCTTCTTATGCCCCATCAAGAACTACTATTTATTTTACTGTTTCAAACTGTCAAGTATCTGTGCTTCAACATCTTCTTGCACAGAATTTAATAGGGCTTCCCCCAAATAGTCGACCAAGCAAAACACATTTGAAGCCCTGTCTTGTCAAAATTAAGTCAAAATCATGACTGAACTGTAGGCCTATATGAAAGGCTATAGGACTTTTAATTTGAAGGGCCAGATACAGGAAGTCGTGACACTCACTCGCTCGCTGTCAGTTTTTGTTGTTGGTTTTTTTATACGGCACGGCAGGTCTCTTTCTCTCTCTCTCTCTTTTTTTTTGGGGTCAAAAGCGACTTTTTACGATGTTGTTCCAGACATTTCTGGTTTGGAGACTCCAACGTAAAAGCATGTATCTCTGCTGTTTCAACCATCAGCGGGTGCTGCCGTGCCCGGCCCCGTGTCAAAGCATTTGCGGCGGTCAGTCTCACAGTGTCACGGAGCAGAGATATGATAGTCCCCGCTACAGTCAGAGATCTGCACTACTCCACACCGCTGACCCCCCACCCAACCCGTCTTACAGCCTCAGCACCATAGACTGTATCAATCCACCTCATCTAGCTACTGCAGGGCTCTCAAGTCTCACACATTTGGCGTGTGACACACGCATTCCCACCCATTCACACGCTCACATGCCACACATTGTATTTCTCACGCATTTAAATGACCACGGTGACGTCCATCAAGTTGCGCGGCTTTAACAGTGGAACAGATTTGAGGGCGCACTGATCACACGAGAGAGGTGTATGACAACAACACTGTTACCTGTTGTAGCCTACTGGCCTCAGCCTACACTAATCACTGCCTGAAGAGTTTGAAAGCAGCCTCTTAACTTCATGAACGTAGCTCAAACCGACCCGGTGCCTCAGCACGGCGACCAAGCTTTGATAAACACACCGGATCCGCGCTGGTTAACCCGTCGCTACAGGAGCTTAACTCATTGAGTGCCAACCACATAATTTCTCGTTTTTCGTTCCCATGCGTTGAGTGCCAAAAACGAGATTTTTCGTTTTTTGCTTTTTTTTAAATTATGAAAATAGACACTTTAATACACATTATATGTAAATTTGGGGACTCTACGACGAGGAGACTCTCAGCCGACAGTCCGCCCGGTCTTCATCTGGAGCAACACCGTGTCCTCCCCAAAGTCCTCCCGCGGTAAAATCTGATGGTCTCTGGGCCAAAGCAGACCGGCATCACCGACCCGTACCACAGAAGGACCGCGACCACCGGCGGGACCGGTCTTCCCGAGCCGCGGTGGCCGACTGACCCTCACGTTCCGCGGCGAGAAGCTGTGACACGACACGGTGCGTCTGTGTTATTGTTGTTTAGTGGCGCCGCCCCCGATGGTGGTTTTGTGAATAGAACAACAATTGTTGTATATATTTATCTTATACGAGCCCTTTGATCCAGAAATGCGAGTGTCAGAAGAGCGACAGGCACAAACAGAGCACCTTTCATAAAAGACGCTCTATCTCCTTTTCTAGAAAAAAAGGAGGGATTTTGGTGAAACCCAGCCATGTTTAGCTTGACTTTTCTCAGGAATGGAGGCACGTAGAAACAAACGGTTTGTGGCCACTTGAAGCATTAAGTTAAACCTTTCAATTGAGCCACAGTATGTGTTGGTGGCAATAATATAGAATACACTGTGGCTGTACAAAAATCGTCAAAAATGGTCTAAATTGCCGGTACACTTGACTAAAACTTTGGAAAGGAGCGCGGCACTCAATGAGTTAATTAAAAAAAAAAAATTTTTTAAAGCGCTCGTTGGAGCGGAGATCAGCGGAGATTCCTCTGCTGCACAGACCTGTCACCTGTCACAGTCACAGGTGCATCTCATCTCATCTCATATCTCATATTATAGACTTCAACCTCAGAGCTGTCTGTCCCTCTCTGTGAGTTTTATTAATGTTTACATCAGGCTGAGTTGAACAAATCAGTTTAGCTACTGTGATTTAAGTAGCCTGGTTAAATACAGTAATCATAATAGTGTAGTGGCAGGAAAGACCATCAAATATTGTGTTGGTCAAGAACAAGTTCAACTTAAAGTAAAGAGGGAAAATGTTTAGGGTGTTTTTACTGTTCCTAAATGTAAAAATGGGTCACATACCCTCAACATTATTTAAAGGTTAAATAACGTGTTACTTAAACATTTTTCATTGTGCTGTGTTCTAAAAATAAACTAACAAATACTAGTGTAGAGTCCTGTTTAAGTGCCTAAAATAAGTGATTTGAGGGCATCCTCCAAAGAAATTTTGTGCGCGCTGCGCCATAGCACATTCGCATTCACTGTGCCCCCTCCAATTTTTGGGCTGCATGACGCCCGTGGTTAACTTATTCCAGTCATAAATCATAAAGATGTTTGTTTAAATGAATTTATGCGTCATTTAGACATCCATCCCCACTTCAACCAAATCCCCGCTGGCGCTGGCAAAATCTCACTCTGAACTCACTTCAAAACTTGAGAGCCCTGCTACTGTGTTTATTGGTGATAAACGAGCATACTGCCTGTAATAACTGTAAAACCCGACCGGCTTGTTGAATCTCTGACCCAACACGGCTGGACTCACGAGCATTATCAAACCCGACCGCGGGCAAAAAAAAAAAAGTGTGTGTGTGTGACCCCCGTCAGTTCCGCCAAGAACCGACACGGTTCGCTGAGGGAAAAGTTGTATATTCGGTTCTTACGGTAACAAAAAAAAGCAAGTATCGATTTATTTTTTTCGTGTTGGTATCAAATTGGTACCGGTAGTATCGGTTCTTGTGACAACCCTAACCAGGACCGTACCGGCTTACTTTCACCCCTGACGATAGGACGGTAGAGCACAAATCTCTACCGTGGGCCAGATTTATTCTTTTCTACCGTCTACCGCATATACTGTGCAGCCCTAAAACAACCAGGGACAAACAAACAATCAGACTCAAACAAACAGAGACAAACAACTCTGACCTTCGACCCAGAGCTTCACTCTTCTCTCTCTCACTAAGTCTCCATTCTTGTTGTAGACTTTGCAGTAGTATCTTCCTCTGTCTCCAACTCTGGGCTCTCTCAGCTTCAGACTGAAGTCTCCAGTCTTTAGGTCGTTCTTCATCTCTGTTCGGCCAGTGTAAACCTGCTCCTGTTGTTCAGGCTGGTCAGAACCGTTCTGATACACATGGACATTCCTGTTGTTTTCGTCGCACCACTCCACTCTGACGTCTTCAGGCAGGTCAGTTCTGATACAACGCATCCTCATCCTCACCCACCACTTGTCAGTCCACCTGAGGGACAGCTGGACAGACTCCTCCCCCTCCTCCACCTTCACCTTTTGGACTGAGAGACAACAAAGCACATGATGAGAAGCAGCAGTGTCAAACGTGAGATACACACACACGTGCACACTCTCTCTCTCTCACCTCTTCCTCCGTCCGTCTTCATAAACCAAATTAACCCTACAGCAGCTACAACAGCTCCAGCCAGGAAAAAACCCAGGACAGCTCCAACAATCACCCAGGAAGGAGTAGGACGTTCTGTAGTCGACACAAACAACATGACATGGAATTATTACAATCTACAGTGGATCCAGATGACCCAATACTGAAAGAGATATTACGTGTTTATCAGAGTGAGTCAAGAGTACTATATGAGACTACCCTTGTGGGTAGCCTCATCCCTACCGGGCATCCAACACAACCCGGAAATGCAGTACCAGCATCAACACTGGAACTGCATTAGGTTACCTTGGTGGGTACCTCCAGTGATGGGGCTACCCTTGTGGGTAGCTCCATCCCTGTGGAGCTCGACTTTGGTCCTCTCTTCTCCTCCGCAACTTAATTGCACTGATCATAAGCACTTTGTCGACATCCTATGCACTTGAACACTCAGCACTTTATGTAAAACTTTTGTATTTGATTAATTTTTATTGCACTCTAACACTTTATTCCTTTAACCACCTCTTAGCGCATTTCAGGTAGGCTTTTAAAACCGTCATGTTGTTATGTACTATGTAGGCTCACCAATTGCCATGTCTGTCGTAACCGTTTGTTTGTCAATTCGTAATTATTATGTTTGATGTTTGTCGCTACAGGACTACAGATGGAAATTAGCGGCTCCGCTAAATCTGGTGCAGCCATCTTTTTATTGTTTCAATAACTAATGTCACTGCACACTGTCCTTTTTAAATAAATAAATGAATGAAATGAAAAATATCTAGGGGGCTGTGCGTGGCGCAGTGGTTAAGACGGCCGCCCCATGTAGAGTCTACAGTCCTCAACGCAGGCGGCTCCAGTTCGAATCCCGCGTCGGGCAGCCATATCCTGCATGTCATTCCCCCTCTCTCTGCCTCCCCCTTTCCTGTCCATCTCTACTGATCTATCAAATAAAGGCATAAAAGCCAAAAAAATATACTTAAAAAAAAAAAAAAAGTACTATATCTAGACTGTATAAGGGCTAAGGAAGGTACCTACGGCTCTGACCTCTGACCTGTACCTACGGCTCTGACCTGTGACCTTCAGGTGAACTTCCTGACGACTCTTTTCTCTCCCCTTCTCTCTGTAGATGCAGGTGTAGGTGTCACTGTCTCTGGTTGTGGGGTTCCTCAGGGTCAGACTGAGGTCTCCAGTCGTCAGAGAGTCGGTTCTCATTGATGTTCTGTTGACGTAGTCCTGGTTCTGGTCTGTGAGTTTGTCTCCTCTCTGAACACGTAGATGAACAATCTGGTCCAAGAAGCGTTCAAGGCTCCACAACACATTGTTGTCTTGAGGATCAGAGACAGTGACCTGACAGGGCAGCAGCACAGACTCCTCCCCTTCAAACACCTCCACCTCTACACCCAATGCATGCTGGGAAACTGTAAGGACACAAAGAGACAGACAGAGACACAATGAGTGTTGATCCAGATGTCCAGATGTGGACTAGAGCTGACAGAGGTGGACTCCTCCCCTCCATCACTGATAACACTTCTCATGACAACTGACAATTCATGAAGAAAACTAAGGTACATCGGTTGAAACTCAGTCCTTGTAGTCATTGTAGATAACATTATGCAGATATGTATTGCTTTTTTTTATGGACATGATGGGCCAGGGGGTTGTATGTTGCCCATGTGTGCCTGCCCTTTACCTCATAGAATAATAATAATATAGTAATCTACTGAAGGAGATGCACTCCTCTCTATGTGAACAGGTTCTGTTAATGTTTTACTACAACTTTTATTGCTGTGGTTCTTAGTTTTTCTGAATTGCTGAAACAATACACGACTACTTCAGTGTCTAAACTCATTTACTCACTGGAATAATGCGGTTGTGACCGCAGACCACAATCGCTAGTGGGGACCACATGATCATAAAGGTGCAGGTTCAATTCAAGACTGTTTTTTTAAACGCTCTGAGGTTGGTGCACGCGCCGGCACGTTTACACGACGGTCTCCATATGTTTTTGTTTATAATTTGGTCATTTTACACTGTAGAAAAGCGGTTCAACTCTTGTGACTGAGAGAGACAGGCTGTCCTCTTTCAAATACACCCGCCCCTCAACAGCCAGAGTTAGCAGTCATGCAGTCAACTTCTGCCAACCAACTGACACTCTGGGATCACTAAGGTTCTTCCTATCACAATACAATATACATACAACATCTATGTCACTATGTTATGATGGGATGTAAAGCCCTTTGAGACAAACTGGTGGTAAAAACTGGCTATACAAATAAAATTGCCTTGCCTTGCCAATCACTGACAATTGACCCTTCACGTAAGCCCCGCCCCCTTGGTTACTGTTGCTACGGCGGGCAAGCTTTCACTCCCAGCCATGCTCCTGGCAGTATTTGGTATTGATTTCAAAGGAAATATCAGCAGATAAACTGTTCTGAGATAATAGAGAGAAGAAGTCACAAAGATCATTCAGAGTTTTCTAGGGCTGCCCCCGACCAAAGATTTTGTTGGTCGACCAGTGGTCGTCACTTATGGCGATTAGTCGACTAATCGACCCCCCACCTTGAGGGGAAAAAAATAAATAAAAATAAATTTAAAAAAAAAAAAAAAATTTTTTTTTTTTGACCGCGGTCAGGTTGAGAATTAATTAATTAATGCTCGTGACTCCGGCCGTGTTGGGTCCGAGATTCAACAACAAGCCGGTCGGGTTTCACCGTTATTACCGGCAGAATGCCCGTTTATCACCAATAAACACAGTAGATGAGGAGGGTAAAAAGTTACTGAGTTCAGGCTGTGTGACGGGGGTGCGGGGGTGGAGGTCCGCGGCGTGGAGCGGTGCGGGCATAGACATAATATGGGTGCGGATCTCTGACTGCAGCGGGGACCATCATGGATCCGCTCCGTGACACTGACCGCCGGTGAGCGCTGTGGGACAGGACCGGGGCTCAGACAGCACCGCTAATGGTGACAGCGGTGATACGAGAGAGAGAGACTGCCGTGCCCATAGACTGTAAAAAGAATGGACGTAGCGTCCGTGACGTCACCCATTGGTTTGGGGGAGTCTGTTTTGTGCCGCTACTACGGGGGTTTGAGCCGCGCCATGTTGGATTCTATTTGCCATATTTGGAGCGGTGCGGCCGTTGGCCGGCCGAGAGCCCGCCCACTGGCCTCGTAGCAGCGGTCGCCGGACCTGTCACTCAACGGTTCTGCGCCCTAATTGGCCAGAACTTTAAACCTAATAACAGTAAAACGGTAGAGTTTAAAAAAAATTCACCCCCCTCAGAGTGTGTGCGGGAGTAGAAACTATCGGTTGAGACCAAATAAATGAAATGTACCAGGCTGTAAATATGTTTTTTTAAGCTGTAAAATCGGCTATTTTAACATTGGGCTCGATTGGAGTTGCTCCCTTCTGGAGCCAGCCCCCAGCGACAGCCGAGGGGATTGCAGCTTTTTGAACGCGGAAGTGAGCTTCACTTCTCAGACCGACAACTGCCCCCTTGGCCGTGCCTTGTAAAAAAAAAAAAAAAAAAGTGTCACGTCACGACTTCCTGTATCTGGCCCTTCAAAATAAAAGTCCCATAACCTTTCATATACAGTTCAGTCATTGACGTTGGCTTAATTTTGACAAGACACGGCTCCAAATGTTTGTTTTTTTTTCCTGCGACCAATCGACCAATGAAATTTTGGTCGGCTAATGATTTTTTGGTCGACCAGTGCTTGGTCGACTATTTGGGGGCAGCCCTAGAGTTTTCAGTGACGTGACTCGCGCAGGAGGATAAAACATCTGTTCAACGACACGACTGGACAATGTACAGAGCAGCAGTAAGGGCTGGTCATTTTACCGTCTATCAACCCACCAAGACTTAGGTCATCTCACTGGTCATGAAATGTTGTCAAACTGCAAGTTTTTGGGCGATTGTGAACCACAGACAGCTTTCGCAGCTGTTTTCTTTTCTCCCACCGCTGTATCAGTCAGTGAAAGCAGTCCCTGCCTGGAGGATCCCTCGCCTAAAAGCCCAGGTAAAAGCCCTAAAAGCCCTAAAAGCCCAGGTAAAAGCCCTAAAAGCCCAGGTAAAAGCCCTAACAGCCCAGGTAAAAGCCCTAAAAGTACAGCTGTCATTTCGGAGGTGAACATATGGTTATCCCCATATTTACACTTGCTCAAGTCGGAAAAAAAGTCTGCTCGTATCTGAACATCTCTATATTGCTGCTGCCGCCGCCGCCGTAGTAGCAGCAGCAACAACAACATCCTTCTCTACAAACAAATGTTTTTCGTCCTAGTCTCAAAATGTGTCCACAAAAGCAAACGTAATGACTCACTGCGGAAAGCTTGCCAGGCCTATAGTTACGGTTGCTAACGTAGGATTGGACAATAGCCGTTTGTGGGAGGAGTTGGCGAAGGGTCAATTGTAAGCAGGCGCAGCCTTTACGGGTAATGACGTCATGACGTAGGGAGATCCTTTGGTCCTCTGTCGTAATCCACCTTTTTCCGAACGTCAAAAACGTAGCCTGTTTTGCCGGTTTTGGAATGTTATGTTTACGTTTCCATGGTTTCAGTAGCCGCGGTAAATGCATGGATTTTTTTTTCCCCCCCAATGAAAATCTGTAAAACACATGGATCATCACAGCAGCTTTTAACAGTGGATATCACACAAATTGACATCTGTGTTAAAAGTCAGCGTTAATAGATCCATGCGTTTAACGCAACTATGACAACGCCTGAAAACCATGGAAACGTAAACGTAAAATTCCACCAAACCGGTGTTGTGGCCCAACTGGTTTTTAATTTAACTTACCGTACTGAACAGCTGCAGCTGTTTTGCGCTCCCTCAGCAGATTCGTCACAAATTCACAAACATACACAGCATATTACCAGCGAGTTTCAAGCCGCAGTTCACATCTACTGCAGCGAATATGCTGCTGTGAGTGAGCACTAACAGTTACGTACCAGCCACATAAAAAAAAAATAAAGTGGAGAAAAAATAATCTTCACATATTAGCGTGGAGCGGGACTCAATCCCGCATCAGCAAAAACAGTAACACCTCTAATCACCTGTCTACCTCTGTGAGCCACTCAAGCTCACAGGTGACTGCGGTTCCCCTGCATATTTGTCAATTACGTCACTACAGGTAACGTTTTGACTCGAGCTGACCTAAAACAACTGAAATACACGGACATATGCCTCGGTGTTTATTGTTCTTTTTCCTCCAGTCTAATGAACTAGGGCCCGAACGGTATGGATTTTTTGGGGCCGATGCCGATTACGATTATTAGGGGGAAAAAAACCCGATAACCGATTAATCGGCCGATTATTATTATTTTTTTATTAAGTTTTAAAATTGTATTACTATAATAATATATCTATATATATTATATAATATATAAATTAGGGCTGCCTGGTCGACCAAAAAATCATTAGCCGACTAAAATTTCATTGGTCGATTGGTTGCATGAAAAAAAAAAAACATTTGAAGCCCTGTCTTGTCAAAATGAAGTCAAAATCAATATGGGCTTTTATTTTGAAGGGCCAAATACAGGAAGTCATGACACGTGATACTTTTTTGTTGTTGTTTTTTTTACACGGCACGGCGTCTCTCTCTCTCTCTCTTTTCAATCAAAAGCGATCAGCGGTTGCTGCCGTGCCCGGCACCGTGTCAAAGCGCTCACCGGCGGTCAGTCTCACAGCAGTGTCACGGAGCAGAGACATGATAGTCCCCGCTGCAGTCAGAGTCCCGCAATGCTCCACACCGCGGACCCCCCCACCCGTCACAGAGCCTCAGCTCAGTCACTCACCCTCATCTACTGTGTTTATTGGTGATAAATGAGCATACTGCCGTGCCGGTATATAACGGTAAAACCCGACCCCGACCGGCTTGTTGAATCTCGGACCCAACACGGCCGGAGACGAGCATTAATTAATTAATTCACAACCCGACCGCGGTTAAAAAAAAAAAAAAAAAAAAAGGGAAACAGAAAGCCAGTGGCAACACTGGTTTTGAGACAGATCAGTCACTCTGCTGTGTGCTGTGACTGAGGTGGTAGTGGATGGAGTTTGTCATGAGGTCGGCGCCGGTGCGGGGGAATCTTTTCAAAGTAAAACCAAGTTTTATTCCCTGCATTTTATTCCTGAAAATATCGGCGACAATCGGCGAGTTTTGGCCGATTACCGATTAGTTTCAAACGGGCTATAATCGGCCGATTTAATCGGCTCGCCGATAAATCGGTCGGGCCCTATAATGAACATATTCAGCGCTACACTCCACTCCGCACAACACACACTATGACAAAGCCTGTCGTGTTGAGAAAGTGATGAACTAACTCGGAAATACTGTCAAAATACGCTAAACAATATGTAAACAAAAGCGAAACACTTGAGCCACTGCGTGTAGCTACATGGGTGAAAAGTACTACTTGCATTTAATCACATTACTGTATTGCGAATGTTTTGTGTACTTACATTTCTTTACACTTCTCTACAGATCTTATAAAACGCACAACGTATTTATTGGCGTGCATTAGAAGAAATGTTCACTTGAAGTCGCCGTGGTTTGCGGAAGAGGCGATGTTACCTCTGAGTCTACCTGTTTCTGCCTGTGACTATGATGCGTTCAAGGGAACAGGGCAGCGTCGGACGTGAGTCGATTGTTTGAAATTTAGATTTCGTGTGCTGACATATTTTATCATTGCCCTTTGTAAAGGTATACATTTTCATTAAAACTAGTTTGACATTCACAGAAAAAACTGACATATCTATGACAGAAAATCATTCTGGACTAATGTTCAAATAGAGATTGATAATTTTCTTGCCATTTAGATCACCATGGACCCAAAACTGTTTAGTTTGTCAGTTTTTTCTGTGAATGTCAAAGTAGTTTTAATTAAAATGTATACCTTTACAAAGGGCAATGATAAAATATGTCGGCAAACGAAATCTAAAGCATCAGACCATTCTATAAATACATTTCAAACAATCGACTCACGTCCGACGCTGCCCTGTTCCCTTGAACGCATCATAGTCACAGGCAGAAACAGGTAGACTCAGAGGTAACATCGCCTCTTCCGCGAACCACGGCGACTTCAAGTGAACATTTCTTAATGCACGCCAATAAACACGTTGTGCGTTTTATAAGATCTGTAGAGAAGTGTAAAGAAATGTAAGTACACAAAACATTCGCAATACAGTGATGTGAGTAAATGCAAGTCGTACGTTTTTCACCCATGTAGCTACACGCAGTGGCTCAAGTGTTTCGCTTTTGTTTGCATATTGTTTAGCGTATTTTGACAGTATTTCCGAGTTAGTTCATCACTTTCTCAACACGACAGGCTTTGTCATAGTGTGTAGTGTTGTGCGGAGTGGAGTGTAGCGCTGAATATGTTCATTAGACTGGAGGAAAAAGAACAATAAACACCGAGGCATATGTCCGTGTATTTCAGGCAAACCGATGGTAACCAGTTGTTAGGTCAGCTCGAGTCAAAACGTTACCTGTGCTGACGTAATTGACAAATATGCAGGGGAACCGCAGTCACCTGTGAGCTTGAGTGGCTCACAGAGGTAGACAGTTGGTGAGAGGTGTAACTGTTTTTGCTGATGCGGGATCGAGTCCCGCTCCACGCTAATATGTGAAATGATTATTTTTTCTCCACTTTATTTTTTTTTCATGTGGCTGGTAACTGTCAGTGCTCACTCACAGCAGCATATTCGCTGCAGTAGATGTGAACTGCGGCTTGAAACTCGCGGGTAATATGCTGTGTATGTTTGTGAATTTGTGACGAATCTGCTGAGGGAGCGCAAAACAGCTGCAGCTGTTCAGTACGGTAACCAGTTAAATTAAAAACCAGTTGGGCCACAACACCGGCAAACCGGAAGCCAGTTTTGACCATTGATGACGTTCGGAAACTTGTGGATAGCAGTGTGAAAGCGAACTTTACTGGACTAAATGGAAACAATGTAACAACAACAACAACAACAGCAAAAGTCCGGACTATTAGGTGTGAAAGCGCCCTTATTATTATTGAAATGGTTGTGCGTAGTGAACACACACACACACACACAGTTTGAACAAAGTTAAACCACTTTATCTAACGCCGGTACCCGCCCAAACGTGGCGCCCACAGCCACAGCCACAGCTTCCGTGTGTGTGTGTGTGTGTGTGTGTGTGTGTGTGTGTGTGTTCTTACCGTACAACAGTGTCACTAACGCCACTAACAGCTTCATGTTGTCCGAACACACCGAGCTCGCTCCTCTCCGCTCCAGCCGCTCCGTCTCCGCCCTTTGACTGTGGTGTTTAGTTTCGATTTATACAGGAAGTCATGGGGACGCTCCTTCACAATAAGAGCGTCTTACATAAAGTATGTCAAAGGTACAGCTGCCAACTCTCATAGCCTCGAGTCACCAGGCTCTTCATACAGAGAGGAGAAGAGCCTGCTATCTGTTCACTCTGAATTTTGTCTGGATTCTGGTTCAGGTCTGGATAGAGCGGATCTGGAAATCAAAATTCACCAAAGTAAAAGGGTTCACCAAAATAAAACTTATAAAATAGACAATAACTTGTAATACAGTGTTGATTCCTGAACTCGCATGTTTGTTTGATGAAATACGCAGGACAAAATTTTCCAATTTTAGTCTATTTATTACAACTAGTATAAAAATAAGCAAACAAGAATAAAAGGATCGTTTTACAGAGCTACAGGCCAAAATTAGTTTCCCTGACAGCAACACGCATGCTGTGTCAGTTCACAAAGTCTGACAACCTCTCTTTCCCTGATCCGATCTTTTATATTTTACACAAATTAAGCTTATCAAATGTAGGTTGAGTCTTTTTTGATCGGTCCATGATGCTGTCATCCTCCTCGTGTTATCTGACTCCACGGTTGCCTCCGTATCAGCTTTGGTCATTCTACAAACGTCACAGAGAAAAAAGAGACAACATCCTGTTCTGCTTCCCTCGCCACTTTTTCTGCAGCAACCTTAAATGAGTTTTCTTCATAAGAAGTTGTTTATTTCAACAGATATGCTCAAACCTGCTCTTCTCTCTTTCTATCTCTGCACACTGCGTTACAGCACTCAGCACTAAAACATCACATCACACTGTGTGATGTGATGTTTTAGTGAATGAATAGAAGTAGTAATCATGTGTGATTCACAGTAGTAATCATGTGTGATTCACACATGATTACTACTTCTATTCATTCTTTTAATCACCCAAGAAATTAATTATCTAATTATTACATTGTTCCTACAACAAGTTACATAGTTACAGTTACATACAATAAAAGAAAAAGGTTAACTTAAAGGAGCATTATCGCAAATCCAGTGTGTCCACATGATGAGGACATGAAGACGAGCTGCAGAGACACTGATCATCAGAACTCATGCACAGTGGTGATGTCAGCAGTGACATCATCATACTCTTCATCCAATCCCTGAGCTCCTCCAACAGACTGTTTCATCTCCATGGAGACGGCTGCTTTGTCCCCTGTGTCCCTGCTGCAGTAGATGGACAGCATCAGACCAGTGGAGACGATGAACGGACAGAAGACCAGGAGGTGGACGAAGAGTCTGACCAGAGAGAGAGGAGGAGGAGGAGAAGGAGAAGGAGGACATGAGGGAGGAGGAGGAGATGAAGGAGGTGGAGATGTAGGAGGAGGAGGAGGATCTGTGGAGACAGGAGCAGAACCTGGTTCAGTGCAGTGATCAGTTTCTCATATCGTTAAAGTGTCATAGAAACAGGAAGTGATGTCAGCGTCCTGACCTCTGACCCTCAGCCAGCTCTCAGCAGACCTTCCCAACTGATCAGTAGAACAGGAGTAGAGATCTTCATCAGACTGTTGGACTCCACTGAGCTTCAGTTCACTGACAGGTTCAGATCCAAATTTGGTTTCATTCCTGTAGAAATAAGCCTTTTCTGTCTTTGCATCACTGTTTCCACTTTTAACGCTGCAGCTCAGAGTGACATCACTTCCTCTCATCACAGGAAGTGCAGGGATGCCCAGGATCACCTGACCTGAACGACAGAGACCAGAGTCAGAGACAGAGTTACAACTACAGACCAGAGTCATATAGGTGGTTTGCACGTGATGTCTAGCAGTAGTTGGAGAAGTCTCCCCAGACACTTCCTCCAGCTCTTCCGAGAGGATCCCAAGGCATTCCCAGGCCAGCTGAGTGAGACAGTCACTCCAGCGTGTCCTGGGTCTTCCTCGGGGCCTCCTCCTGGTGGGACATCCCACCTCATCCCATCTCCCGAGAGAGGCGTCCAGGGGGCATCCAATACAGATGCCCAAGCCACCTCGGCTGGCTCCTCTCGATGTGGAGGAGCAGTGGCTCTATTCCGAGCTCCTCCCGGGTGACAGAGCTCCTCACCCTATCTCTGAGGGAGCGCCCCGCCACCCTGCGGAGGAAACTCATTTTGGCCCCTTGTATCCGGGATCCCGTTCTTTCGGTCATGACCCAGAGTTCATGACCATAGGTGAGGGTGGGAACGTAGATCGACCGGTAAATCGAGAGCTTTACCTTCTTCACCACGACGGACCGATACAACGACCGCATTACTGCGGCCGCTGCACCGATCCGCCTGTCAATCTTCCCTCACTCGTGACCAAGACCCCAAGATACTTAAACTCCTCCACCTGAGGCAGGAACTCTCCCCCGACCAGGGGCCTCATTTATCATTGTGGATACACCTTTTTTTACACCCTTTTTCCCCCGTTTCGTGCGTACGCACTTTTCTCCGCCAAATTTGGGATTTATCAATCCAAAACCTGACGGGAAAAAGTGCGGACATTTACACCCATTTTGACCCTGGTGTACCGTGATTTACGCCTTTTTTGAGGAACAGGAGGAATTGGTGACACCATTGCTGAGTCAGAGAACTGCAGTGTGAGAGGGAGAGAGGAGCACTGAGTACATTTAGAAGAGCACAGTAGGATTTTTTTTGAAGTAATTGTGGTAGTGGTGGACCGTTGATGCTGGCAATCCAACCCGCTCTATTATAACACTAGGCTATATGTTAATTGATAAACAGAGTGGATTGAGGATTTTGCTTTTTTGCTTTTACACACTATAGTGTGACGTCTGACAAGGATCAAACCCGCCAAGTTTAAAAACACACCGGCAGCAGCGCACACTGATCTGCAGCTACTGTTATTATTCTGTCACCTGAGTTAACGAGGTGCAAGTGTGTTTGAAGCTGACGAGAGGAGAGAATAAAGAGCGAGACAACGTGGCCCTGAGGAGGAACAGTGAAGGATTCAGCTGTAATGGAAAATGACCTAAACCGAGTCCAGTAGAGCTGTAACTGTGTAGTGGAAAGGCCTGCAAAGTGATGGTAACTATCGTGGAAATCCGGCTTGTTTTAACATCTAGGTGTAAAAAAAAAAAAGAAGATTTTCTGGGATAAAGGGGCAGATTACATAAAATTATTCTTCTTTCTGCTCCCTTTTGTTGAGATTTGGGAGGTTTTTGTTTTTATTGTAGCTTATTAAAATGCAAGATAATTTTTCTGACTGATTTATTGCCCGATATCGCCGTGTATGTAGTTCCGCTTCTTTCCCCCGCCCTCCGCCCGTTGTCTCCGTTTTTGTTGTCACTTTGTAGCCGCTCCACAGAGCGCACATGGCTAATTAATATGCACGTGCTGACCATATATGGCATTCCGGGGGTGGAGTAAGAGGTGTGTTCACGTGTGCACCATTCTTGGGTCTGGTGTGATTTATCAAAGGGAAATTGCAGAGAGTTGTGCGTACGCACAGTTTGATTGATCTGAAAAAGGTGTAAATATTTTGGGTGTACGCCATTTTCGTCTTTTCGCCGTACGCAAAAATTTAGTAGCAGTTTGACCCTCTTTGATAAATGAGGCCCCTGGAGGGTGCAAACCACCTTTTTCCATGGCCTCGGACTTAGAGGTGTTGATTCTCATTCCAGCTGTTTCACACTCGGCTACAAACCGCCCCAGTGCATGCTGAAGGTCCTGACTCGAGGGAGCCAACAAGACAACATCATCCGCAAAAAGCAGAGATGAAATCAAGTGGCTCCCGAACCGTACCCCCTCCGGCCCTTGGCTGCACCTAGAAATTCTGTCCATAAAAATAATGAACAGAACCGGTGACAAAGGGCAGCCCTGCCAGAGTCCAACACGCACCGGGAACAGGTCTGACTTATTGCCGGCGATGCGAACCAAGCTCCTGCTCCGATCGTACAGGGACCGTACAGCCCTCAGCAGAGGGCCTCCGACCCCATACTCCAGGAGCACCTCCCACAGGATGCCACGTGGGACACGGTCGAAAGCCTTCTCCAAGTCCACAAAACACATGTGGACTGGTTGGGCAAACTCCCATGCACCCTCGAGCACCCTGCGGAGGGTGTAGAGACGAAAACCGCATTGTTCCTCTTGAATCCGAGGTTCGACTATCGGCCGAATTCTCCTCTCCAGTACCCTGGAATAGACTTTCCCGGGAGGCTGAGGAGTGTGATCCCCCGAAAGTTGGAACACACCCTCCGTCCCCCTTCTTGAAGAGAGGGACCACCATCCTGGTCTGCCAGTCCAGAGGCACTGTCCCCTGACCACGGCAACCAGCTGCCATTCATTTTCAATGTACGCTGGCGACGATGGGCGACCGGAGCGTCCGACGGTGGTGAGCGACATGATGCGAGCGACTTGAGCGACGAAAGTTGAGAGAGGCTCGAATGTATGCAAATGAGCAGCGGGGGGCAACCGTGGCGACAGCCAATTGCGGACTGGGATTCTCACAGCAGGAGAAATTGAGAGAGCCTGAATGGACACATCTGCAGCACAGCTTGAATGTCCCGTCCCTCACAGTGTGACCGCCGCACCGGCAGTGACAGACAGGCTCAAGTAACGACTGTTACTTTCATCCCGACAGTGACTCCCGACACTTAAACTTGAGTTGTTGATGTTTTTAAAGCAGAAGTAAGCGGAATATTTGTGTTAATATAAGTCTTAAATAGTTCTATCTTCCGATGATAGTCACTTACATAGAGTGTTTGGTCCGAAACACGGGTCTGTCAGTCACTCTGCTCTGCTGTAAGCCGAGGAGAAAACGTCTTGTATACTTCCTTGTATCCTACAAGCTTTATCCAATGAGGAGAGAGAACGGCATGAAGGGCTGCGTGTGCAGCCAAGGGATGCGCGTGAATGTGGTGACGTAGGGACGAGGACCAATAGATCCATGACGAGGGCGGGGGCTGCTAACTAACGAAGTTAGCCAAAATGACCAGATCGCTTACTTCTGCTTTAATTGTAACTGGGTCAAAGTAAGACGTATCCTCAAGAATTTTTGCAGTTCTGTTAAGTCATACATGATGTACATGCTGACAAAGTTAGACATGTCAAGAAAACGCTCTCCCCTACTCACTTTCCATCATTTCCAATCACCGTTCTCCACTTCCTGCCCCCCCATCTGAACTTTGCAGAATCACATGGCTGCAAACCACCTAGACAGAGTTACAGCTACAGACCAGAGTCATATACAGACAGTTACAGCTACAGAGTCTGAACCTCTCACCTTTAGTTGCACTCTTGGGGATTTTGACAACACTGATGTCGACCTGGAGACTCCTCTGTCCTGAACTGGTTTCACACCAGTAAACTCCAGAGTCTGACTGGGAGAGAGCTGAGATGGAGCAGGAGGAACCACTAGAGACCCCAAATCCCCCTGAACCACACTGATCCACCTGTCCTCCTGTGGTCCTCTTCACTGTCTGTCCTCCTGTCTGGTGATCATCAACACAACTCAAAGACACTGAGTCTAGAGAGAAGAACTGCTGAAGGTTTGGATTGACGTCCAGAGACACTGAGGACAGAGAGAGAGAGAGTCAGATAGAGAGACACAGGCTGTGTCCCAATTCAGCGGCTGCAGCCTTCGGAGGACCCAACCTACGCAGCCCATGGAGGCAATGACTTCAGAGGCTCCTCTGACGGCCGCGTCAACAGTTGGTAAATGTGATGGTCTAGCCTTCGGAGCATTTCCTGATTGCATCCGAATGTAAACAACGTCCTAATGTTAAACATTTGAAAGTGCCACTTGCAACGGCTCCTCACCTGTGATGCCAGGAAAGCCTGGCTCAGCAGGTGACCACACCTCCACGCCGGCCGCAGAGTGGGGCTACCATGGCTACAGCACAGAGCCGCTAATGTTCGATAGCTAGCATGCTAGGTTGCTAATAACAACAACGGCGTGCAAAGAATCTTGGGATACGAGAGGCCACGAAGGATAGTGCAGTGCGTCCTCCTAGAACCGGCAAAGTAAGGCTGCATTCGTCGGCTGCATTTGGAGGAGCCTTTGAACTGGGACAGGCCTAGTCACGACGCTGTGACATAATCGACCTTCAAATGCCGCCTCCGAAGGCTGCAGCCGCTGGATTGGGACACAGCTAATGACAGAGAGAGAGAGAGAGAGAGAGAGAGAGAGAGAGAGAGAGACACGGACAGACAGTAACAGTTTTCTCTCTCACCTTCAGAAACAGTCGGTCCAGATAGCAGCAACACTGTAACAGGAGGTCAGAGGTCAGTGGAGCTCAGAGGTCAAATGTTTACTGATGTGACACTAATCGATTTTTCATACCTGGCCCTGTAACACTCACATTCTCAACAATAGTAATTCATTCATTTAACGGTTTAAAAGCCACAGAGGTAAAGTTTGTGGTCTCTGTGTTTGTGGTGTGATGGAGCAGACTGATCACCATATTTTGTTAGATTAATATTATTACTATTGAATGATGGAATTTCTGATTAGAATTAGAATTTAACTGTTAAACCAACACTAAGGAACTTTTCAACCTTCATATAATATTTTCATAACTTTTGTGATGGTACATCGACTTACAACAGGTTGAATGACACCTCTGTCATGGCCTGAGGAGGTCTGTATCATTATGGTCTGTATCACCTTCACTGGCACTAAGCAGCTTTGAGGAGCATGGCAGGAACCCGGTTCTCACTTAAGTTTCACTTTCACTTTTGCGAGTCATGACGAGGAGGGAGCAGCAATGCGGCACCTTTCCGTCGGATTGTGTATGTGTGTTTACTGTGAAATGATCCGCTGGTAACAGAAACTTAGTGTGTAACTTCTGTTAATTTCCATGATCCAGGATGTTTACGGCGCTACGTGCTAGTGCTCATGGGAAATGGAGTGTTCCTTCAGGCAAAACACTACCGCTTTGGGCCACTGGCGTCGCCAAACTCAACCAAAACTGAAAGTTCTTTAGTACTGCTTTAATTTTAAATGTTTTTGTTGGTTGATGAACTCGGAACTCGGAGCGGTGAAATGTAACAATAACTTGCAGAGTTGTGAACTCTGAGGGCCCTAGTTTGGTGGCGCAGCGCAGGTGGCGCAAGGTAACGCAGCCGGTCTAATGCAAGTTTCGACCAGCGCAGCCTAGCGCAAAGTCAGATTGGGAGATTGGTAGATCGCGCTGCGCTGAGATAGGCGTGGCCGCGCAGCAGGGGGAGGTGTCACAGATTCAGCTTGGTGCAGTGGAAGTTTCGTGCGAAAATGTCCCGCCGAGGTTGCGCTGAAAGCTCGCCACCTCCAACCAGGTCTACTCTCAGCACAGGGCGGAGCGCAGCAGGTGCAGTGGAAGTTTGGCTGACTGACCTGCAGTGCACACACGTCACCAAGACCTCACAGGCAGATTTACACAGTTCCAGGCACATTTCAATGCAATAAATATCCACAATAACCACTATTTAATGCAACTAATGGAATCAACACGTGAATTTATATCTATATAGATTGTCCCGTCACATCTGACGTCAGATCAAAGCAGAGATCAAAGGCTGTCGGCACGAGTAATGGAAACTCCACCTGAATTAACACAGCAGGGACGAACTGGCACTGAAAAGCAGCTGTGGATGTCCCAAGCAGGGCTGAGGGTGGATGACTGCATGTCGCTGCCGTGTTGAGATAGGCACTGTGCCCTTGTTATGATTTATTTATTTATTTATTTATTTACTTATTAATTCATTAGCGCGAGCGACCACGTCGTCACGCGGCCGTAATGAAAAACAAAACACAAATCATCATCTCTCTTAGCCCACCACAACAGCCTCTGTGTCAGATAGTCAGTATATAGCCTACTACAGTATACTCAGCATCTCTCATCACAGAGAAAAAAGAGAGGAGGACAGAGAGAGAGAGAGAGAGAGAGCTCCTTTACGCTGATTTCATCCCGCATGGTGTTTGTTTATGTTGTGATTAGTGTAGGCTACACCTCTCATCTTTCTCACACAGGGTTTGAATAAATGTGAGTTTCTTTATTAGTTTATTAGTTGTTGTTTCTTACATTGGGCAGCCGTTCTCAGTATATCAGATCAAACCTGATTAAGGATATTAGTATTATTATTAGTAAACTCATTATTCGGCCACTCTGAGCTCGGACCTCCGGACCAAAACAGCTGTTTCCTCCTGGGAGAGGTTCGGCCTCTGGCGTCGCTGTCTCCTCCGTCCATGTCAAAGTATAAAATGACAAACTTGCAGTGCGCATCGCCCCTGGCGCAGTTAAAGGTGAGGAGAGGAGCTCATTTGATTGGTGAAGATCCGAATCGGCTGTGTTAATCCCACTTCTCCTCCTCCTGTCTCCCTCCCGCCCTCTCTCCTCCCCCTTTGCCGTTTGCGCCGGTAGGAGGGATGAGGGGTGGGCTTGCGCTGGCCTAAGTCGGACTGCGCTGCGCAACAAACTTGGGAAATGGACCTGGACACGCCTAGTTGGCGTGGCGAAGCTGCGCTGAACTTAGACTTTGCCCGGTCTAGGAAACTAGGGCCCTGAGTCAGAGCAATAAAACAGTGAGGATGTTGATGAATATTTAGCTTTTTACTCTACGGAAACATGAAAACATAGGACATGGTAGGCAGATATAGATGTACTGCTGCTTCCCTTTGAATGCAGGTAGTACCAACTAATGCAGTCTAACACGTTTTAGAGAGGTATGACAATCTTTACTTTGAGACTGACTGTGTGAGTGAGCAGCGTAGAGGTTAGCACGTCGCTATCTGGCAACCTCCGGTCTGGGGGGTAGGGGAGGGGAAACAACGCGCTGCTGTGTTTTGAATTTGACTGCAACAGATTTGGCCACATTCTTACATACTGCTCCTTTAACAATTGTAACAATTAACAGCTAAAATAACTGTTAACAATCACAGCAAACACAACTGCACCATCTTACTTTTCACATCATGATCTTTGTTTTCAAGCCTGTGTGAGTCCTGTAAAAGTCTTATCACTCATTCATTAAACCCACTAAGAAAGCTAACGAGGAAGTAATCAGGAAGACAGAAACTTTTTGAGTGAATGTGCCAGGAGAGAAACTCTAATAGAAATGAATGTACACCATTTTCAATCCAGTATCCTGTTCATATAAAACATCCATGGTCAGAGGTCAGTGAAGGTCAGAGGTCAGTATAATGTGTATGTGTTGACTCACCCAACAGCAGAGAGAGAGATGCAGTCTTCATGTTGTCGTGGTAACGACTGACTGTTGGTCTGAGCTGCAAAGTAACAACTTAAGTTTAACCACTTCCTGTTTCTGGTCTCACCTACTGTTAAAGTCACTGATGTCACTGGTGTCTCTGTGTCCATAGTCGTCTCTGTTCCTCTGTTTGTCTTTGTGTCTGTCAATAAGCGTCAATGCAAATTATGAAGCTCATCACTGTTTTTTGTAAAACTTATTCAACAATTTAAGCTCAATTGACACCAAATTTACTACACTGCATCTTCCGACCGTCCCCCACAAAGTTAACACCTGGATATTTAAAGAATACTTATTTTTACAATTAGAAGTGTAACTCAAAAAACTGCATTTTTACACCTATTTTGAATTTTATTTGAATACAAATACAAACAGTACTTTTTCTCCCTCAACAAATACAAATACAAATACTGGATGCTTTGCACACCCCTCACAGTGAGACAGACAGAATACAGACCTGTATCTTCACACATTGATACGAACAGCAGCTTCTGAGAACAGAGGAAGTGAGCTGCAGGTGGGTGTTGGTGTTGCTCTGTCCTCTGTTCTGTTTTACCTCAGGACTGTGGTCAGAGCTGCATGCCATCGTCAGCAGAACAGAGCTGTGGTTTCACTAAAGTTAATCAGTTCTAGAGACTGAACATCCTGTGGCCTGAGTGACAGCAGCAGCTGCTGCGTCACTGTTTCAGTAGCTGTGTTTTCCATTTACCCTGGAAATGCACCAAACCTAAATATCGCAATAAAAACTGGAGATGGAAACTTCTCAAACATCACTAAAACATTTCTATGCTCTCATGAGGAGGTTTTTCAGACTTATTGATATAAAAGTGTATCGCAAAAGTGCTATGGAAACACAACTCACGTGACCAGTTCATTTGAAGCAAGATGGCCGCTACGTGTGGACGGAGGAGGAGACCCAAGTGTTGTTGACCATGATACGCTGCCTTCGTCTCCTGTTGAAAACAATAAGCAGCAGGCAAGGCAAGGCAAGGCAATTTTATTTGTATAGCCCGTTTTTACCACCAGTTTGTCTCAAAGGGCTTCACATCCCATCACAACAACATCCTCTGCCCTTAGACCCTCACATCCACTGAGGAAAAACTCCATGGAAAACCCTTTTAACAGGGAAAACCAGGAGAAAGCTCAGGGTGAGTAACAGAGGAGGGATCCCTCACCCAGGACGGACAGACGTTAGATTAGACTTTATGGCTCATTTGCAAAACACCTTTCAATGGAAACACCTGCAAATAGCAACTGTCCTTTTTCCAGATTTCATAAATATCTCTTTTATTTTGTGAAAACCTACCGTCACCATGTGCATCTTCCGTTTCCAGTGAGTGAAGGTCACCTGCTGCTGGAGCTCCGCCCACCTGAAGAGCTGCTCTGTTGTCCTGGAGACGAGCAGCAGGCCTCAGACAGGGACAGTCTGGAGAACCGGACCAGAACCAGCCTGAAGAACTGGACCAGAACCAGTCTGGAGACCTGGACCAGAACCAGTCTGGAGAACTGGAACAGAACCAGTCTGGAGAACTGGACCAGAACCAGTCTGGACTCTGTAGAACATTGTCTGACACAAACACTGAGCTGAGACTCTGTTGTTGTTCACTCAGTCAACCAGCAGGTGGCAGCACAAGAGCTCACTCTGGAGTCTGACAGGTGGATGCGTGTGCTCAGTTTGAGCTGATTGATGATCAGTTATAGATTATTGATCGTCTAAACGAGGCCTCACATTGATACAAACAGCTCAGACAGGCCTCTTCTCCGTCTGTTTCTAAACCTCTTCTTAAAACCCACCTCTTAAAATAAAATCATTAATAGGGAACAAAGGCCCCTCGGCCTTTGTTCCCTATTAATGATTTTATTTTATTTTTATCTTATTTTATTGTATGTCTATTATTTTTACCCATGTTGTATGCCTTTTTGCCTATTTGTTGTTATATGTAACTTTACACCTTATGTAAGGTGTTATGTCTTTATTTCTGTGCAGCACTTTGGTCCACTGTGGATGCTCAAGTTGGATTGGATTGGAAACAGAGGGGGGTGCAGAGGAAGTGAGCTACAGGTGGTGGCGTCTCTGTCCTCTGCTCTGTTGTGGGCGTGACCCTGGCTCAGTGACGGACCAATCAGAGGACAGCGTCTTTCACTTGGTTTTATTTAGCACAGCATGTGACAGGATATAAAAAGTCAAGAAGAAGCAGGAAATCAAACAGGTCCCATCACAGAGTCCTTCAGAGGACAAACGGTTCTGGTGGACGTGGTCTCTGGGACCAGCACAGACCCTGGTCCTCCTCAGAGCTCACAGGTCAAAGGTCAAGGCCTGTTTCAGACTGGTGAATGATTGATCATCCATCAGTACAGCTGCTTCTGTTCCTGGTGTCTGTCTCCTGAAACCACAAGGTGATGATGTCATCAGACAACAGCAGAACATGTGACATGTGACACTAGAAAGAGCTTCCTGCTTCCTGTTTCCTCTTTAAAACACACACAAACACACACACACTGGAACTGGTTGTTATTAATATCTGAACGTGTCAACACATGAATCCTGAATCTACATGTGTGTGTGTTCTTACCGTACAGCAGTGTCACTAACGCCATGTTGTCCGACCACACCACCACCAACACACTCTGGACTCTGAGTGACGCAGCAGATAGCTACTGAGTTTAGTTTCTACAGGAAGTGACACACCCACACAGGAACACAACTTTACAACGAATATCACCATGACAACAATGAACTCATCAATAAGAGGTTAAAATAATCAGTCAGTCAGGAACTGGGAGGGGCAGGACCCAGATGCAGATGTGGTATATTGATGTGTTGATGAAGAGAAGGGAACCGCCGACACATCTTTTCTTGCATTCAAAAAGAGTTTATTACAAGAAAAAGAACAGTGTACAAAAATGCCTAATCGTGGAGCATCTCTGGTGCCAAGAATTGAGAATACTCTCCCTTGGCCTGAAATCTTAAACCTTATATACGTTTTCTAAAACTCCACCTTCTCCCACAGAAGGATATAACTGACCAGGATGGTCAGACAAAGACAGGATCTAAAAACAGAATTTATCCTTAGCTTTCTGACATTTAACCTCTTGACCAAGCTAACTTAAGAATAGATAGTGTCCAGTATCCCCAGAAACTATGACCCACCAAAGATGGGTAACAGACAAGAAACACATGTCTCAGGATACCTGACAAGACAGATTCTTCCTGGGCTAAATATAGAACCTGTGAAACAGGGCATTAGTCTATACATTTCTTTACTCTAGAAAATACACAAAGAAGAACATAAGATAATACAAGACAATAAAGAAAATAGTTTAGGTGGATAATATACTACACAGACACACAAAAACAGGTGTGGTGGAATAAAAGGATTTATTCGACTCAGGTCCGTTGAGAACCCTTCTGTGCAGGGGTTTTCCTTTAGGTTAGGTTTAGGGATAACCAGAGAATCCTGGTTTCATTGGTTTTGTGTGAGTTTTGTGAATTCAGCTCTCTGAGAGGAGTCCAACAGTTTATGTGAACACGGCTCCTGGTGTCAGAGTTCACTTCCCCCTAACTGTCCAATCAGAGGCTGACTTCAGCTGCGTGGTACATAGGCTGCGTTTAGACCAGACAATCATGGGTCGACCACATGTCGTAGGTGTAGCGCTGTACTGCCTCTTATAATAAGAAATACCTGCAGACAGTGACGGACCGGCCATAGGACCAGAACGGGTGCCGCAAAAACATGTGACCGCGTTGATGAGGCCACAAAAACAAAAAAAGAAAGAAAGAAACACGAGACTGGCCGGTTAATTGTTAAAATTCAATAATATGTTCTCTATAATACTTGTTCTCTCTCTCTCTGTCACTGATGATGAGCTCTGCCTCCTCATCAGACCAATCCTGATTAAAATGCCTTACTAAACTACACATTAACACAGGCACAGCAACTATATGAATATGAAACGTCAGATTAAAAAGGCTCTTTAGACACAAGTTTTCTTTTTCTTTTGGGACATATAAGTTATTATATATTATATATATATACACTTTAGAAAGTGTTTGCTCTGACATGTTGTCACTGCTAAACTAGTCGAACTGAACCCACTCTTTGGTGGGTTAGGGTTGGATGGATGTATTTTTCGTACACCACTGCAGTGCATTGTGGGATTGTGCATTGTGGAGCAGCCCTTATGATGGCGGCGGAAATTCCCCCAAGGGCGAGTCAACCGGCTTTTGGAACGCAGCCCTGGTTTACAGAAGGAGGAAGTACTGCACTCAGTCAGACTGAAGAGCAGCAGAGGGCGCTCTAGCTCCCACTCAGCGCTCCCAGCCCCTCCCTAAACACCTCCCCTCCCCCCCGCGCCACAACCCTGCCAGGAAGTCGAGCGTTAAACCCGGCAGTGACACTGAGTGTAGAGAAAACAGTCGCTGAAGAAAGACGGACATGAAGAGGAAATGTGAAAAACTCTTCGTTACATGAAAACGTATCCAAATAAAATACTGTGTTTTCAGTGTCAACACAACTTTTATTTTCAACGGCAAACGTTTATATCAGTGTTGTTCAAGATATTACTATTGCAGAGAGACAGAGACTCAGGGCCTGTGTCACCATGTACACTCAATCACACTTACACACTGGGCCACTTGGCATGTGCGCTCATGTTCTTAGTGTCAGTTCAGTGTGTCCCGTTTCTCCAACGACCCAAACAGCAACGTGTTGATTTGCACTTTTACCCACTGACGGTCAGACGCATCAGAGCGGTGTTTGGCCAAGTAGAAATCCCTCTGGTGAAGTCTGATGTCACCGGGAGCAACAAGCCTCGTTTGGGAAACTTTTATCTCATATTTTTTAGTTTCGGTTTTGTCTTTAGGCTTAGTTTACTTTTACATCTGATCATTTTTGACCTGTTATCACATAATTATGAATTTTCTCTATTGATTATAACTTATGTGAGTATTTTTCATCATGCTCTATTTAATCCTATGTGTTTCTCTTTTCTCTTTTTCTTCTTATAGAGTTGGGCTTTCACATTTATGATGTGAATCTTGTGCACAGAGACACTTGTGGAGTAGATGAGACTGTGATCCAGCAGCACTGTTTATTAAAACTGTTGCTGTGTGTTTTTTTTGCCTTTATTTAACCAGGTCGGTCCCGTTGAGACACAATGGCCTCTTTTTCAAGGGAAGCCTGGCCTGTGTGTGTGTCGGAGTTGCGTTAGTGTGCACAATGGCACTCAGATGACAGGCTGCACTTGTCAAGTTTGTCCCAATTGCTTTTAAATATCCACTTAATACAAGTTGCACACTACTATTATGCAAATATACCTTCCACCAGCAAAACTTGACCAAAGTGTGGAGACATGGGGACAGGGCCTCAGTCAGTGGTTCTGTGGTTTTTGTCACTGTGTCGTTTATTAACTGCTGTGTCCTCCTCTGACCCTACAGCTGACAGGGGGCGGGCCTTAGAGATTCCAGAGAGACAATTGGTTAGCAACAAGTGATGGAAAAAGACTTCAACCAATAACGCACAGTGAGAGGTGACGCCAGACGCTCTGTGATTGGCCCTTTGTGACCCTCATGTAGAGCGAGAGAGAGGACAGAGTAAACATGAATCATGAAAACATGAACGTTGTCCTCAGAGGGCGGTCAGTTTGTGTGTGTTGTCCTTGTAACTAGATGAAGTGTGTAGTTGTGTGCACTAACTTGTTGGAGCAGCAGTGTTGTTGGCAGAGGAGGAAGTGAAGCTGAACGACAGTGAGGCAGGAAACAGCCCCTCCCAACCAGAAAATACCACAGAGCTGAGAACGACCGCACCCACTCACTGTGGAGATAACACTTCCCCTCCCCTCCCTCCCCCTCCCCCACCACCACCACCAGCCAAATACATTACAGCTGCACTGAGACTGAGGAGATAACACCCCCACCCCTCAGTGCATTAGATCTGGACTGTGAGAGGCTCAGAGCTGCTGGGTGTGTCAGAGTAAAACAACTAGAAACATGGAGAGAAGAGGAAGAGGAAGAAAGAGGCTGTATTCTAAACCTCATACTCTCCTGCTAGTACGTACTGATTTGGACAAAATACAGTATGTAGCAATGTTCCCTCGAATTTTCAAAACTCCTGAGCAGAAATTCAACTCCCCTGATGAGCTGCTTGAGCAACTGTGAGTGGAAGCTCAAGCGTAGGCTACACAGTCCGTCCACATGCTGATGCTCTGGCCTCACCTCTCCAACTCCAAATATCAATACAATTGGCTATTACTATTATGATTAAAGCAGAAGTAAGTGATATATTTGTGTTAATCTAAGTCTTAAATAGTTGTATCTTCCGACAGCAATCACTTCTATAGAGTGTTTGGTCTGAAACACGGGTCTGTCAGTCACTCTGCTCTGCTCTGAGCCCAGGAGAAAACATTTATCGTATCCTACAGTTTTTATCCAATGAGGAGAGAGAACGGCATGCAGGGCTGTGTGTGCAGCCAAGGAACGCCGTGAATGTGGTGACGTAGCGACGAGGACTGTTATGGTGCGTTCAAGGAAACTCGTAACTCGTGTTTTTCCGTCCTGTGAAGTCGTACCAGTTCGATCTGGTACGAGTTCACGGGTCAGAAGTTACGAGTGGCCGTTATAGTGACTTTCACCGGTAAAACAGGTCGGAGAAACACGAGTGGGTTGCCTGGAACGCTACAAAGTCGTAAGTTGTGACTTGAAGCTGTAATTTACGGTTTCAAAAGCCTGCCTGGAACGCAGCATTAGCCAAAACCACCGGATCGCTTACTTCTGCTTTAATAACAGATTATTTTGACAACATTACCTAGGCTACTCCATATCTAGGTCAGTTACAGTTAATGATAACAAAATACAATATTGTTTTGGCAAAATTGATTTTGCATGTATTGCCATATGAACAATATGAAAAAAAATAACTAACATCAAGTTGGTGTCATCAACTCTTGGCACAGAAGCATCTTGATATGAACAGTAATAATAATTCCCATGCAAAAACTTAATTTGTAGTTGCACTACAGACCACGGTTTAGGTCAGACATTTCACAATTCCAAGCGCACATTAGGGAGAAATAAACAGTAAACTAGTCGGGGATGTTTGAGTGTGTAACTTTTTTTGTCTTCTGGGCAAAGAGGTGGAGCAGTAAAACACCTGAGAGGGAACAGTGGTATGTAGTAATCAGTATGTAAACAAAAGCTAAATCTGCGGTATTTGAACATTCCTGGATGTCGTACTGATTCGGGAAATATGTCCAGTTTGCATCTGAACAGTCTACATTGTGTACTGTATCCCACAATGCAATGCGCCCCTTAAGTCGCTCTCTGCTGTCTGTCTTCCAAGGGATCAGCTGAGTACCACATATCACAATCATGACTATACAGCACTTGTAAAGTATAATATGGGTTAATATCAACATTTTCCATCACAAGAGGTTTACCACCAGCTGGTTGAATTCTGTTTAGGAGATAAATGTTGGCCTCAGTGATTAGTTGCTGTATGTTTTGTTTAGTTGTTGATTAGTTTGTTTGAATTTAAATGAAGCTTCAGGTGTGAACTGGACAGAGGAGCAGTTTACACTAATAAATTCATTGATTAATTACAGAAAATTGTGCGATTAAGTTATTTTTATCAATCCATCGACAGCCCTAATATATATGTCAGTGTTCTGATAGTTCTTATATGACAGAAAGGTTTGGCAGTAGCTTGACATGGTTCGATGGAGTTCCTCCGTCTTCTTCTTCAGTGTCACCTGACGTTGATGTGACGTGTCTCATCAGCTGATGGTATCAAGGTACTGCTAAACCTTTCTATGTTTTGTATAGAAGAACTAGTGTGTAACACAAGCTCACATATAACAGGTCCGACCACCATGTTCTGACAAACAGCTGCTGTTACACTGTTAAAGTGTCTGCTGTAGGAAACTTTACAAGATGACAGACAGATGTGAACATGTGGGCGGAGTCGTCAGTGGTTGTGTTGTTACTCTGTGACTGCTGGCGGAGTGAAATGCATTGTGGGATACTGTCCACGTGTAACCAGCAGCTCCACCTGGTCCAGTCCTGAAGCCTTCACCACTGTTTGCTTTAAAGCAGAAGTGAGTGATATATTTGTGTTAATATAAGTCTTAAATAGTTATATCTTCTGACAGCAATCACTTACATAGAGTGTTTGGTCTGAAACACGGGTCTCTCAGTCCCTCTGCTCTGCTCTGAGCCGAAGAGAAAACATTTATCGTATCCTACAGTTTTTATCCAATGAGGAGAGAGAACGGCATGCAGGGCTGTGTGTGCAGCCAAGGAACGCTGTGAATGTGGTGACGTAGCGACGAGGACTGTTATGGTGCGTTCAAGGAAACTCGTATTTTTCCGACCGTGAAGTGGTACCAGTTCGATCTGGTACGAGTTCACCGGTCGGAAGTTACAAGTGGCCGTTATAGTGACTTTCACCGGTAAAACAGGTCGGAAAAACACGAGTGGGTTGCCTGGAACGCTACAAAGTCGTAAGTTGTGACTTGAAGCTGTAATTGACGATTTCAAAAGCCTGCCTGGAACGCAGCATTAGCGAAAACGACCGGATCACTCACTTCTGCTTTAAGAATAAGAATTTGTATTATTATTATTATTATCTCCCTTTTTAAATGATAATAATATATTCTTGTGTGTTTTTATAATGTCCTACATGTTTTTTATATGTGTAATATTTCTTATCCTATATGCTATTTTATGTTATACATTGTATCTTTGTTTTAACTTTTTGAAGTACATTGAGTTTACGCTTGCCGTATGAAATGTGCTATATAAATAAATTTGACTTGACTTGACTTGTAGCAGCAGCACTATGGTGGCTGACCTCTGACCTCTCAGCTGACGGCGTGGTTGTGGGCGTGGCCCTGGCTCAGTGAGGGACCAATCAGAGTCAGTCAGTGTCTTTCACTTGGTTTAATTGAGCACAGCATGTGACAGGATATAAAAAGTAATATAAAAAGTCAAGAAGAAGCAAAAAATCGAACAAGACACTCGTGCCCCCCCAACCCCCCCGACCCCCCCTCCCCATCTTGGACACGGTTCTACCACAGTTTCACACATCACACAGCTTATGAACTTGATTAATATTTAACTGTCTCAAGACATCGCAGGGACCTGACGTGTAAAAAATACACAACAAAACAAAACTGACTATCACGACTTCCTGTATCTGGCCCTTCAAATTAAAAGCCCTCTAGTCTTTCATACACAGTTAAGTCATATAGATATTGACTTCGTTTTGACTATTTGAGGGCAGTACAGCCATACAAGTCCCATCACAGAGTCCTTCAGAGGACAAACAAGGCACTGGTTCTGGTGGACGTGGTCTCTGGGACCAGCACAGACCCTGGTCCTCCTCAGGTCAAAGGTCAAAGGTCAAGGCCTGTCTCAGACTGGTGAATAAACATGGAGGATAAATAATTCTGTCAACATCACAAAGCAAAGCAGCGGGACAGGAAGAGAAGAGGAGAGCCAGAGAGACGTTTCCATCCTCATCATCTGGACGTCATCAAACACACTGATCACTCTGATTGATCAACTGACCAATCAGACTATGTCTTCAGCCATCAGTGGAGTTAATTCTGTTCCTGGTGGAGACGGTTTCTTCTTCCCTGTAGAGACAGAAGATGGTGAGACCGAGACAGACAACTAGAGATGAACAACTAGAGACAGACAACTAGAGACAGACAACTAGAGACAGAACTAGAGACAGACAACTAGAGACAAACTAACAACTCTGACCTTTGACCTTGAGACCCATTTCTGCATCACTCAACAAGACTCCGCTCTTGTTGTAGACTCTGCAGGTGTATCTTCCGCTGTCTGTCTCTCTGGGGTGTTTCAGGATCAGACTGAATTCTTTCTTCATCTCTGTTCGTCCTCTGTAAACCTCCTCCTGTTCTACAGAACCGTTCTGATACACATGGACCTTCCTGTTGTCTTTGTCTGTACACTCCACTCTGACGTCTTCAGACAGGTCAGTTGTGGTCTTGAAGGACAGCTGGACAGACTCCTCCCCCTCCTCCACCCGTTTGTCTGAGAGACAACAAACACATGATGAGGGTTGAAGAAGGGAGGAGGAAGGACAAACAAACAAACAACCAGAGACAAAGAACAACTCTCACCATGTAAATGGAACGTCTTGTCTATCCCTCCACGAGGCAGGTCAGCTGTGGTCTTCAAGGGCGGCTGGACAGACACTGCCCCCTCCTTGCCTGAGAGACAACAAACCACATGATGATGAGATCAAATAGCAGCAGCAAGTTTTAATCTCCTCAGTGAAGAACCAGAAAGTTGTAGAGGAACCTGAAGGACAGAACCAGAACCAGAGGAAGAGTGGACCCATTCCTGCAGTGTTGAGGCTACGAGTGAGTTGGTTCTGAGCAGAGCTGAACAGAACCTGAACCTGACACCAACCTCTAGAAACAGCTGGAGGGGGGAGGAGGAGGAGGAGGAGGAGGAAGAAGGAAGAGGAGGAGGGAAGGAAGGAGGAGGAGGAGGAAGGAAGAGGAGGAGGGAAGGAAGGAGAAGGGAGGAAGGAGGAGGAGAGAGGAGGAGGAAGGAAGAGGAGGAGGGAGGAAGGAAGAGTGAGGAGGAGGAGGAGGAGGAGGAGGGAAGGAAGGAGAAGGGAGGAAGGAGGAGGAGGAGGGAAGGAAGGAGGAGTGAGGAGGAGGAGGAGGAGGAAGAAGGAAGAGGAGGAGGGAAGGAAGGAGGAGGAGGAGGAAGGAAGAGGAGGAGGGAGGAAGGAAGAGTGAGGAGGAGGAGGAGGAGGGAAGGAAGGAGGAGTGAGGAGGAGGAGGGAGGAAGGAAGGAAGGGAGGAGAAGGGAAGGAAGGAGAAGGGAGGAGGAAGGAAGAGGAGGAGGGAGGAAGGAAGAGTGAGGAGGAGGAGGAGGAGGAGGAGGGAAGGAAGGAGAAGGGAGGAAGGAGGAGGAGGAGGGAAGGAAGGAGGAGTGAGGAGGAGGAGGAGGAAGAAGGAAGAGGAGGAGGGAAGGAAGGAGGAGGAGGAGGAGGAAGGAAGAGGAGGAGGGAAGGAAGGAGAAGGGAGGAAGGAGGAGGAGAGAGGAGGAGGAAGGAAGAGGAGGAGGGAGGAAGGAAGAGTGAGGAGGAGGAGGAGGAGGAGGGAAGGAAGGAGAAGGGAGGAAGGAGGAGGAGGAGAAAAGGAAGGAGGAGTGAGGAGGAGGAGGAGGAAGAAGGAAGAGGAGGAGGGAAGGAAGGAGGAGGAGGAGGAGGAAGGAAGAGGAGGAGGGAAGGAAGGAGAAGGGAGGAAGGAGGAGGAGAGAGGAGGAGGAAGGAAGAGGAGGAGGGAGGAAGGAAGAGTGAGGAGGAGGAGGAGGAGGAGGGAAGGAAGGAGGAGTGAGGAGGAGGAGGGAGGAAGGAAGGAAGGAGAAGGAGGAGTGAGCAGGAGGAGGAGGAGGAAGGAAGGAAGGAAGGAAGGAAGGGAGGAGAAGGGAAGGAAGGAGAAGGGAGGAGGAAGGAAGAGGAGGAAGGAGGAGGAGAAGGAGGAGTGAGGAGGAGGAGGAGGGAGGAAGGAGGAGTGAGGAGGAGTGAGGAGGAGGGAGGAGGAGGAGTGAAGAGGAGGAGGAGGGAGGAAGGAGGAGGAGGAGGAGGAGGAGGGAGGAGGAGGAAGAGGGAGGAAGGAGGAGGAGGAGGAGGAGGAGGAGGAGGGAGGAAGGAGGAGGAGGAGGGAGGAGTGAAGAGGAGGAGGAGGGAGGAAGGAGGAGGAGGAGAAAGGAAGGAAGGAGGAGGAGGAGGAGGAGGGAGGAAGGAGGAGGAGGAGGGAGGAGGGAGGAGTGAAGAGGAGGAGGAGGGAGGAAGGAGGAGGAGGAGGAGAAGGAGGAGTGAGCAGGAGGAGGAGGAGGAAGGAAGGAAGGAGGAGGAGGAGGAGGAAGAAGGAAGAGGAGGAGGGAAGGAAGGAGGAGGAGGAGGAAGGAAGAGTGAGGAGGAGGAGGAGGAGGAGGGAAGGAAGGAGAAGGGAGGAGGAAGGAAGAGTGAGGAGGAGGAGGAGGAGGAGGAGGAGGGAAGGAAGGAGAAGGGAGGAGGAAGGACAAACAAACAAACAACCAGAGACAAAGAACAACTCTCACCATGTAAATGGAACGTCTTGTCTATCCCTCCAGGCAGGTCAGCTGTGGTCTTCAAGGGCGGCTGGACAGACACTGCCCCCTCCTTGCCTGAGAGACAACAAACCACATGATGATGAGATCAAATAGCAGCAGCAAGTTTTAATCTCCTCAGTGAAGAACCAGAAAGTTGTAGAGGAACCTGAAGGACAGAACCAGAACCAGAGGAAGAGTGGACCCATTCCTGCAGTGTTGAGGCTACGAGTGAGTTGGTTCTGAGCAGAGCTGAACAGAACCTGAACCTGACACCAACCTCTAGAAACAGCTGGAGGGGGGAGGAGGAGGAGGAGGAGGAGGAAGAAGGAAGAGGAGGAGGGAAGGAAGGAGGAGGAGGAGGAAGGAAGAGGAGGAGGGAAGGAAGGAGAAGGGAGGAAGGAGGAGGAGAGAGGAGGAGGAAGGAAGAGGAGGAGGGAGGAAGGAAGAGTGAGGAGGAGGAGGAGGAGGAGGAGGAGGGAAGGAAGGAGAAGGGAGGAAGGAGGAGGAGGAGGGAAGGAAGGAGGAGTGAGGAGGAGGAGGAGGAGGAAGAAGGAAGAGGAGGAGGGAAGGAAGGAGGAGGAGGAGGAGGAAGGAAGAGGAGGAGGGAGGAAGGAAGAGTGAGGAGGAGGAGGAGGAGGGAAGGAAGGAGGAGTGAGGAGGAGGAGGGAGGAAGGAAGGAAGGGAGGAGAAGGGAAGGAAGGAGGAGGAGGAGGAAGGAAGAGGAGGAGGGAAGGAAGGAGAAGGGAGGAAGGAGGAGGAGAGAGGAGGAGGAAGGAAGAGGAGGAGGGAGGAAGGAAGAGTGAGGAGGAGGAGGAGGAGGAGGGAAGGAAGGAGGAGTGAGGAGGAGGAGGGAGGAAGGAAGGAAGGAGAAGGAGGAGTGAGCAGGAGGAGGAGGAGGAAGGAAGGAAGGAAGGAAGGAAGGAAGGAAGGGAGGAGAAGGGAAGGAAGGAGAAGGGAGGAGGAAGGAAGAGGAGGAAGGAGGAGGAGAAGGAGGAGTGAGGAGGAGGAGGAGGGAGGAAGGAGGAGTGAGGAGGAGTGAGGAGGAGGGAGGAGGAGGAGTGAAGAGGAGGAGGAGGGAGGAAGGAGGAGGAGGAGGAGGAGGAGGAGGGAGGAGGAGGAAGAGGGAGGAAGGAGGAGGAGGAGGAGGAGGAGGGAGGAAGGAGGAGGAGGAGGGAGGAGTGAAGAGGAGGAGGAGGGAGGAAGGAGGAGGAGGAGAAAGGAAGGAAGGAGGAGGAGGAGGAGGAGGGAGGAAGGAGGAGGAGGAGGGAGGAGTGAAGAGGAGGAGGAGGGAGGAAGGAGGAGGAGGAGGAGAAGGAGGAGTGAGCAGGAGGAGGAGGAGGAAGGAAGGAAGGAGGAGGAGGAGGAGGAAGAAGGAAGAGGAGGAGGGAAGGAAGGAGGAGGAGGAGGAAGGAAGAGTGAGGAGGAGGAGGAGGAGGAGGAGGAGGGAAGGAAGGAGAAGGGAGGAGGAAGGACAAACAAACAAACAACCAGAGACAAAGAACAACTCTCACCATGTAAATGGAACGTCTTGTCTATCCCTCCAGGCAGGTCAGCTGTGGTCTTCAAGGGCGGCTGGACAGACACTGCCCCCTCCTTGCCTGAGAGACAACAAACCACATGATGATGAGATCAAATAGCAGCAGCAAGTTTTAATCTCCTCAGTGAAGAACCAGAAAGTTGTAGAGGAACCTGAAGGACAGAACCAGAACCAGAGGAAGAGTGGACCCATTCCTGCAGTGTTGAGGCTACGAGTGAGTTGGTTCTGAGCAGAGCTGAACAGAACCTGAACCTGACACCAACCTCTAGAAACAGCTGGAGGGGGGAGGAGGAGGAGGAGGAGGAGGAAGAAGGAAGAGGAGGAGGGAAGGAAGGAGGAGGAGGAGGAAGGAAGAGGAGGAGGGAAGGAAGGAGAAGGGAGGAAGGAGGAGGAGAGAGGAGGAGGAAGGAAGAGGAGGAGGGAGGAAGGAAGAGTGAGGAGGAGGAGGAGGAGGAGGAGGGAAGGAAGGAGAAGGGAGGAAGGAGGAGGAGGAGGGAAGGAAGGAGGAGTGAGGAGGAGGAGGAGGAGGAAGAAGGAAGAGGAGGAGGGAAGGAAGGAGGAGGAGGAGGAGGAAGGAAGAGGAGGAGGGAGGAAGGAAGAGTGAGGAGGAGGAGGAGGAGGGAAGGAAGGAGGAGTGAGGAGGAGGAGGGAGGAAGGAAGGAAGGGAGGAGAAGGGAAGGAAGGAGAAGGGAGGAGGAAGGAAGAGGAGGAGGGAGGAAGGAAGAGTGAGGAGGAGGAGGAGGAGGAGGAGGGAAGGAAGGAGAAGGGAGGAAGGAGGAGGAGGAGGGAAGGAAGGAGGAGTGAGGAGGAGGAGGAGGAAGAAGGAAGAGGAGGAGGGAAGGAAGGAGGAGGAGGAGGAGGAAGGAAGAGGAGGAGGGAAGGAAGGAGAAGGGAGGAAGGAGGAGGAGAGAGGAGGAGGAAGGAAGAGGAGGAGGGAGGAAGGAAGAGTGAGGAGGAGGAGGAGGAGGAGGAGGGAAGGAAGGAGAAGGGAGGAAGGAGGAGGAGGAGGGAAGGAAGGAGGAGTGAGGAGGAGGAGGAGGAAGAAGGAAGAGGAGGAGGGAAGGAAGGAGGAGGAGGAAGGAAGAGGAGGAGGGAAGGAAGGAGAAGGGAGGAAGGAGGAGGAGAGAGGAGGAGGAAGGAAGAGGAGGAGGGAGGAAGGAAGAGTGAGGAGGAGGAGGAGGAGGAGGGAAGGAAGGAGGAGTGAGGAGGAGGAGGGAGGAAGGAAGGAAGGAGAAGGAGGAGTGAGCAGGAGGAGGAGGAGGAAGGAAGGAAGGAAGGGAGGAGAAGGGAAGGAAGGAGAAGGGAGGAGGAAGGAAGAGGAGGAAGGAGGAGGAGAAGGAGGAGTGAGGAGGAGGAGGAGGGAGGAAGGAGGAGTGAGGAGGAGTGAGGAGGAGGGAGGAGGAGGAGTGAAGAGGAGGAGGAGGGAGGAAGGAGGAGGAGGAGGAGGAGGAGGAGGGAGGAGGAGGAAGAGGGAGGAAGGAGGAGGAGGAGGAGGAGGAGGAGGAGGGAGGAAGGAGGAGGAGGAGGGAGGAGTGAAGAGGAGGAGGAGGGAGGAAGGAGGAGGAGGAGAAAGGAAGGAAGGAGGAGGAGGAGGAGGAGGGAGGAAGGAGGAGGAGGAGGGAGGAGGGAGGAGTGAAGAGGAGGAGGAGGGAGGAAGGAGGAGGAGGAGGAGAAGGAGGAGTGAGCAGGAGGAGGAGGAGGAAGGAAGGAAGGAGGAGGAGGAGGAGGAAGAAGGAAGAGGAGGAGGGAAGGAAGGAGGAGGAGGAGGAAGGAAGAGTGAGGAGGAGGAGGAGGAGGAGGGAAGGAAGGAGAAGGGAGGAGGAAGGAAGAGTGAGGAGGAGGAGGAGGAGGAGGAGGAGGGAAGGAAGGAGAAGGGAGGAGGAAGGACAAACAAACAAACAACCAGAGACAAAGAACAACTCTCACCATGTAAATGGAACGTCTTGTCTATCCCTCCAGGCAGGTCAGCTGTGGTCTTCAAGGGCGGCTGGACAGACACTGCCCCCTCCTTGCCTGAGAGACAACAAACCACATGATGATGAGATCAAATAGCAGCAGCAAGTTTTAATCTCCTCAGTGAAGAACCAGAAAGTTGTAGAGGAACCTGAAGGACAGAACCAGAACCAGAGGAAGAGTGGACCCATTCCTGCAGTGTTGAGGCTACGAGTGAGTTGGTTCTGAGCAGAGCTGAACAGAACCTGAACCTGACACCAACCTCTAGAAACAGCTGGAGGGGGGAGGAGGAGGAGGAGGAGGAGGAAGAAGGAAGAGGAGGAGGGAAGGAAGGAGGAGGAGGAGGAAGGAAGAGGAGGAGGGAAGGAAGGAGAAGGGAGGAAGGAGGAGGAGAGAGGAGGAGGAAGGAAGAGGAGGAGGGAGGAAGGAAGAGTGAGGAGGAGGAGGAGGAGGAGGAGGGAAGGAAGGAGAAGGGAGGAAGGAGGAGGAGGAGGGAAGGAAGGAGGAGTGAGGAGGAGGAGGAGGAGGAAGAAGGAAGAGGAGGAGGGAAGGAAGGAGGAGGAGGAGGAGGAAGGAAGAGGAGGAGGGAGGAAGGAAGAGTGAGGAGGAGGAGGAGGAGGGAAGGAAGGAGGAGTGAGGAGGAGGAGGGAGGAAGGAAGGAAGGGAGGAGAAGGGAAGGAAGGAGGAGGAGGAGGAAGGAAGAGGAGGAGGGAAGGAAGGAGAAGGGAGGAAGGAGGAGAGAGAGGAGGAGGAAGGAAGAGGAGGAGGGAGGAAGGAAGAGTGAGGAGGAGGAGGAGGAGGAGGGAAGGAAGGAGGAGTGAGGAGGAGGAGGGAGGAAGGAAGGAAGGAGAAGGAGGAGTGAGCAGGAGGAGGAGGAGGAAGGAAGGAAGGAAGGAAGGAAGGAAGGAAGGAAGGGAGGAGAAGGGAAGGAAGGAGAAGGGAGGAGGAAGGAAGAGGAGGAAGGAGGAGGAGAAGGAGGAGTGAGGAGGAGGAGGAGGGAGGAAGGAGGAGTGAGGAGGAGTGAGGAGGAGGGAGGAGGAGGAGTGAAGAGGAGGAGGAGGGAGGAAGGAGGAGGAGGAGGAGGAGGAGGAGGGAGGAGGAGGAAGAGGGAGGAAGGAGGAGGAGGAGGAGGAGGAGGGAGGAAGGAGGAGGAGGAGGGAGGAGTGAAGAGGAGGAGGAGGGAGGAAGGAGGAGGAGGAGAAAGGAAGGAAGGAGGAGGAGGAGGAGGAGGGACGAAGGAGGAGGAGGAGGGAGGAGGGAGGAGTGAAGAGGAGGAGGAGGGAGGAAGGAGGAGGAGGAGGAGAAGGAGGAGTGAGCAGGAGGAGGAGGAGGAAGGAAGGAAGGAGGAGGAGGAGGAGGAAGAAGGAAGAGGAGGAGGGAAGGAAGGAGGAGGAGGAGGAAGGAAGAGTGAGGAGGAGGAGGAGGAGGAGGGAAGGAAGGAGAAGGGAGGAGGAAGGAAGAGTGAGGAGGAGGAGGAGGAGGAGGAGGAGGAGGGAAGGAAGGAGAAGGGAGGAGGAAGGACAAACAAACAAACAACCAGAGACAAAGAACAACTCTCACCATGTAAATGGAACGTCTTGTCTATCCCTCCAGGCAGGTCAGCTGTGGTCTTCAAGGGCGGCTGGACAGACACTGCCCCCTCCTTGCCTGAGAGACAACAAACCACATGATGATGAGATCAAATAGCAGCAGCAAGTTTTAATCTCCTCAGTGAAGAACCAGAAAGTTGTAGAGGAACCTGAAGGACAGAACCAGAACCAGAGGAAGAGTGGACCCATTCCTGCAGTGTTGAGGCTACGAGTGAGTTGGTTCTGAGCAGAGCTGAACAGAACCTGAACCTGACACCAACCTCTAGAAACAGCTGGAGGGGGGAGGAGGAGGAGGAGGAGGAGGAAGAAGGAAGAGGAGGAGGGAAGGAAGGAGGAGGAGGAGGAAGGAAGAGGAGGAGGGAAGGAAGGAGAAGGGAGGAAGGAGGAGGAGAGAGGAGGAGGAAGGAAGAGGAGGAGGGAGGAAGGAAGAGTGAGGAGGAGGAGGAGGAGGAGGAGGGAAGGAAGGAGAAGGGAGGAAGGAGGAGGAGGAGGGAAGGAAGGAGGAGTGAGGAGGAGGAGGAGGAGGAAGAAGGAAGAGGAGGAGGGAAGGAAGGAGGAGGAGGAGGAGGAAGGAAGAGGAGGAGGGAGGAAGGAAGAGTGAGGAGGAGGAGGAGGAGGGAAGGAAGGAGGAGTGAGGAGGAGGAGGGAGGAAGGAAGGAAGGGAGGAGAAGGGAAGGAAGGAGAAGGGAGGAGGAAGGAAGAGGAGGAGGGAGGAAGGAAGAGTGAGGAGGAGGAGGAGGAGGAGGAGGGAAGGAAGGAGAAGGGAGGAAGGAGGAGGAGGAGGGAAGGAAGGAGGAGTGAGGAGGAGGAGGAGGAAGAAGGAAGAGGAGGAGGGAAGGAAGGAGGAGGAGGAGGAGGAAGGAGGAGGAGGAGGGAAGGAAGGAGGAGTGAGGAGGAGGAGGAGGAGGAAGAAGGAAGAGGAGGAGGGAAGGAAGGAGGAGGAGGAGGAAGGAAGAGGAGGAGGGAGGAAGGAAGAGTGAGGAGGAGGAGGAGGAGGGAAGGAAGGAGGAGTGAGGAGGAGGAGGGAGGAAGGAAGGAAGGGAGGAGAAGGGAAGGAAGGAGGAGGAGGAGGAAGGAAGAGGAGGAGGGAAGGAAGGAGAAGGGAGGAAGGAGGAGGAGAGAGGAGGAGGAAGGAAGAGGAGGAGGGAGGAAGGAAGAGTGAGGAGGAGGAGGAGGAGGAGGAGGAGGGAAGGAAGGAGAAGGGAGGAAGGAGGAGGAGGAGGGAAGGAAGGAGGAGTGAGGAGGAGGAGGAGGAAGAAGGAAGAGGAGGAGGGAAGGAAGGAGGAGGAGGGAGGAAGGAAGAGTGAGGAGGAGGAGGAGGAGGGAAGGAAGGAGGGAGGGAGGGAGGAGGAAGGAGGAGCAGGAAGGAGGGAGGAGGTGGAAGGAGGAGGAGGAAGGAGGAGGAAGGAAGGAGGAGTGAGGAGGAGGAGGGAGGAGGAGGAGGAGAAGGAGGGAGGAAGGAGTGAGGAGGAAGGAAGGAAGGAGAAGGGAGGAAGGAGGAGTGAGGAGGAGGAGGGAGGAGGAGGAAGGAAGGAGGAGTGAGGAGGAGGAGGAGAAGGAGGGAGGAAGGAGTGAGGAGGAAGGAAGGAAGGAAGGAGAAGGGAGGAAGGAGGAGGAGGGAGGAGGAGGAGGAGAAGGAGGGAGGAAGGAGGAGTGAGGAGGAGGAGGAGGGAGGAGGAAGGAGGAGGAAGGAGGGAGGAGGAGGAAGGAGGAGGGAGGGAGGGAGGAGGAGGGAGGAGAGAGGAGAGGAGGAGGAGGAGGAGGAGGAGAGAGGGGGAGGCAGAAGAGGGAGGGAGGAGGAAGGAGGATTGAGGAGGAGGAGGGAGGAGGAGTGAGGAGGAGGCGGAGGGAGGGAGAGAGGAGGAGGAGTGAGGAGGAGGAAGGAAGAGGAGGAGGAGAAGGAGAGAGGAGAAGGAGAGAGGAGGAGGAGGAGGAGTGAGGAGGAGGCGGAGGGAGGGAGAGAGGAGGAGGAGTGAGGAGGAGGAAGGAAGAGGAGGAGGAGAAGGAGAGAGGAGAAGGAGAGAGGAGGAGGAGGAGGAGGGAGGAAGAGGAGGAGGAGAAGGAGAGAGGAGGAGGAGGAGGAAGGAGAGAGGAGCAGGAGGAGGAGGAAGAGAGAGGAGGAGGTGTTGTCAACTCTGACCTTCAACCCAGAGCCTCACTGTTCTCTCTTTCAGTAAGACTCTGTACTTGTTGTAGATGCTACAGATGTATCCTCCTCTGTCTCTGACTCTGGGCTTGTCCAGCTTCAGACTGAAGTCTCCAGTCTTCAGGTCGTTCTTCATCTCTGTTCTGTCTCTGTAACGTTGGTCCTGTTCTACAGAACCGGTCGGATACACATGGACCTTCCTCTTATAAGTGTCCCACCACTCCACTCTGACGTCTTCAGGCAGCTTAGCTGGGATCTTGACAGACAGCTGGACAGACTCCTCCCCCTCATCCACATACACCTGTAGGACTGAGACAACAAACACATGATGATGTCATCAGACAGCATTATTCTCTGCAGTGAGACAAACCCAGTCTGTATTCTAAACCTCAGACTCTCCTGCTAGTACGTACTCATTTGGCTAAAATACAGTATGTAGTACACAGTATGTAAACAAAAGTAAAATCTGCAGTATGTGAAAAATTCCCGGATGTCGTACTGATTCAGGAAATATCTCCAGTATCCGACCAGTCTACATTGTGTACTGTATCCCACAATGCAATGCTCCCCTGACTTCTAACCCTAACCAATGACGGTTTAGAGTAGTGAAGTATTTTTTTTAGATTAAGTAAGGGATAATGCCCGACGAGGTGTCCATTATCAGAAATGAATGGACGACGCGGAGGCGTTGCTGATGTGTTGATTGTAAAACATGTATTTCTTGATGTAAATGTGGTGGTTTGTGTCCGTAGGCTCCAGAGCCCCGAGGCAGCGCTGCTCTTCTGTCCAATACACACAGGAAGCTTCACTTTACATTCAGACTAACTAATGCTACTGATACAGCTGTTAGATTTCATCACTGAGACCAACATTTATCTCCTAGAAATAATTTAACCAGAAATTAAAACAGCTTTTAACTAGGGCGGTCAGGCGATTACAAAAATTAATCTAATTGATTACAGGATTTGTAATTAATTAATCTAATTAATCGCATTTTAATCTTATATCTGCTAAAGGTACCCAAATAAAGACTTTGAATTCTAGGACATTACAAAATTGTATTGTATGACTCATCAATTGAATACACTAAAGAGAAGATTTGAAATCCACATTTTTATTGGTGAAGTGCGTTTCATAAATGAAATTTAAAAGAAAATGGTCTAGCACATCCCAGCAAACCGAAGCGCAGCGCCCTGGAGCGGAGGCAGTTTCAGATCGGCGCCCATGTTAACCAGTCTGCCTGGTCGCACATCCCGTTGCGGCGCTTCAGTTCGGAGTCTGTTCTATTTTTCACACGAGCCGTGAGCGCTGTTGTCAAGCTGGATAGACAGATCGTACCAGACAGGAAGTCGGGCTCAGAAAAGACGAGAGAATCCGGTCAATTTTCAAAATATAATTAAATGATGATTAATGAAGTTGTTGCTTGTCCGTCTATAAATATTTGTCAGTTGCATCTGCACACGAGACACACACACACATCCATACATACAGAGCTAGAGACAGACCTGTGTGTGTGGAAAACCGAGTACAGACGGGTAGAGATGTGAGTGGAGTCGATGTTTGACCCAGCGGGGAGAGAGCAGGAGAATCAGCTCCCTGTGCAGCCAGCCAAGCGCCTGCGAGGACGCACTGCTCCCGCTCCGCTTCCACGTGCAGTGCAGTGCGTCCGGGCTGTGAGTCGCGTCCATGTCTGTTGTCACCCTGGATCTATTGTTGTCACTCTGCTTTGACTAGTGACGCAGGTGGGAAGTGACCATCACTCCTCGGTGCTAGTGCTACCATGACGTGCCACTGCCAAGTAGCCTACGGGTCATTCAATGGGCCACATTTAAAATGCTTACGCATTGAATTGCCACTCAGAATCTCAGAATTAATTGTGTTAATTTTTATAACGCGTTAATTTGCAGTGTAATTGTAACTGACAGCCCTACTTTTAACCTGTTTTACTGCTATCGCTGTTGGTTGTAGTGAAATGCATTCTGTGAGACCTGTATAATGTAAGCTGCATGCTGCAGTGTGAACAGCATCAGTCTGCTGAACGGCTGCAGTGTGCAGTTCATACAGTTCATACTAACACAGTTTCAAATGCAACCAGAGACAAACAAACACTCTCACTTGTGACCTCCAGATACACTCTTCTGACTCTCAGTGGGACTCCGTCCTTGTTGTCTCCGTTCTGGTTGTCTCTGTTCTTGTTGTAGACTCTGCAGTAGTATTCTCCTGTGTCTTTAGGTGTGGGCTTTCTCAGCGTCAGACTGAAGTCTCCAGTCTTCAGGTCTTTCTCCATCTTTGTTCGTCCTCTGTAACGCTCGTCCTGGTCTCCAGGCTGATCCGAACCGTCCTCATACACATGGAGCTTTCTGCTGCACCAATCCACCCACTCCACTCTGACGTCTTTAGACAGGTCACCTCTGATACACCACATCCTCATCTTCACCCAGCAGGTGCCAGTCCACCTGAAGGGCAGCAGGACAGACTCCTCCCCCTCCTCCACCTCCACCTCTTTGCCTGAGAGACAACAAAGCACATGATGATGTCATCAGACAGCAGCAGGTTTTAATCTCCAGCTCTGATTTCAACTAGTTCATCTTTGACATGAACTAGACAAAACCAGAGAGACAGAGACAAACAAACAACCAGAGACAAGCAAACAACTCTGACCTTTGACCTGGAGCCTCACTGTTCTCTCTCTCAGTAAGACTTTGTCCTTGTTGTAGATGCTGCAGTAGTATTCTCCTCTGTCTCTGACTGTGGGCTTTCTCAGGGTCAGTCTGAAGTCTCCTTTCTTCATCAGGTCGTTCTTCATCTCTGTTCGGCCTCTGTAAACCTGGTCCTGTTCTACAGAACCGTTCTGATACACATGGACCTTCCTGTTGACTCTGTCCGTCCACTCCACTCTGACGTCTTCAGACAGGTCACAGATACAACAGATACGACACTTCCTCATCTTCACCCAGCAGGTGTCAGTCCACCTGAGGGGCAGCTGGACAGACTCCTCCCCCTCCTTCACCTCCACCTGTTGGACTGAGAGACAACAAACACATGATGATGAGATCAGACAGCAGCAGAACGTATGGAACGTGACACACACACACACACACACACACACACACACACACACACACACACACACACACACACACACACACACACACACACACACACACACACACACACACACACACACACACACACACACACACACACTCTATACCTTTTAAAATCCACCAAATGAAAACTGCAAGAGTTCCTAACAGGAAAACACCCAGGAAAATATTCCACCATGGAGTAGGACGTACTGTAGTCAACACAAAAAACATGACATGGAATTATTAAAATCAATACAATCACACATTCAGACAACACAACACTGACCTCTGACCTGTATCTACAGCTCTGACCTCTGACCTGTAGAGACAGAAGACGGTGACACAGAGAAAAACAACCAGAAATAAACAACCAACTCTCACCTTTGACCCAGAGATTCACTGTCCTCTCTCTCAGTAACCCTCCATCCTTGTTGTAGATTCTACAGGTGTATCTTCCTCTGTCTCTGACTGTGGGCTCTCTCATGATCAGACTGTAGTCTCCAGTCATCAGGTCGTTCTTCATCTCTGTTCGGCCTCTGTAAACCTGGTCCTGTTCTTTAGGACCGTTCTGATACACATGGACCTTCCTGTTGTCTCTGTCCCTCCACTCCACTCTGGAGTCTCTAGGCAGGTCAGGTGTGGTCTTGAAGGACAGCAGGACAGACTTCTCCCCCTCCACCACCTCCTTCACCTGTTGGTCTGAGAGACAACAAACACATGATGATGTCATCAGACAGCAGCAGCAGGTTCTAATCTCTGACCTGTGACCTTTGACAGGTCAGATGAGAAAGGAGGACATGTTGTAAACTCTGACCTTTGACCTTGAGCTCCACTATTGTCCCTCCCAGTAAGTCTCCATCCTTGTTGACTCTGCAGGTGTAGTCTCCTGAGTCTGTGTCTGTGGGCTCTCTCAGCTTCAGACTGAAGTCTCCAGTCTTCAGGCCGTTCTTCATCTCTGTTCTGCCTCTGTAAACCTGGTGCTGGTCTTCAGGATGGTCAGAACCGTTCTGGTACACATGGACCTTCCTCTTGTCTCTGTCCCACCACTCCACTCTGACGTCTCCAGGCAGCTTAGGTGTGGTCTTGAAGGACAGCTGGACAGACTCTGCTCCTGACTCCACCTCCTTCACCTGTTGGTCTGAGAGACAACAAACCACATGATGATGTCATCAGACAGCAGCAGGTTTTAATATCTGACCTGTACCTACAGCTCTGACCTCTGACCTGTATCTACAGCTCTGACCTCTGACCTGTACCTACAGCTCTGACCTCTGACCTGTACCTACAGCTCTGACCTCTGACCTGTATCTACAGCTCTGACCTGTATCTACAGCTCTGACCTGTGACCTTCAGGTGAACTTCCTGATGACTCTTCTCCAGCCCCGTCTCTCTGTAGATGCAGGTGTAGGTGTCACTGTCTCTGGTTGTGGGGTTCTTCAGGATCAGACTGAGGTCTCCAGTCGTCAGAGAGTCGGTTCTCAACGATGTTCTGCTGGCGTAGTTCTGGTTCTGTCCTTCCAGTTTGTCTCCACTCCGAAGACGTTGATGAACTTTCTTGTCTGAGCGGCGTTCAAGGCTCCATATCACATCGGTGAACTCAGGGTCAGTGACAGTGACCTGACAGGGCAGCAGCACAGACTCCGCCCCCTCATACACCTCCACCTCTACACCCAAGGCATGCTGGGAAACTGAGGACACAAAGAGACAGACAGAGACACAGTGAGTGTGACAGTAGTAGACTCATCCCACTCAGTTTCTACCATGTTCACCATGCTTCATAAAAATGCGTAAAAACGAAACTTATCAACCAGCGTTTCCCATGAATAAAAAAATAAACGAGTCTCTGTCACACACGCACTTACACACACATACACACAGGCACATGGACCAGGTCGCATTGTGATGGTAATAAGCATGCGCTACATCACGCTAATGTGTTCAAATTGCTATCCGCCCCCCATCAGACGGTCCGGGGGGGGGGTTCGTCATAAGACGACGGACCAGCACACTCCAGGGCGGGCGACTGTGGCAGGATCAGGGCTCCAGACTAACTTTTTCACAGCCACCTAGCTTTTCATTTAGTAGCACCAAAACAAATTAGGTAGCACCATATTTTTCTTTGTATAGTGTGTTATTAATACATGACCTAACACACAGAGCGGCATGTTTAAAGAGGCTGCAGTAGAGTGGGGTGTTGATGAGGTAAGAATGCTAAAATTAGTGTTGCACCGATACCGATACTAGTATCGGTAGGGGGCCCGATACGGCACTAAAATGCTGGCATCGGTATCGATGAGTAAAACAAATGAAGCACCGATGCCATTTACTGAATATGAACGCTGCGCCTTGTGTCTTCTCTCGCCCGACACTCACTGCTGTGTGATCACACGTGTTCAGTGCATGCCAAGCCAAGTAAGGATGTAAACAATTCAATTAATTGCAGTTAATCAATCCTTTTCAAGGAGTTTTTTGTGAAATGTAAACAAGCAAAGCCGACAAAGTAGCGGGATCTCTATTTAAATGTGTATAATACCATAACTACTGTTATTGTGTGGATTTTTTCTTATTATTAGTGTGAATGCTGAAAGCATTCACAGTATTGTTATTCTGTTCGGCCATTTTGTTTCTTTAAACTTATTATTAGTGTGAATGCTGAAAGCATTCACAGTATTGTTATTCTGTTCGGCCATTTTGTTTCTTTAAACTTATTATTAGTGTGAATGCTGGAAGCATTAGGGCCACGGGCAATTGCACCGGGCACTACTGTTATTGTGTGGATTTTTTCTTATTATTATTTTTCCACTTCCGGCCAACTTTCGATTCGCTACGTGTACAAATTATATATCAAAAACGTGCGGTTTGATCGGGATCGGTGTGCTATTACTTTTCTCATCAGTTTACGAATTTTTCGTAAACTGAAAAACTGCGCAAAATTTTTGCATTGAAGTCAATGGGACGGGCGAAAAAAAAGAGCGAAAAAGACCAATCATTGGAGTTTAACAAACGTCTACTGCTCAGGCATACTTTCATCTAGAGACTCCATTTAAACTTTAAACAGTAGACACAAGTCTTGTGTATTGTCGTATTACTCCACGTTTTGATAGGTCATATAGTTTTTGATCAATCCCTGATCAATGACCATGATCATTTTTGGAGAAATTCTGAGATTATAATGGGTGTGTATTGCACGGAATGTTCGTGTCAGAGTGCGTGACATCATCGGTTAGAGTGGGAGAGATGCCAGAAAAACTCCAGATTTTTTCTCTTTCTAAACTCCAAACGGCCACAATTTACACTCTACACACATAATTTCCGCCACGTTTGTAGACGAGCTCATCCTCGATCTCATCATCTGCTCAAAATATCAGAGAGACTTACAGAATTTAAACTCTGAGCCTCTAAGTGCGGCCACGTCTGTCTCTGCTCCTCATTGACTCCAATACAAATATTTTCTGAGAGAAGCAGAACGGCCTGATGTTTTAAAACTGCCAGCGTCGCCAAAATATTTACTGTAGAAACACCAAATCGTACCAAAATTTTCAGTAAGTCCTTAGAGCAACGTTGATCTGTGTTTTGTTCTGATAGGAGTTACCGTTTTGTCAGGCTAAGCCTAAATGTGAGACCGGTGCAGAGGCAGAAAATGGCTCTTTTTCTCCACGTTTCTGTCTGTCTCAGCCTGCGGGGGCCCCTATCGCCGTGGTAACCTCTTTGATCCTCAGGCCAGAGCTCGTTAACTTCATAAACAATCCACCTGGCGCTCGTTTAAATGTTTATAAACACAGACACAGCTAAATCAGACTGACACAGGATGCAGCTACTAACTAACTATGTGTCAAGTCAGTCACACACACACACACACAGACTCTAGAGCCAGCTTCATGTGATTACAGTCACACACACACACACACACCTTCATGTGATTAAAACACAGTTAACGTGCAACAGAATTTAAACTTAAACCATGATTTAATCTGGTTTTAAAGTTAAATCTTGTTGGTGTCAAATGCGTCAAATGCCTCTCGTGGGAGCAGCTGATAGAGTCCCCCCCAGCTGAAAGCAGCCCACCCCACCAGCCAGAGGGTCCAGGACCATAGGGACTGCAGTGGAGGAAGGCTGCCTTAACACCCTGCACAATGGCACCCAGTACACAGAAGTTAGACAGGACCAGTCAGCCCATCACCTGGTCCGTTCAACAAATCAGTTTATGCTACTGTGATTTATGTAGCCTAGTTAAATACTACAGTAATCATCATAGTGTATTGGCAGGAAAGACCATTTAAATCTGTATCAAATATCGATTAATGAATTAATCGATAATTTGCATGTTGGTCTTGGTTAAGTACCACCTTGAAAAAAAAAACTATGTTTTGTTGCTTAAGCTATTCAGTCATTCAATGGTATACTAAAATCCATGTGAAAAAAATGCTTCTCACTGTTCTCAGGTCAAATATTTATATGCGATTAAAATGCAATTAATTGCGATTAATTAATTACAAAGCCTCTAATTAATTAGATTAATTGTTTTAATTGAGTCCTGGCCCTATTACACAAGATAAACACACACACACACACACACACACACACACACACACACACACACACACACACACACACACACACACACACACACACACACAGGTAACCTAATGTGATTACAGCTCCTCCATATCAGTGCTTATAGAAAGATGATCATGTGTCTGTCTGATCAGCTCTGTCTTGACCTTAAGATCGTGGGTTTGATTGCCATGTTGACAGAGATGGCACAACCCGCAGTAGCCCCATGGGCCTTTCAAAATTTCCCAAGAGGAAATTTTCTAGTTGTTATTATTAGCCATAAGCTTGTGATTAAACTTAGCTTTTTATCATGTTCAGTATTATACCCGATATTATAACCATGACAACTGCAGCGGGGACTAATCATGTCTAGGGCTGCAACTAACGTTTATTTTGATAATCGATTAATCTGTCGATTATTTCTTCGATTAATCAATTAACCGGATTTTAAAAAAGCACAAATTTGATTTACATTGTAGGGAAGAGAAGAACGAGAGGAGGAGTTGTTTCTCAGTTTGATCCAGCATGTCACTGGTATCATTTATTTCTTTCTCCCTAACTTTATTCAAAAACAGAATGTTATTCCAAATGGACAATATTAGTGCAAATAATTGCACAAATAAGTTTTTTTTGAGTTAGTTGAACGGCCCAGAGCTGTTAAACTAATAATAATACATTAAAAAATAATAATAGACAAAATTCATTAGGGCACTGCCTGATTTGCTTACAAGTGGAAGTCTGCAGCATGTTTACATCCAAAGGAAAATTCTGATCAACCCTGAAAGTTCATCATTCACCGGATCAACCGACAACAACCTGACGTTACTCCGACAGTTTTCAGTTTGGCTCACAGCCGCTTCCCCGACCGGCCCACGTAATCACACCGTGATAAACACCAGTCACCGCAGAGTGACAGGCTGGACCCTCCGCTCACACAACGTTACACACACACACACACACACACACACACACACACACACACACACACACACACACACACACACACACACACACACACACACACACACACACACACACACACACACAGCAGCGATCTGATGTAAACATCGGTATTAACTGTAAGCGCCCATCACTAGGGCTGGGCGATATGGCAAAAAAACGTTATCACGATATGTTTTTCCATATTGATCGATTCTCGATATCGGCTCGATATGTATTTTTTGCTGACACTGCCAGTTCAAGCAGCATCCTGACTGAATCCTGAAGAAACCAGAGAATGTGTTCAGTTTGGGAGGATGACATGAGTTCACTTTAATGTTCATTAAGGGTGGAACAGTTCAATAATCCACAGTTTGATTTGATTTACATTGTTGTTGTTTTCTGTTGTCTTTTTTCTACCATACATCAGCTCTAAAATGTGTCAATCACGAGGCTTTAGTCTTTCTAGTTATTTGAACAGGTTGTAGACAAATATTTAGCTATTTAGCTACTCTGACAACAGGCTTTATGCCGAGCCCCGCTACTTCTTGAACTTAAGGCTCTGATGAATCCAGGTGTGTCTGACTCTGACCTCAGTAGTCACAACAATGGTCAGACACACCTGGATTCATCAGTTTGTCCAATGATGTAAGACAGGAAGGAAAGGAGCCTGTTTGAGCTCAGGAAGTAGTGGAGCTGTGCATAAAGCCTATTTATTGATCTGACTCGGTAACCACGAGCGGAGCTCACGTCAACTCAGGTGATCTGCAGGTTGTTTCACTTCACCGCTCCGACGCGACGCTCCGTGTGTGCGTGTGCGTGTGTGCACGCGCGCGCGGCGCTGACAGAGAGAGAGGGAGGGAGGGAGAGAGACTGTCGGCGCATACTGTGAGTGGATTTGACTCCACGCGCACTGTCCGCGGACTTTTGCGGTTTCATAGGCAAGCATACAGTGTCACATTTGAAACAGATTGAATCCGCGCGGTCATAAAAATTGAGCTTTGCGCGGAAGGGACCGGCGGACGCCCGCTTTGGGTCCTCGTCTGCCTCGAGTGCCGGAGTCAAATACGTATGTGGCGGCCTGAGCCTCGCGCATGTTCTTCACACTGTACATGAGCAAACAGATATGTTACCGCAGAATAAACGTCACGAGCAGCTCCGTGTTTCCTCCACTTTGTGGCAGTGGTAGGCTATCATCAGGTTGCTCTGACTCCACACTGACAGGCTTCTTTAGCCGGGACAGACGAACTGACGCTCCACACGTTCACAATCGCTTCAGTTGCCATCGGCTCCACCTCCACTCATTTCCTCCCTCTTTTACAACTTTCACTTTATCACAGCTTGGGATCAATAAAGTATATCTATCTATCCATCTTATCCTTCCTCCCTTTAGCTGCAGCTGCTCAAACAAGCTCTGCATGCTCAGGACAGGAGGCGGAGTATCAGACGGAAGTGTGACCGGCTGCTGTCGCGCATATTTACTTTCATGTGATATCGAGGAATAGGGCCATAGCTTATTATCGAAATCGATCAAAGATTTATCGCGATCCCGTATCGAGATCGTTATATCGCCCAGCCCTACCCTCATATATCAGTGTTTCCCCCAGAAAATGTGTTAGTTAAGGTGGTGCCTGTCCTGTTGGGGGGGGGGTGCGCGCGAGCGGATCGATCGATCGTCCGGGGGGGGGGGGGGTTGAAAAGGCTCATTGTTGTTAAGGCGGCCGCCTTAACAGGAAAGCGCTGCGGGAAACCCTGTATATGCCTGCCTAGAACCGGCCCTGGTTATAACTTGAAGTTACGGGTCTATAGAGCAATTCTGGTTTGAGTATCAAGTGCTCAGATTAAAAATTGACCCCTGGGGATGGGGGGGTGGGGGTTGGTATTGTTTCCCAAAACCCCACCAGCCTTACCAATATTAGGGTAACTGTTTTAACTTTTGATAGGATTGTCTGATCTACAACATCCTCTGTCCTTAGACCCTCACATCCACTGAGGAAAAACTCCATGGAAAACCCTTTTATGAATGTACTATTTTATCTTATTTAATTATATTTATAGAAATGTCTGTTTTTTAGGTGTGCCTGTTTTTAGATTGTGCCCATTTCTTGCTTTTATATTTGTTTGTTTTATCTGGGACCTGGGTACAGATTTCGTTCTGTCATGTTTGACATGTGGAATGACAATAAAATACTTTGACTTTGACTTTAACAGGGAAAACCAGGAGAAAGCTCAGGGTGAGCAACAGAGGAGGGACCCCTCACCCAGGACGAACAGACGGGACAGAGTTGTTACAGACAAGAAAACAGTATGTTCTTTAGACCCTTATCTTCAAATTAAAAGTGAAAACTAAACATCCACATGAAATGACTGAGTGTCCTGGACTGGGATAGTTCCCAAAAACTTAAAACACAAACAGCCCCACCCAGAATATTCCCTAGCAGCCTCCACAATTCACAACAGGACACAGACTGAAAACCAGTCAGTAAACACACAAACGTTACACTGACGGAGTCAGTTTTGCCTTCACAAAGACTTAATGTCTGAGATCATCAGCTGATAAAACCAAAATAGTAACCACACACAGGCACGCACAGAGTCTGAACAGAGTTAAATCGCTTCATAACGGTTCTAACGGCAGGAACCCGCCCAAACATGGCGCGCACAGCCACAGCTTCCGTGTGTGTGTTTGTGTGTGTGTGTGTGTGTGTGTGTGTGTGTGTGTGTGTGTGTGTGTGTGTGTGTGTGTGTGTGTGTGTGTGTGTGTGTGTGTTCTTACCGTGCAGCAGTGTCACTAACGCCACTAACAGCTTCATGTTGTCTGAACACCGAGCTCTCTCCGCTGCAGCTGCTCCGTCCTCTTCCTCCGTCAGACTGACTCTGCCTCTGCACTCGGAGTGACGCAGTTACTCAGTTTACTTTCGGTTTCTACAGAAAGTCACGGGGACACCCCTTCACAATAAGAGCGTCTTTTACTCGCTGAATTACTGACACAAGAGACATGTTGACAAGCCAGCCACATTTTTTGTGTGTATTTTCACAGATAGAATAAATGTTTCACAAATCATAAACTGTGTGTTTTATGGGTTTTTCTTCACTGTAGGATCATCTAGATCAAGTGTACTACCACTGAACAACCAATAGGGGGTTACATAATTTTAATTATTATTTCATCATCATTACAAGGGAAAACCAGGAGAAACCTCAGGGTGAGCAACAGAGGAGGGATCCCTCACCCAGGACGGACAGACGGGACAGAGATGTTGTTACAGACAAGAAAACAGTATGTTCTTTAGACCCTTATCTAGACTAAAAGTGAAAACTAAACATCCACATGAAATGACTGAGTGTCCTGGAACCCCACTAACTGGGATAGTTCCCAAAAACTTAAAACACAAACAGCCCTGTAGCAACCAAAAACGTAATAACGGCCAATAACGTAATAACAGCCAATAATGTAATAATTTTGGCCATTTTAAATGTAATAAAGCCAATAATGTAATAACGTGCCAATAATGTAATAAAACTTTTGAGCCAATAACGTAATAACTTTTTGCCAATAATGTAATAAGTTATTACATTATTGGCTGGTAATAACTGGTGTCGATAATGTAATAATACATAAATATGACTGCAGTTCTTGGAAATAAAAGGGTTTTTTGCAGTTTTTGTACAGTTTGCTAATCAAAAATAGGTAAGTGGATGACATAGTTGTCATATTTATTCATCCAAGATATGTACTATCTTTCACCTCTCTCTCTCTCACTTCTACCATGCTTAATGATATGTTTGCAAACGGAAGAAGTAAGCATTGTAGGCTATCAACAACTTCCAAAACATAACCAAACTTGTGTATTGAATGGTGTCTGCAGCCAGTTTATGTTTCAGTCATGTAGAACTTCCTGCCTCAGACAAACCATGTGAAATGTGATAATCCCAGCATGGCTCGGAGGAGCAATGGAGTTGATTTGGTTTTACCATTCTCTTTCTATTTGAATTTTTTTTTTTTCAACACGTTGAGCTTAAAGGTCCCGTGTTGGATAAAGTGACATTTTGATGTTTTTTGTTGTTGTTGTTTTTTTTTTTTTTTTTACAGTGATAATAAAGCAACATAGGTTCTAAAATACTGTGAAAGTATAAAGGTACTTTTTTCATTCACAAACGTAAAAAAAAAAAAAAAAACTACCTTTATACTGTATGGAGCAATACTGTACAAACATCTACCTTTAGACTTTCACAGTATTAATATAGAACCTAAAGCTGCTTTATCATCACTGTAGAAAAAACAAAAAACATTGAAATGTCACTTTATCCAAATGGGACCTTTAAGCTCAACGTTTTGATGTAGTTTTTAATTTTCAAACATGAAAATCAAAGTTAGACGTATGAAACCTGCAGAGATTTCATTTTTGATCTCCAACAGCTGGTTTCAGTAGTGATCTATTTGTTGATTGGTACTGCAAAAGAAAACATTTATTTGAGAAAGAGATTTCTGAATGTGTACAATTGTGCTGCCACTTCATTTGGAACTTCATTTGGGTGTTCTGGAGATAACGCTAACCATCAAGTTGGACAAATGATCCCAGCAAACACAAACCGTAATTTCAACGTTGATTTCCGGTTGAAACCAGGTTGATAAGGTTTGAACGTTTTTCAATCTCTTTTCAACCGTCTAAAAAGCGGTTACAACATCAACGTGGCGCAAAACACATATTTGTTTAATTTGGGTTGATAATCATTTCCGTTGTAGCTCTCAAAAGAGATTGTATTGATTAGATTGGCGTTTTTTCTCTAAATGAGGGAGGCGAAATTACGTCTAAACAAAACGTAATTTCAACGCATTTAATGTTTCATAAAATATCATAAATATGGTCATATATGAGCTTTGTGTTGTTAATAGAAAGCTTCCAGTACATCGCAATGGTGATATTTTAATGAATTTATGTAAAATTAGAGGACGCCGTGTACTGCTGTAACGCGCATGCGCAAACACTTAGGCTGAGGACTACCTTGACCATAACCGGCTGCTGCACTGAGCGAGCAGGAGTGCGGCGAATGAGTCGGTCCTACTCACGCTGCCTGAGTCGTCAAATACAGCATTTTTGGTAAGTGCATGTACTACTGTACATTATTTCCTATGTTCCAACAAGAAATTATGACACCATTTGTTTCATTTTACGCCGCTAACGATGCGGACGTGGCCGCTCGTTCGGGCATGCTAACTTAGCAGTAAGGTTAGCATGGTAGCTTGTAACGTTTTCATGCTGCGGCCTTGACAAAACTTTCTGCCCGACTACTTTAAGGCGTGTGTTTCTAATGTTGGTTCGCTATTGCATGTAATTCCACAATTGGACTGTCGATGTAGCCTTCTAAATTTAATATTCAGGCCATTTTACATCGAAAATACACAGCTGAAAGTGAGGGGGCTGCAAGCTAGGGAGGGAGTGAATGTCCCCACTCTCCACTCTCCAAACTTAATTCCGCCCCTTCCAATCCTGATGTCACTCAATGTTTCACCAATGCACCCCGAGTCCTCACTCCATCACAAAGCATTAGCAGTGGCATCGGTGATGATGATGATGATGATGATGATAGTGTTAATGATGATAGTAATGGTAATAATAACAATAAAAATAACAAAGATGGTGAGTGTGATAATGTTTATAAAATAAGACTACTATCATTGGCCGCGTTTCCCAGATTCGATCTTTCTTAAGGACTTAAGAAGGCTCTTAAGAAGGGTTCGGCTAAGAAGGAGCGCTAAGATACGGGTGTTTCCCAGATGCGTTCTTAACTGCCTTCTTAAGATCACGCCAAAGAAGCTTCTTAACTCATTGAGTGCCGCGCTCCTTTCCAAAGTTTTAGTCAAGTGTACCGGCAATTTAGACCATTTTTGACTTTTTATGTAGAGCCACAGTGTATTCTATATTATTGCCACCAACACATACAGTGGCTCAATTGAAAGGTTTACCTTAATGCTTCAAGTGGCCACAAACCGTTTGTTTCTACGTGCCTCTGTTCCTGAGAAAAGTCAAGCTAAACATGGCTGGGTTTCACCAAAATCCCTCCTTTTTTTCTAGAAAAGGAGATAGAGCGTCTTTTATGAAAGGTGCGCTGTTTGTGTCTGTCGCTCTTCTCACACTCGCATTTCTGGATCAAAGGGCTCGTATAAGATAAATATATACAACAATGGTTGTTCTATTCACAAAACCACCAGCGGGGGCGGGGGGGGGCGCCACTAAACAACAATAACACAGACGCACCGTGCCGTGTCACAGCTTCTCGCCGCGGAAAGTGAGGGTCTGTCGGCCACCGCGGCTCGGGAACACCGGTCCCGCCGGTGGTCGCGGTCCTTCTGTGGTACGGGTCGGTGATGCCGGTCTGCTTTGGCCCAGAGACCATCAGATTTTACCGCGGGAGGACTTTGGGGAGGACACGGTGTTGCTCCAGATGAAGACCGGGCGGACTGTCGGCTGAGAGCTTCCTGGTTCAGCTCCGAGCAGCTCGAGCAGCTGGAGCAGCAGCGCGGGTGAGAGCAGAGCAGCTGCGCTGCAGCAGCTGCTGCATCTGCATGCAGAACTCGTTTGCAGAAGCCGAGTTATGATAAAAACTTCCAGATCATGAGCTGTCATGTGACTTTGATCGTCATCTATTTCAGTTCTCCTCGTCGTAGAGTCCCCAAATTTACATATAATGTGTATTAAAGTGTCTATTTTCATAATTTAAAAAAAAAGCAAAAAACGTAAAATTACGTTTTCGGCACTCAACGCATGGGAACGAAAAACGAGAAATTACGTGGTTGGCACTCAATGAGTTAAGAAGCTCTTAACGGGAGCTGTCCACCACCACAGTACTGAAACTGAATCAATCGATGCCAGGCAAATCGATTATTATATCACACGCCACCTATTACGCGCATAAATCACACACAGTGACAAGCGCAGCTGCACCGACGGGCGATGACAGCCAGACGGCTGCGTGACCATGTGATTGATGTGTGTGAAAATAAAAATGTGCGCAGGGCCTGGCTGGTTTACAGCCAGACAACTCTGGAAAGGATGAAAACACAAGGTAGCAAATAGCTCACTTCATAGAGTATCCATAGAGCTACATATATATTTAGGCAGTGGAGTGTTAATGCGTGACAGTCTTTTTAGTGCCAGTATAACATGGCACGGGAGGATCGGTGTCACGGCTGCCACACTCCGTGACACTGACCCTTGCTTGCGATGCCCCCACCACACCAAGAAGCTGCCCACTGCATAAAAACACGATGCAACAGCGACACTAGGGGTTGATTTAAGAACGGCTGTGTTTTTGATGTTCATGCAGATATGGGACGTGGATGTGTGCGTAAAAATTATGATAAATGATAGTCATGATGATTAATTTTATTTGTGTGCCTGATGTGCAGAGCACACCTTATTCCTCATATTTAGGTTATTTATTGTTCTTATTTTATTTTTTATCTCTATTTTTTATTTCGGCACATATTTAATATGTTTTAAACACACGATGTGCACTGTTTAAATCTTGCGTAGTGTGATATTGATTTGCCTTGAAAAAGTGCTAAAAAGTCACTAAGAAGACTCGTAAGAGTGGGTCAGCTCGATCTTACATTTCCTTCTTAGTGAAAGATCTTCTTAAGCTAAGAGCGACTCTGGGAAACACGTTCTTCTTTCACAGCGTTCTTAAGAGCGCTCCAAAGAAGATCTTAGCGCTAAGAGCTTCTTAACAAATCTGGGAAACGCGGCCATTATATGTTAATGATAGTAATAAATTATTGCCTTATATTGCAAACGATCCTGACATGTCTGGCTCCCCCTCATGGCCTGATGGCCCCACTGCGCCCCATCCTCCCACTTCTATCCCTGTCCATATTAATAACACTGCTCGTCTTCCTCGCCATACCAACAGACCTAGAGGGGTCTCAAAGGACCATCTATTAGCTATCTCTGCCATCTCCTCTACTCATCCCTCCTCTCTCAAAATGTTTTCCTCTGATCATATGCATATTCATATTGGTTTCATTAACATCAGATCAATCAATAACAAGGCTCTTCTTATCAATGACATGATTATCAAGGTCAAGGTCAAGGTTTCTTTATTAATACCAGCTGGTAAATTTGTTGTGCAGACAGGCACTCAGCAGTCCCAGTACAAAAAACAGCCGCACACACACAAATCACAAATATAAAAGACAACATAATCAAAATACATGGTCAAAGTCATAGGAGTAAAAATAGAAAAGTGCTTCTACATAGAAAAGTGCTTCTACATGTCCCTAGGGTCAGCTAAGTTCAATATGAACAAGATCACCTTGTGGCTTTACTATTCAGCATTACAATTGCTGTGGGTATGAAGCTACTTCTGTACCGTTTTGTCCTGCCCTTAGGGGCCACAAAACGACAGCCAGAGCAAAGGAGCTGGAACTCGCCGTGCAAAGGATGTAAGCAGTCATTACGAATAGCGCTGGCTTTACGCTGCAGCTATGTGTCATAGAGGGCTGCCATGGTAAGTTGAGGCTCACCAATTATCCTACCAGCCCATTTGATAATCTGATTCAGGGAATTTTTGTCCTGCAATGACAGATTACCAAACCAGGACACCAGGGCAAAAGATAACACGGACTCAATAAAAGCTCGATAAAATAGCCTGAGCAAAGTTTTGTCAATGTAAAAACTGGACAATTTCCGAAGATAAAACAGACGCTGGTGTCCCCTCTTACACACTGCTTCACAGTTCTTGTTGAAAGACAGTTTAGAATCGATTACAGTCCCCAGATATTTATAGCTTTCCACACATTCCACAGATTGGCCCTTGATGACTGTGGGATCACAATTTGGAGTCTGTGCCCTAAAATCAATAGTCATGTCCTTTGTCTTGGATGTGTTGAGCACCATAAAAAGAAAGATCACACCAACTAATAAAATCCTGCAAGACTGGGCCATGGCTGGATTCATTGTTATGCAACAAACTCACAATGACTGTGTCGTCTGCAAATTTTAAAATGTGCCTGTTTTCATAAACACTCCTGCACATGTTTGTGTAGAGAATAAAAAGTAAAGGGGAGAGAACACATCCCTGAGGTGAGCCAGTAGAGGAACATAGTGACTCAGATAAAATACCATTCACTTTGACTCTTTGTGTTCTATCTGTTAAAGCAGATATCAGTGGAATGTTTTTGTTAATATAAGTCCTAAATAGTCCTATTTTCCGTCAGCAATCACTTACATGAAGTATTTCAGCCTAAACACGAGTCTCTCCGTCACTCTGCTCTGCTGTAACCCGAGGAGAAAATTTTCCTTGTGGGATACAAGTGTTATCCAATGAGGAGAGAGAACGGCATGAAGGGCTGTGTGTGCAGCCAAGGGATGCGCGTGAATGTGGTGACGTAGCACGAGGACCAATTGATGCCTGACAAGGGCGGGGGCTGCTAACTCATGGTGCGTTCAAAGAAACTCGTACTTTGTGTTTTTCCTTCCTGTGAAGTCATACCAGTTCGATCTGGTACGAGTTCACGGGTCGGAAGTTACGAGTGGCCGTTATAGGGAACTTTCACAGACAACAGGATGGTAAAAACACGAGCTACGGGTTACCTGGAACGCTACCAAGTCGTAGTTGTGACTTGAAGCTGTAACTTACGGTTTCAAAAGCCTGCCTGGAACGCAGCATTAGCCGAAACGGCCGTGAAGCTGATATCTGCTTTAAGAAATCTAAAATCCGGCTTCCGGTTCCGGTCATGGAGCTGTCCAGACGTGAGTGAAGATAGCTCCGCGGACATGTGAGACTTAGATTGATATTTTACAACGAACACCTCATAAATTGTTGGAGTAGTTAATTAGTGTTTATATTTAACTTAGGCTACCCGCTTATCCTCCCTACACTGTGTATATCCGACGTCTGCAACCATGCCTAACACCCGAGCCAAAGGAGGCCCTGATGGCGACCAACCTACACTCGACCAGCATCTAGTTAAGATGGACACCCCACTGAGCGTAGCAACTTTTACCGACCAGCTGAGCCTATTGAAGGACGACCTATTCGGGAAAATCGACTCGGTGGCGGGATCCCTAAGAAGCGAGATATCATCTGTACGAGCTGAGCTAGCTTCCTCTGCTAACGCTCTCCGTGCTACAGCGGACTCCCACGCGACTCGGCTTGCCGACCTCGAAAACAGCGCCACTTTCTGCGGGGATTCTGTCAGAGATTTGCACTCGACTGTTAACGACCTGAGCCAGGAAGTGTCTTCTCTGAAAGCTAAGTGTGAAGATCTGGAAAGCAGGTCCAGACGGAATAATGTGAGAATAATCGGCCTGAGAGAGGACATGGAGGGGAGTCAGGCTGCTACTTCCATGGCTAAGTGGCTACATGAGACTCTGCACCTGGACTCTCTGCCAGTGATTGACCGGGCACACAGATCGCTGCGTCCCAAACCGAAAACCGGAGAGGTTCCACGGCCCATAATCATCCGGCTGCACTACTACCGAGACAGGGTCGCTATCATTCAGAAAGCCAGGGCACTCGGTGACGCTCTGCAACATGAGGGGAAAAGAGTTCACATCTTCCCAGACCTCACGGCCGCCCAGATGAAAAAGCGTGAAGCCTTCGCGGGAGTCAAGCGGCTCCTGCGCGGTAACGCCGCATTTAAAGACTACGGATATTTTCAACCCGGCCATCTGAGGATAACCCTGCTAAACGGGGAGCGGCACCGCTTTGAGGATCCGTCTACAGCTGAACGTTTCGTTCAACATCACTCTGCATCTTCTCCAGATGAATCTGCCGCCCCCGGCAACGGTGCGTCACCGGTAAACTGTGTGGATGCGGAGTCTCCTCCGTAGGTAACATTACACCACTCTATGGCCACTCTATTTCTTAGCCCTTATTTTGAATACTGGCGGTAGACTTACTGTTAAGTCATGAGTGAAAAGGGAGAATATTGGAGGGTTTTGGCCTCTGTTATGCAACATTTCTACTGTATACTACTCTGTTGTGTTTTTTGTTTTTTCAATTTCAAGTCAATTTTATAAACTAATTTGTATTAAGACAAGTGTAAGGGAAGAGGGGATGTTGGCAATATGTTCTCATTAATCTGCTCTCCCCCGATTCCCTTCTGTATTTCATTCTATTCTGTTGTGCAGCCTTTTACTGCACCTTTGCTCAAAATGTATAGTTTGAATGACATTTTCAATTTCAAGTGTTCTTGTGTAGTTAAGTTTATCATTAATATCACATGGTCCTGTTTGAAGCAACTGGAAAAAAAATGCTTCTTTCCGAGGAGTTTCTGGAAGGTACCGTGGTGCTTTTGAACACAGCTCGTTTTTTTTTTGGAGCTGTTTTGTGTTTTTGTTTTGTTTTGTTCTTTTTCTCATTTTTTCTTCTCCCCTCCCTCTCCCCTATGATCTCCATCTATCTACCTATCTGCAGAGCTTATGTCTTCAGGGTTCTTAGGCAGTACCTTATCTCAATCCCTAGTTCATGAATAGGCCAAATAGCAGTATGAGCAGAGCAGGGTCACTCTCTTTTGTGAGCTGGAATGTCAAGGGGTTAAATTCGTCCGTCAAAATTAACAAAGTCCTAAATCACTTGCGTAGCTTAAACACAATGGTAGCTTTTCTGCAAGAAACGCATTTGATACCTTCTGAGCACAACAAATTAAGAAGGAGTTGGGTTGGACAGTTGTATCACTCCACCTTTACATGTAAATCTCGAGGAACGGCCATATTAATTCATAAGGCCATTCCATTTAAAGTATCTCACACTGTAGCGGACCCAAATGGGCGTTATATTTTCATTTCAGGTAAATTATATAATACACCACTAGTTCTTGCTAATATATATGGGCCTAACTGGGATGATCATGGCTTTTTTCGAAAATTGTTTTCAGCAATTCCTGACCTTGAATCCCATTACCTTATACTAGGTGGGGATTTCAACTGCTGCTTAGACCCAGCTCTTGATCGATCTTCCACAAAACTTGCACGTAGTTCAAATTCCTCCAATGTAATTAAGTCTTTTATGGAAGAATATGGCGTTTCCGACCCATGGAGATTCTTATATCCCCAAAGTAAAAATTTTTCTTTCTTTTCCCCAGTTCATCACACCTTTTCACGTATAGATTTTTTCCTGTTAGATGACAAATTACTTCCCCAAGTACGTGCAGTTTCCTACAATGCTATCGTTATCTCTGACCATGCCCCTGTGACTCTTGAGCTCTCCTTCCCAGATAAGCCAAATTCTCGCTGTCCATGGCGTTTCAACCCATTACTACTCTCAGAGGAAGCATTTATCAATTATATATCATCTGAAATAGACCTTTTTGTAAGCACCAATGTTACCCCAGGGGTATCTGCTTCTTTGATTTGGGAGACTTTCAAGGCTTACATTAGGGGTCAAATTATAGCCTTTTCTGGATCTCAGGGTAAGCAACGTAGGGAACGCCAGTCTCAATTACTCACATCAATAACAAAGTTGGAGGATGATTACGCCTCTTCCCCTTCTTCAGATTTATACAAAAAGCTACTTATTCTCAAATCTGAATTTGACACATTGGCAACAGAGCAAGCTGAATCTAAGCTATTACAGCTAAGACACACAATATATGAATCTGGGGAAAGACCCTCTAAATTATTGGCTTACCAGTTAAGACAAGTGGGCACAAACAACCTTATTTCTAAATTAGCCACATCATCTGGCGTGACTACGGATCCCCAGGAGATTAACAGCCACTTTAGAGACTTTTTTAGTTTATTGTATAGCTCTGAACAGAACAATGACCCACAAACTTTTGATTCTTTTTTTAATCAAATTAATATGCCCCAAATTTCTACAAACCAAAAGGAAAATCTGGATAAAGCGCTTACTGCAGATGAGCTCATTAAGGCAATCAGTTCTATGCAGTCTGGGAAAAGCCCAGGTCCTGATGGCCTTCCCATAGAGTTTTTTAAGAAATTCTCTACAAAAATTGCGCCTCTGTTGCTAAATATGTTCAATGAGTCTCTAATATCTGGTATTCTCCCCCCTTCTCTCCGGCAAGCCTCTATTTCTTTAATATTAAAAAAAAATAAGGACCCACTCCAATGCTCATCCTACCGCCCTATTTCACTGTTAAATGCTGATGTTAAGGTGCTTGCCAAAGTTCTTGCACATAGGTTAGAATCTGTCCTTCCATCAGTCATACATTCTGACCAAACTGGGTTTATTAAAAACCGACATTCTTTTTTCAATGTCAGGCGTCTTTTCAACATAATATATGATAATAAGGTATCTCGGTGTCCAGAGGTGGTAGTCTCCCTGGACGCCGAGAAAGCTTTTGATAGAGTCGAATGGGAATTCCTTTTCACCACCCTCTCTAAATTCGGATTTGGCCAAGGCTTTTTATCTTGGACACGGCTTCTCTATTCATCACCCTTATCCTCAGTTCGCACTAACAATGACATTTCTGCCTACTTCCCTCTTCATAGAGGGACCAGACAGGGATGTCCTCTTTCTCCTCTTCTCTTCGCTGCAGCTATTGAACCGTTGGCCATTGCTCTACGTAGTCTTCCAGGGTTTAAAGGAATTACTAGATATGGAAATGTTCAGAAGGTATCTCTCTACACAGATGATCTTCTTTTATTCATTTCCAAGCCATCTGAGTCTGTTCCACATATACTAAAAACTTTAGAATGTTTCGGAAAGATTTCTGGTTACAAACTTAAAGGGACAACGAGGAGTTTCTATTCGGTTATAAAAAAGTCTCACGTTAATGTGGATGAATCTCCGCTACCCACACTTGTTAATGGCTCCATTTTCGATAGATATATCGTTCTGTCTCTATCGTTATTTTGTTATTATTAGTGGTGGCGGAAGTGCTGGTCGAGCCGACCAGCGTTTCCTTCGTTGCGAATCATGAGAATAACGCTGCCGCATCGCCGTTTATGGTCGGAACTACGGTGGTATGTGAACCTCTTTGAACCTCTGACTTTAATTATTGATGAATGAAAACATGAGTCCGTCTTGCGCCCGGTCAAATAAATGTACGGTGCGCGCGGAGGCTCCTAAATATAGTGTGAAAACGCTTCGCTTTTCCAAAACTCCTCGTTGTCCCTTTAACTTTGACAAAAGTGAGGTTTTTCCTGTCAATAAAGCTGCAGCCACAAATCTAAATCTACTTGCAACACTTCCCTTTAAAGTGTCAAAGAAAGGTTTTACCTACCTAGGGGTAGCAGTTGCAGATAAATTTGACAAACTTTTTAAATCTAATTTTGAAACTTTATTCACACGTGTCAAAGATGATCTTCACCGTTGGTCGTCATTGCCTCTTTCTTTAGCGGGTAGAATCAATTCAGTTAAGATGAAAGTACTTCCCAAATTTCTTTATTTTTTCCAGTGTATTCCTTTATTTATTCCAAAGTCATTTTTTCACAAATTAGACACGGCCATTTTGGAGTTTATATGGGACAAAAAGGTTCCCCTACTGCGTAAAAATGTCCTACAGAAACCAAAAAAAGATGGCGGTATGGCACTACCCAACTTTTTATACTACTACTGGGCTGCCAACATGCAACCAATCCTGCACTGGATGCGGGCAGATGATGATTCCCCTGCTTGGTGTCTGATGGAGTCTTCATCCTGCGCTCCAGCCTCTCTCTCTGCACTTATTGCTTCCTTCCCTGTGTCTGGTAGGCTCGAATCTGGCAGCAATATACTTGTAAACTCTACTCTGCGTATATGGAGACAGTTTTGTAAAAATATTGGAGTTCAGATACCACCACTATGCATGCCAATTTGTAAAAACCCTATATTTCCCCCTTCAATGCAAGACAAAGCCTTTGATTTGTGGTTTCAGAATGGCGTACGTACAGTGAGGAACTTGTTTGTTGAAGGTGTCTTTGCTTCATTTCAGCAATTAGCTGAGAGAATTCATCTTCCGAATTCTCATCTGTTTAGATACCTTCAAGTAAGAGACTTTTACAGAAAGAGGTATCAAGATTTTCCACATACTCCAGCAGATACACCTATCGATACAATTCTTAAGGCTCCCACAGCAATGAAGGGATTAATATCTACTCTCTATGATGCAGTTCTCTCTCTTTGCTCTCCATCTGACCAAACACTTGTAACTATTTGGTCCCAGGATCTGAATGTAGATTTGTCAGACTTATGGGAATCTATCCTCTTACGTGTCCATTCATCTTCTGTTTGTGCCAGACATGGGGTTATTCAATGCAAGCTTCTACATCGTGTATATTGGACTAAGTCCAGACTATCCCGTATCTATTGTAACATTGACCCACTGTGTGATAAATGTCGACAACATTGTGGTACTCTTATTCATATGTTTTGGACATGTTCATCCTTGCATACATTCTGGGTTTCTATATTCTCTACTCTCTCTGATATATTTCAAAAAACTTTGGAGCCATGTCCACTCATGGCCCTATTTGGTGTCTTATCAGATTCCACTAAGTTATCAAAACCCCAATCTGATTTTGCTGCTTTTCTCTGTTTGATTGCTAGGCGTCTAATTTTGAGACACTGGAAATCACAACACCCGCCATCACATTCATTGTGGATTAGAGATATATTAATGTTTTCAAAACTCGAAAAGATTCGACACTTAAAGAGAGGTTCTGTATCTAAATTTAATGAAATCTGGCAGCCATTTCTTTTGCATGTAGAGAGCCTTGTTCTACAACCTCCAGATACCGTATAAGTTTACTGTACATCTATTTTGTTACCTGTGACTGTGAACTTTGTCATGTAACTGCCCCGGTACATGTGCTATGATGTAGATATGTGAGACCCCCCCCCCCTGAACCCCCTCCTTTTATTAATCTATTTATTTTATTATCATTAATTTTATTATTATTATTATTATTATTATTATTATTATTATTATTATTATTATTATTATTATTATTATTATTTATTTATTTTTCTTTTATTTTTTATTTTTTTTCTCTTCCTTTTTTTTTTTTTTGTATGTATGTGCTGTCGTCATTCTTGTAAATGGATAATGGATCCCTCATTGTCCGATCTTCTAACTTTTATTTATGTATGTGTAAAAAATAAGAAAAAAACCTTCAATAAACATACCATGAACAAAAAAAGAAATCTAAAATCCAACCCACCAAATTCTGGCTCAGCTGAAAGTGCTCGATAAGCCTTGTGGCTAAAATGTGAGGTTGGATGGTGTTAAAAGCTGACGAAAAATCAATAAAAGTCAGTTTAACATGGGTTTTGTTTCCCTCCAGATGTTTAAATAAAAGATTCAGCAGGGTAAGTATGGCGTCATCAACACCTCTATGGGCCCTGTAAGCAAACTGCATAGGGTCAAGTGCATGTGCTGTTCTCCCTAGCAGTTCTAATTTGACAAGTTTTTCGAATACTTTCATTAAAAGAGAGGTGAGGGCGATCGGTCTAAAATCATTCAGAGTTTTAGGTCTGCTGACTTTAGGAACAGGGATAATCTCTGCTTGTTTCCATAACCTGGGCACCTTTTGCTGACTCAATGACACATTGAAAATGTGATGAACAATAGGACTCAATTGTTTTGCACATGACTTCAGTAAAATACCACTGATTTTATCGGGTCCAGGGCTTTTATTGGTTTTTAGAGAGAGGAGACACTTTTCCACTTCTCGCTGTTCTAGTGCAAAGTGTTGATCATTTTTAAGACTATCTCTCAGACTCCTCCCTTCCTCACTGAAGTCGAACTGGTCAAATCTTAGATAGAATTTATTCAGAGCACTGGCCAAGTCACAGTTTGACCCAAAACCATCAATAGTAATGTGAGTGCTCTTTGTTTGTTTTATGCCTGCCATTGTCTTAATACCAGACCAGGCCGCAGAAAGGTTATTCTCTGCTAGTTTGCTCTCTACTTTGGCTTTGTATCTCTGTTTAGCCCGTAGGATTTCAGTTCTCAGCTCTCTTTTAGCTATTTGTTGTTCAGCAGGTCCCCCGGAGTTGAAGGAGAGCTTCTTCTGCTGTAGGTGAGCCCTGACTTCCTTGGACATCCATGGCTTGTTATTAGGGTACACCTTGATAGTTTTTGTGGGAATGATCATATTCTCACAGAAAGTCACATAAGAACAAACCACATCAGTGAGTTCATCAATGTCTGTACAAGAGTCTTTAAACATATCCCAATCAGTGCAATCAAAGCACCCTTGGAGACAAGAAGTCGATTCCTCCGACCAAATTCTGACCTCTTTAGTCTGAATTTTTTCACTTTTTAGTACAGTTTTATATGCCGGGAGGAGAAGCACACAGTTGTGGTCAGCAGAGCCTAGTGGAGGCAGCCGAAGTGATTTATAGGCTCCCTTAACTGTACCATAACAGAGGTCTAATGTCTTGTCCTTCCTGGTTGTGCACGTAACATACTGATAAAAGTTCTTTAAGGATTTTTTCAGAGATACGTGGTTAAAATCTCCCAGTATGAAATGTGGTGCTTCAGGTGACATGGACTGCAGTTTCTGCACAACATCAAAAATAGTGCTTGTTGCAGTGGATGGGTTTGCTTTGGGGGGGATATACACCGTTGTGATGAATATCTGGGGCAATTCACGGGGCAGGTAAAATGGGCGGAGCGACACTGACAGGAGTTCCACATCAGAGGAACAGAGGCTTTCTCTCACTTTCACTGAGCTGCAGTAGCGCTTGTTGACGTATATGCACACGCCCCCTCCCCGAGATTCCCCGTCACCTCTGCATCCCGGTCCTGGCGGAAAGGGACTCCAAATCCATCAATGGAGAGATCGGTATCCGAGTCCTGCTCTGTAAGCCAGGACTCCGTGAAGGCCATGACGCAACAGTCCTTGTAGTCGCGGAGGAAACGAACATTTCCTTGGAGCTCGTCCAATTTATTCCGCAGCGACTGTGCGTTCCCCAGGATCAGGGAGGGCAGTGGGAGGCGCGTCAGCTGCTGCTTCTTCAGGCGCAGCCTGACCCCTCCCCTTTTACCCCTCTTCCTTCTTTTAATTCCCCTCGCGTAATCGCTGCCGAAGTTAACACCGACATCCCGTCGGATCTCATCTGGTAACCCTGTCAGATGAAAGTCTGCTGTTAACTCAGCGATTCGGCTCTGTGTATTCCACTGCAGCAAGAAATCCCGAGCATATTGTATCCTCGGACCAGGAAGTGCACCCTCGCCGAACCCCACCGGCAGGTTGCTGAAGGTCCACAAAGTCCACAATACAACGAGGATAAGCAGCTCCATCACGGCAAATCAATGGGAAAACGTATAAAAGCACTAGTCCATGGCGATCAGCAACATAAAAACATAAGAACCATTCATAAAATCATTCATAACACAGAACATAGGACGCCGAGAGACCCTCTGCCGGTCGCAGCGTGCGCATGCGCCCAAGCAACGACATGTTGACCATGGAATGGATATACTAGGCTTATGTGAAACCTGGCTAAAACCAAATGAGGTTCTTCCTCTAGTTGAAGCTACCCCACCCAATTATTCTCATTCACATATCGCCAGATCAGGGAAAGCAGGTGGGGGTGTCGGCATGATCTTCAATGCAAGTCTAGGTCTTGTACACAACCATAGACATAAGCTGTCATCCTGTGAGATTCTCTCTATGCGCCCCTCTGCTACAATTGGTCCTGGTTCCTTCTACTCAGTCATGCTATATCGCCCACCAGGACCTTATTCTTCTTTTCTGGATGAGTTCTCTGATTTTCTCTCTGACCTTGTGACCCATATGGATAACATCATCATTTTTGGCGACTTCAATATACGTGTTAACCATAAAACTGATCCACTGACCAAAGCCTTTACTTCTTTAATAGATACTTTTGGTTTTGTTCAGCTGGTCCATGAACAAACGCACTCTAATGGTAACACACTGGACCTTGTACTCACACGTGGTATTAGCATCTCTGACCTGTCAGTTCTGTCATATCCTTCAGCACTTTCGGATCACTGCCTTATTAAATTTAGAGTTGACCTGTTTCATCAGCGATCAAACCATACTGACACCTTTAGTAGCCGCCGAATCGATGATTCCACCATTGACAAGCTTGCTGCTCTGCTCCCCGTCTCTCTTTCCTCTCTGCCAGAACAATCTGCTTCTCTTGATGACCTCACAAATGGTTTTAATTCAATCCTCAGTACCACACTTGACTCTGTTGCGCCCCTCCGCATAAAAACGCGTCGCTCCAGAAAACCTTCTCCCTGGTTCAATGATACCACTCGTGCACAAAAACGCATTTGTAGAAAACTGGAACGCAAATGGCGCTCATCCAAACTTGAGGTCTTCCGATTAGCTTGGAGTGACAGTCTTCAGGACTACAAACGCATGCTCTCCGCTGCCAGAACCTCTTATCTGTCATCTCTTATTAACAATAACAAAAATAATCCGAAATTTTTATTCAACACTGTTGCAAGCCTCACTCGCCAACCACCTCCAGAAAATAGCTCTTCATTTACTGCTGACGATTTCCTTCACTTCTTTAATGGCAAAATCTCCTGTATTAGAGATGAAATTGGCAGCCATCTACTCAGGAAGGGTCCAGAGCCCTCTTCTAGCCCAGTAAGAATCCTAGATGAGACTCTGACACTCTGGAACTTTGAGTCAATTTCTCTAGATGTGTTTTCTAGGATAGTGCTTTCGTCTAAACCAACAACCTGTTTATATGACCCACTACCTACAAAATTAATTAAAGTACTTCTTCCTATTCTAGGCACCCCCATACTCAACATTATAAACAGGTCCCTGTCATCTGGCATTGTCCCTAACACTCTCAAAGCTGCCGTGATCAAACCACTACTCAAAAAACCTTCCCTAGACCCTGAAGTTTTGAATAATTTTAGACCAATCTCACACCTACCTTTCATCTCCAAAGTTCTTGAAAGGATAGTTTCAAGTCAACTAATTGATCACCTTTCACGCAACAGCCTCTGTGACCCTTTTCAATCAGGTTTTAGATCACTTCACAGTACTGAGACTACTCTCACTAAAGTAACCAATGACCTTCTCCTTGCATCAGACTCCAATTCTTCTTCCCTCCTCATTCTCCTGGATCTAAGCGCAGCGTTCGATACTGTTGATCATACCATTTTATTAGACCGTTTATCCAACTACGTAGGCATCCACGGTACTGCACTCTCCTGGTTAAAATCATATCTGAGCGACAGAAGGCATTGTGTCTCATATAACAACACCACATCCGAATCCTCCTCAGTGCAGTTTGATGTTCCACAAGGTTCTGTCTTGGGTCCCTTGCTTTTTGGCATTTACTTACTCCCGCTTGGTGAAGTATTTCGTAGATTTGGCATTAACTACCACTGTTACGCAGATGACACGCAGATTTACATACCAATTACACCCGACGATCACTCTCATCTTGCAAATCTTGAATCCTGCTTAGCTGCTGTCACTGACTGGATGTCACAAAACTTCTTACGTTTGAATGCAAGCAAAACTGAAATATTAGTCGTAGGCCCAACCAACCAACTACCACTCCTCACCGACCTTAGACTAAACATTGATGGCTGTATTATCACTCCACACCATACAGTTAAAAACCTCGGCGTGACCTTTGATTCCACCTTGTCTTTTGACAGACACATCAGGGAAATCACCCAGACAGCATTTTTTCACCTCCGTAACATTTCAAAGATCCGTCCTCTCCTTAGTACCTCAGACGCAGAGATTTTGGTTCATGCTTTTGTTTCATCCAGATTAGACTACTGTAATATTCTCTTTTCCGGCCTACCACACTGTAGCACACACAAATTACAACTTGTCCAAAATACAGCTGCCAGAATACTGTTTCAAATATGTTTATTAACAGGAAACTGATCACATAAAGAAATTGACAGTTAACAATTATGTTTCCACGTTTTTTACATAAGTAAAAAGTAATCCCTAACAAACCAGACTAATGACAAAAACTGTGTAACAAGTAACATCAACAAAGCAGATAAAACAAAACAGACAGGACAAAAAAAAACAAACAAACAAAAAAAAAGGGCAGTACCGTGAGTACCCCCACCCCACCCCACCCCTCTCCCCTCACCCCCACCCCCTAGAAGAGCATCCAACTAAGGACTCAATCAGATTGTCTTTCGAGATGAGAGACCAAAGGTTGCCAGATTTTATCAAAGTCCCTCAACTTGTCTTTCAGAATAAATCGAATTCTCTCCAAATGTAAAGTGTCTGTCAAAACAGTCAACCATTGTTTAAATGAGGGGACCTCTTTCTTCTTCCAGTTGAGTAGGATCAGTTTTTTTGCTGTTATAAGGCCATATGCCAGAAGTTGTTGTTGTGCACTCTTTAGCTTCTTTAGCCCCTCAGATGTTCCCAGAATTATTAAACTAAGATCAGGGTCCAATTGAATCCCCAAAATCAACGAAAAGAAATCAAATATTTCATGCCAATAATTTTGAAGTTTGGGGCAGAGAGCGAAACTATGAGATAGGGTACCCTCCATGGACTCACATTTCTCACACAGGGGAGAGACTTCAGGAAATATTCTATGCAGCTTTGTTTGGGAGTAATGAAGTCTGTGCAATATTTTAAATTGAATCAAACAGTGTCGGGCGTTTATAGAACATTCATGGATGTGCTCCAAACTCTCTTCCCACACATTGGGAGGAATCAGGGCTCCGAACTCTCTTTCCCATTCTTCTTTTATTCTATCCATCTTGGGAAGGCACATGTTTTGTAAAATCCCATATAGTTGTGAAATTATGTAGCGTGGATTAGGGAACAGATTAAATAAACTCTCTATTTTATCTGGGTTTGCCTTCTCGAAATTAGGGAGGTGTGTTCTGACATAGTTCCTAATCTGAAGATATCTGAAAAACTGATTCCTCTGTAAATTAAACCTTTCCTGGAGTTGTTGGAAAGAGGCAAAAGTCCCTTCTATGTATTGGTTACCAACAATACCAATCCCCAGTCGTTTCCAAGAGGAAAAGGCCTCATCCAGAGCTGAGGGAGTGAAAGAGGGGTTTGCAGTTATAGGTAGCAGAAATGAAACTGCCTTAAGTTTGAAATGGTTCCTTAGTTGTTTCCAAATCTTAATTAAAGCAAAAATTACAGGGTTATGTTTAAAACAAGATCTATTGACTGGAACGGGAGATAGTACAACAGCTCTAATAGAATAGGGTAGACAGTCTTCCCGTTCCATCTCTAACCCATCAAAGGGTATTGGGTTATCATCTAACCAATATACCATAGAGCGTATCCCAGTAGCCCAATAATATAAAATAAAATTAGGCAGCGCCAGCCCTCCATTAGTCTTGTGTTTACAAAGATGGTCCTTCTTTATTCTATGAGACTTGTAATTCCATACAAAGGGGAGAATGATTGAGTCCAATTTAGTGAAAAAAGATTTGGCAAGGTAAATAGGTAGATTATGAAAAAGATAAAGTAGCTGGGGGAGAAAAATCATCTTTATAGCATTCACTCTGCCCAGCAGAGAAATGGGGAGTGTTTTCCAAAATTGTATATTGTTTGCTAACTTATTTAACAGGGTGGGGAAATTGGCCTTGTAAAGATCGTTATACTTCTTGGTAACTACTATCCCCAAATAAGTTAAACTGTCTGACGCTATTCTGAGGGGAAACTGTTTGAGCCAATCTTGATCTATAATTTGTACTGGAAGCAACTCGCTTTTACCCCAGTTAATCTTGTACCCCGAGAAACTGCCAAATAGTTGAAATGTTTTCAAAATTGAGGGAATTGTAATCCTAGGCTGCGTGACAAATAACAAAATGTCGTCCGCGTACAATGATATCTTATTCTTGGTGTGTTCTGTATTATAACCATGTACATCTGGATGCAAACGAATAGTCTCGGCCAGCGGTTCTATGGCTAACGCGAACAGTAGAGGGCTAAGTGGGCAGCCCTGCCTCGTGCCCCTACCCAGCCGGAAAGGATCAGAAAGAGTTTTATTAGTAAGTATTCTGGCCCGGGGGCTATTGTATAAAAGCTTAGTCCAGGACACAAATTTATCACCACAATTGAATTTCTGCAAGACCGAGAATAAGTATGCCCATTCGACCCGGTCGAAAGCTTTTTCAGCGTCCAAACTGAGGATAATAAGGTCTTTTTGGGGAAATCTGGGAGAATGCATGATATTTAAAAGACGTCTAAAGTTATGGAAGGAATTTCTTTGTGGAATAAACCCAGTTTGGTCTGGGTGAATCAGCTTGCACATAAATACATTAAGTCTTCTAGCCAATGTCTTGGCTAGAATTTTTTGATCCGAATTTAATAAGGAGATTGGCCTGTAAGAACCCACTTCTTCCAAATCTTTCCCTTTTTTGGGAAGGAGGGTGATAGTGGCTTCGGTCAGCGTCTGGGGCAGTATTCCGTCCTCGTACGACTGGATGTACATTTTACGCAGATAACGAACCAACAATCCCCCAAACCTCTTGTAAATCTCATTGCTGAGTCCATCAGGGCCGGGACTTTTACCGTTTTTTATTGAACCAATCGTCGCTAATAGTTCTTTACATGTAATGTCTGCCCCTAAAGTATCGCAGTCCTCTTGACTCAGTGACGGGAGATCACATTTATCTAGAAATGTCTGCATTGTTTCTCCTACAGAATTAACCTCAGAAGTGTATAGTGTTTCATAAAACTGTCTAAATCTGTCATTAATATCCTTGGGAGATGTAAGGACATTTCCGGAACCGGATTTAATTTTGTGGATAGTCCTGTCGTTCTCAAGTTTTCGTAATTGTCTCGCCAGTAATTTGTGCGGCTTATCACCGAATTCAAAATATCGCTGTTTTGTAAAGATAAAGGCTCTGCAAATCCTATCTGATAATATCTTGTTAAGTTTATATTTAAGAGACGATATTTTAGTATGTTTTTCTAATGAGGGGTGCAGAGCATTCTCCATATCGAGTTGGCGGATTTCCTCCTCGAATTCTAATTGTTTTGCCTTATTACGTTTCTTGAGAGAGGATTGAAAGGAAATAATATGCCCTCTCAAGTAAGCCTTAAAGGTTTCCCATAACAGAGTGGGAGATGTGTTTTCATTGTCGTTAGTTTCAAAAAATAACTTAATGTTTGATTCCAGATATTCACAGAACTTTTTATCTGAGATGAGTTGAGGATTGAATCTCCAATTTCTCTGGGCAGGTGCATTCTCGCCAAGCTGTAATGAAAATGATGTCGGGCTGTGATCGGAAATAATAATATTGTGGTATTTTGCATTGTAGGAAAATGGCATTAGTTTACCATCCACCAAGAAAAAGTCTATCCTGGTATAACTATTGTGTACTCTAGAGTGAAAGGAATATTCTTTACCGGAAGCATTAGAAATCCGCCACACATCAAAGACATTCATATTTTCAATATAAGATTTCAGAAGATTAGAGGCCTTGGAAAGTTCCACCCTCTGTGAAGAAGACCTATCCAAATAAGTGTCCAAAACTAAATTAAAATCCCCACCAATTATTAGATTAGTACTGGAAATATCTGGAATCAAATTTAAAACCTTTTTGAAAAATTCTGGATCGTCATTATTTGGTCCATATATATTTAATAATGTTACAGGTGTAGAGTAAAATTCCCCCACCACCATGACATATCTCCCATCTTTATCTGCTATTGTGGACAGATGTTTAAAGGGCACCCCTCTACGAATTAAGATGGCTGTACCACGAGCCTTAACTGAAAAGTTGGAGTGGTATATATGTTGTATCCACCTACACCTGAGCCTAGCATGCGAGTCGTTCTTCAGGTGGGTTTCTTGTAAGAAAATGACATCAGCCTGCAGGGATTTGAGGTGAGCGAGTACTTTACCTCTTTTAACTGGCTCGTTAACGCCATTAACATTCCACGAGCAGAATGTTATATCATCCCTCCTGTTGTTACTATTATACATTACGTAGGGTGGTTGCAGGCATCCATCCTTAGACTCTCTGTTGAATATGTGTAACTATAAGTTAAATGACACTCCATCCGCCCTCCCACCCATTCCCGCCCCCCTCCCACCCAAGACACAGAAAAACAGAAAAACAAAAACATGAGAAATACGTAGTCTAACCTCTCTAACAGAGAAGAAACTCTCACAACCAACTGTGGTTGAACTCTTAATCCTACAATAGCTAGTAGCTCTACAGTTGTTAAATTTCCAACAAAACCTATTCAGTTACAAAAGGGATTCAAGATCCCCCATTAATAGCATTGAAAAGATATGTAAACTTCCACGTCTTAACAGACCTTATTTAAATAAACACAAAACGTATTCGTAAACCCTTAGGGTTAAAAAAAAATGTCCCCTCGTCCGAGTGACTTAAAGCCATGCTGTCTCTGCAGTGCAATAACGTCCAAGGAAATAATGTAATTGTTCTGAAATTAAATTGTTCAAACTTCCAAATGAAATATGCATTCTAGCAGACATGCAGGCTGAAAACAAATAAATAAGCAAACTAAATAAGAAGAATTTAAATAAAAATATTTCACATTATAATAGGGAGAGTGGGACTGAAATCCAAGCCTATAGCAGTCAGAAATAAAAATATTGATTACAATATCAAGGCATCATTGTGTTCCCTCTCAAATTCAGTGACCATTCTGTCAAGGTAGTATTGTTACCATGGTTGTGGTTATGTTATTATTTGTCCATAAGTGGTTTATAACAATACCTCTGGTCTAGTTGTCATTTACCTCCAGTCTCAATCAGAAGTGAATGGGCCATATTCTTAGATGTGCACCTCAGGTGCCACCCTGACCGAAGTGGCGTTCAGCATACAGACGGGCCTCTTCAGGGTCTGTGAACGTGGTCTCTTTACCATTATGTGACACTCTTAACTTGGCTGGGTATAGGAGCCCAAATTTGACTCCAGGCTGGTCCCGCAGCAACTTCCTGGCCGGGGTGAAGGCGGCTCTGCGTTTCACGACAGTGGGTGGAAAGTCTCTGAAGACTTGGATTCGCTGCCCTCGATATGTGAGATTTTGGGATCTCATGACCTTTTGCAGGATGCTCTCCAGCGCGTGACAATAGTGCACCCTCAGAATCAGGTGCCGAGGTGGCTCGTTGTCCCCGGGACGCTGCCTCAGGGCTCGGTGGGCTCGGTCGATCACTGGTTTTTCATCCAGTTGTAAAACCTCCATAAGCAGCTGGGCCACGAAATCCCTGGCTTTCTGGCCTCTTTCTTCCCCTTCCTTGACTCCCGCGATTCTCAAATTCTGACGCTTAGACCGTCCCTCCAGATCCAAACACTTCTCAGACAGTTGTTCAACTTGGCTGTGTAGCTGCTTTACCGTAGCTTCGAAGTCCACAACAGTGTCAGAAGTAGCATTAGCATTAGCTTCCAAACTTTTCAGCGTCTCACTTTGGGAGTCTAGTCGGCTGTTTACCACAACAAATGCGGCGTCACTTTCTGTTCTCAGAGCGTCGATTTCGGATCTCAAAGCCGTACTCACGACAGCAATCTTCTCGTCGATTTTGTCGCAAATGTCCGACTTAGCTTGGGACAGCTCCGTTTGCAGTGATGCTATGGTGGCCAGTACAGCTTGAATGTCCGTGTTCGGAGTGCTCGGCACCGGGTCCTCTCCCTCACTCTGGACCGGTGCTTCAGTCGGGCCTTCATCTTCATTCGGCATATCCCAGGTCTTTCCCACTCGCGTCGGCATTTTTCGCAGTGCCGTGGGCACTTGAAGAGTTTAGGATGAAAAATACGGTAACCAACAGTCGGAGGTTACACAAGTTTTGTTTTAAATGTAATTTTAACGTGAAATCTGTAGGAGCTACAGCAAGACGCGTCCTATCTCCTCATTGCTCAACAGCGCCCCCCCAGCTGCCAGAATACTCACCAAAACTAGGAAATTTGATCATATAACCCCAGCTCTAATCTCACTCCACTGGCTCCCAATCAAATCCAGATCAGATTTCAAATTACTCCTACTGGCCTACAAATCCCTACATGGACTTGCACCTCCATACCTGTCACACCTACTCATCCCATACACTCCCACACGTGCCCTCCGCTCACAGAATGGTAACTACCTAATGGTCCCCAAAGTCAACAAAAAATCAGCAGGCGGAAGAGCATTTTCCCACCGTGCCCCACTCCTCTGGAACAGGCTCCCGCAATCAGTTAGAGATGCAGATTCCATAACCATTTTCAAATCCAGACTAAAGACCCATCTATTTTCTCAAACATACGGTATACCCTGATAGCACGTTTCATTTCTGTTCTGTTGTTTGTTTTTGCTTGATTTTTGTTCTTTGTTTCGTGCCACAATCGTCACTGTTGTTGTTGTTGTTGTTGTTGTTGTCATGTTGGCCTAATTGTCATCTCTGATTCTCTCTTCTGTGTGTGTTGTCCTGTAAAGTGTTCTGAGACCATGTTTTGGTGATTTTACACTTTAAATAAAGGCGAATTGAATTGAATTGAGGATGAAATGGCCCAAAACTTTGTTGTTTGTCCTACTACAACAACATAGCTATAGAGAAAGTATGACCAGTGGGAAAAGGGCACACCCTACTGAAATGGGCTACTGTATGCAAGTAAAAGTAAAGGGGAAAAACAGGGAAACTGTGGTGTACTCTGTGATTAAAGGTAATTATTGCTAATAATAAAGTTTGTCTATATTACTGAGTGGTTGCACAGTGAAATCCTTGCATCTCTTAATTTCTATACTCTTTCCCTAATATTTTAGATGCTGTCATGAGGTTGAATCCCAGCCCCACGAGCAAATGTCAACAGCGCCATGACAGACCACCTGAAACAGGCTGCAGGGAGGACTAGTGGTGGTGGTGGATTCAGCCCTGCATTCCACAACCTTTGTTCTAAACAATTTTATTTAGAGAAGATATATATTTTTTTATTGTTTGCAGGGTTGGGGAGTAATGGAATATAGGCTAGTGACAAACTGTCAAAAAGGGCTTTAGTTTTTGAGATACCCCTACCGGAGGTAGAACAAAATCTAACAATGTTTTTCCTCATCTCCAAGGTCTCCCATATATGAAATGGATTCTTAGGTTAAAATATTTTACTGCAAACATTGTTAAATTGATACATATTGTCATACACCCCAAACTTAAAGCAGATATCAGCTTCACGGCCGTTTCGGCTAATGCTGCGTTCAAGGCAGGCTTTTGAAACCGTAAGTTACAGCTTCAAGTCACAACTACGACTTGGTAGCGTTCCAGGTAACCCGTTGCTCGTGTTTTTACCATCCTGTTGTCTGTGAAAGTTCCCTATAACGGCCACTCGTAACTTCCGACCCGTGAACTCGTACCAGATCGAACTGGTATGACTTCACAGGAAGGAAAAACACAAAGTACGAGTTTCTTTGAACGCACCATGAGTTAGCAGCCCCCGCCCTTGTCAGGCATCAATTGGTCCTCGTGCTACGTCACCACATTCACGCGCATCCCTTGGCTGCACACACAGCCCTTCATGCCGTTCTCTCTCCTCATTGGATAACACTTGTATCCCACAAGGAAAATTTTCTCCTCGGGTTACAGCAGAGCAGAGTGACGGAGAGACTCGTGTTTAGGCTGAAATACTTCATGTAAGTGATTGCTGACGGAAAATAGGACTATTTAGGACTTATATTAACAAAAACATTCCACTGATATCTGCTTTAAAAAAGAACAAAAATACAGCCTGGCCGTATGGGAGTTAAGGCACATAAACTCATGTAGATTAATAACACAAGCTCTGGCAGCTTTGAAACTTGACATAATTGTGGCCAGGAAGTTCCTTTACCTATTAGAAAAAACTGGATGTGAATATCTTGATGTGTGTAACATATAGAGACCTATAAACACTTGCCTTAAATAAGCGGACATACAAAAAAAGAATATCTATGCAGAATATTCTCATTTACTTTGTAGTTGCTCAGCCAGGGATTGTCATAGAAACGCATATGATGGCTTGTTTGAAAGATGGAGTTGTGCAGAATCCAGTGATACCAAATATGTGACTATAGCATGCATAGTCAGCATAATACATCACCAAATGTATGAGGTGTCCCAAATGAAAGAAAGTGAAACATTAACATAATCAAGTCTCCACAGCCCATTATCAATGGTGACAAGAATGTTGACCAGTTCAATCTTACTACAACCTAAGTAAGTAACTTTGGGTAAGTACTACTCTTTTTTATAATACATTAAATAATAGCATATTTCATGATGACACCTTATACAGTAGTTCATATGGAAATAAATATCCAGTAGAATCAGTTTAAATTGAAATAGAACACCTTAAATATATACTGTATACACCCACTTGAATTTATTTTTGGTCAAGTCATTACTGCATAATGGCAAATAATAGTGTTAGTGTTGTGTATTTCCCTAATAACGCACAGGACGCAGTGACTCTTACTGCACATGGCACCTTTACTCAGCTCGTGCAAAACCGGAACTTCACATACATATCCCAGCATTCCTTGGTACACTGATAACAACGGCACAACGGTCACACAGAATACAAAACTCAAAATCTGATACATCACGCCCCCCCCCCCCCCCCCTTTTTAAATGAAAGTACACTTTTGTTACACCATGACATAAAATATCAGTGCCTTGTATTACCATACAAACTCATACAAATGTCTCTAAGTTAATTTAACAAACTCCCTTGTCTTGCTTTTTTTTTTTTTTTTTTAATTCTGTACCTTTTTAAGACAGGCATAATGTAACAAAGCTATACTGAACTGAAAACAGTAGTTACATTATTATTATATTGACCAACTTAGTCCAAGTGTCAACCTGCTTGTAAAGAACAATTAATCTGCACATTAACGGTCATAGTGCTCAGGCAGCTTCCTTTCTCTGGCTGAGTGGCGCAGCATTGGAGATGCTGCTGGTACCTCTGCACTGTCCATATGCAGAAGATCAGCACCGGCTGACATGTTGTCTTGGAGCACAGTTGGCTGGGTGGACGTGTCAGTATTAGAGGTTGTACAGTCAGTATCCAAAATGAGTCCATCAGTTGTGACACGGGATCTCAACTGATCCCCATGTCTCCTGTATGTCATGTCTGTGTCTGTCTCTTGCACTTTGTAGGACACTGGTCCTGTTTGGTGCTCTATCACTCCAGGAATCCACTTATCTCCCCCCCCTGCCGTATTTTGCAAAGAGAAAGATCTGCTCACTGCCCGCTGGTCATGATAGAACTTCTGCATGTACTGCTTTTTGCGAACTGTGACTGCAGTGTCAGAATGCATCAGGTCCAGGCGAGTTTATGTCTGTTTAGGACCAAGTCCGCAGGCGACTGACCAGTGGTGCAGTTTGGGGTACAGCAATACTGCATCAGAAACACAGAGATCTTGTCTTCAACGTCGAGTGTAGTCTGAGAAAGCTTCTTAATTCCACTCTTAAATGTCTGCACATATCGCTCTGCGAGACCATTAGAAGCAGGATGGCATGGGGTGCTTGTAGAGTGCAGAATTCCATTCTGATGCATGAAGTTCTTGGACTCTGCAGACGTGAACTGCGTTCCGTTGTCAGTTACAACATGCTCCGGATGACCATATGCTGCGAACAGTCTCCTTGGTCTTGTGATGAGGTGCTGGGCATTCTGAATACTTCTAGCCACTTGGAGTAGGCATCTACGACAATCATGAAGGTGTGAACTACAGTAAGAAGGGGCCTGCAAAGTCCACGTGTAATCTTTTCCAGCTCTGGCCTGGAAACTCCCAAGGATGTAAAGGCACCTGCCGAGGCATCCGTTGTTCCATCTGGCAAGATTCACAGGCTTTGCAGACCTGCTCTACATCCGTGTCAATCTTAGGCCACCATACATATTTGCGTGCCAGAGCTTTTCACAACTCCTTGATGACCAGAATGCAACTCTTTCAACACAACTTTTCTGAGCTTCTCAGACAAAACCACCCTGGTGCACCAGAGTACACATCCACGTTCAGCTGACAGTTCATATCTGCGTGTGTGGAAGGGTTTCAGACTATTGTCCACATCATCAGGCCAACCATTCGTAATGTATTTCAGTACCTTGGCTAGCACCCTGTCTGTGCATGTGGCACGTGCAACTTGATCAGCATCCACTGGCACTTGCATCAAATGTTCAGTTCATAGAACATGCATGAATGTTCTGCGCTATGGCTTCAGTCCCTACATTGCTTGTGTCAGGTAAAGGAACCCTTGACAGTCCGTGTGCATTGCTGTGTTTTTCTGAAGCACAGTACTCAATGCAATAGTCATAAGCAGAGAGGATGATTGCCCATCTTTGAATCCAGGCAGCAGCCATGGTGGGCAGGCTTTTGTGTTCTCCAAAAAGAGTCAGCAAAAGCTTATGATCAGTGACAAGCTTGAATTTCCTTCCCCATAAATATTGATGGAACTTTTTGACTCCAAAAATCAATGCCAGTCCTTCTATTTCAATCTGAGAATATTTGTTCTCAGCAGGGGATAGCGTCCGTGACGCCTAAGCAATGGGACGGGTTTCTCCTGTTGGCCTCTCATGCTGAATGACAGCTCCTATACCATAAGCTGAGGAGTCAGAAGCCAGAGTGAGGGGTAGGTTAGAATCATAGTGCAGGAAAATCTTGTCACTTGTTAGCAACTTCTTGCACTCCTCAAAAGCCTGCTCTGGTTTCTTCCACACCCATGCCCCGTCATACTTTAACAGCCTATGGAGTGGAGCTAGTACAGTGCTTCGGTTATTCATAAATCGTCATATTAATTCACTAACCCCAAAAATGCTTTCAGTTCTTTCACACAGGATGGTGCTGGTGCGTCCTTGATTGCTTTTATCTTGTCTGAAGATGGATGAATGCCCTGGCTGTTCAAAACATGTCCTAAGTATTCAATCTGCATTTACCAAACTCGCATTTGGTTTTCTTGACTCTCAAGCCTCTCTCTTGGAGTCTCTGTAGCACCTTTTGCAGCTTTTTCAGATGATCTTGTTCAGTTTTTCCTGTAACTAACAAATCATCCCAATAGACAACAACATCCAGATCTTTCATTAGATTTTCCATAATCCTTTGTGTACAATAGACTGGCTTTTGGTGTTGGTTCAGCACCTTCCATTTTCCAAATAACCCTCTATGTGTATTGATGGCCAGTAGTCTCTTTGTCTCATCCTCTAGAAGGACTAGAAGGCTGATATGGTGAGGCAAGATCGATCTTTGAAAACACAGTCCCGCCATCAGCTCCTCAATTTGGGGCAAGGGATAGGTCTCTGTGGTGGCAGCCTGATTTACTGTTAATTTATAATCGGCACACAGCCGAATTATGTTGTCTCTTTTCACTACAGGCACCACTGGCACAGCCCACTCACCGTACCAGCCTTCTCGAGTCGATCTAATTCAGCATCCACTCTTGACTTCATGGCAATGGGCGGCTCTTACAAAATTTAGGGTCAACATCAGAATTATTTTCCATTATGCAGTAATGACTTGACTAAAAATAAATTCAAGTGGGCCTATTTTTGAGGTGTTCTATTTCAATTTAAACTGATTCTACTGGATATTTCCATATGAACTATATAAGGTGTCATCATGAAATATGATATTATTTAATGTATTATAAAAAAGAGTAGCACTTACCCAAAGTTACTTGCTTAGGTTGCAGTAAGATTGAACTGGTCAACATTCTTGTCACCATTGATAATGGGCTGTGGAGACTTGATTATGTTAATGTTTCACTTTCTTTCATTTGGGACACCTCATACATTTGGTGATGTATTATGCTGACTATGCATGCTATATTCACATATTTGGTATCATTGGATTCTGCACAAATCAATCTTTCAAACAAGCCATCATATGTGTTTCTATGACAATCCCTGGCCGAGCAACTACAAAGTAAATGAGAATATTCTGCATAGATATTCTTTTTTTGCATGTCCGCTTATTTAAGGCAAGTGTTTATAGGTCTCTATATGTTACACACATCAAGATATTCACATCCAGTTTTTTCTAATAGGTAAAGGAACTTCCTGGCCACAATTATGTCAAGTTTCAAAGCTGTCAGAGCTTGTGTTATTAATCTACATGAGTTTATATGTCTTAACTCCCATACGGCCAGGCTGTATTTTTGTTCTTTTTTAAGTTTGGGGTGTATGACAATATGTATCAATTTAACAATGTTTGCAGTAAATTATATTTCAACCTAAGAATCCATTTCATATATGGGAGACCTTGGAGATGAGGAAAAACATTGTTAGGTCTTGTTCTCTCAATTTTTGGGGGGCATTGTCACTGGATTATGTATTACTATCTAATGTTGTAACATGTTATGCCAAAATGTCATAAGAAAAAAAGAAAAGATTATGATGAAGGGGGGGGGGGGGGGGGGGGTTGGCGCGCACCATGGATGTATTATATTATAGAATACAACACCCCCCCCCCCCCCGACCTAAACCGGGCTCTACAAACACCGGTGCGCATATCATGCCACGTAATGGGACTCATCGCTCATTATTAGGGCCACGGGCCATCGCACCGGGCACTGGTCCCAACAGCTATGAAATAGCACTACTATTGTGTGGATTTTTTCCTATTGTTCTTCTGTTCGGCCATTTTCTTCCGCCTTTTTACGGTCTTCTTCTAGTCCTTCATACTTTGTGCTATTTCAACAATTCATACCAAATTGTGCAGCTTTTTCTGGACATTAACGGAATTACTTTTCTCTTTTCAAATATTCATACTTTTTGCAATATTCAACTATTTCTAATTTTTTTTCCCCGATAAAGAATGCATTGGAACAGTCTTCAATCTCTTCAAATCTTTTTACTTCTTTCAGCCACTAAAGCTTCACCATACTTTCTGCTAGAGGCTTCATTCAAATTCTAAGCTGTAGACAAACTTTTTAAGTGTTCCTCTATGACTCAGCTTATTGATATCTTCAACAGTTTTTGATATTTGGCAATTTTAAAATTAATTAATTAAATTAAGTTTTTTGACAAAATCCAGCTTTATAATGGGTGTGTGTTGCATCTAACGAGCAGAGCTAGAGTGGTGACATCGTCAGCCAGAGTGGAGAGAGGCAAAAAAACATTCTCTAATTTTTCTGGCTAAACTGTCAGCACGGCCACAAATTAAACTCTAGACACATGATTTTCTCCAGTTTTGTAGCCACACTTGTCTTCTGGCTAAAATTCTGGTCAAAAATGCAAAGAGACTTAGATAATAATTTAAAATATTTTTTAAATGCAGCCAGGGAGCTCTCTGCTCTCATTCAGCCCAATGCATTTTTTTCACAGCAGCAGGAGAAGGAGCTCAACTTTGTAACTTGCTGTTAAGTGCTTTTTAATTCATTTTAATTCACCAAAAAATAGTCACAGGTCACAAAAAAGTCCTCTTCTTACTTGGTGTGGCTCATTTATACTCATTTCTTTTTATTTTAAGCATCATTGAAAAATCTCACATTCATCAAAGTCTCAACCTCTCTTTCCCACAACTCTACTGTAGTGTGGAGGGTAAGGTGGCAGCTTGCCAACCCAAGGTCACTGGTTCAAATCCAGGCTGAGCAATCGTGTTATGTTATGTTGAATTCTGCTCTCCCTCTGTGGTTGAGAGGTTAGTTTGCTGGGTTGCCAATCATGAGGTCCAGGGTTGTGGACATGTTTCTTGTTTATACTACTGCTCTAAGATTTAAATGCACTGGAGCAGCAGAGAAAAGCAAAGCTCTTGAATGATTTGTATCCATCATTTCTTGTCCTGCGCTGCCCACTATTGGACGTCACTGGCAGAATTAACCTCCCCTCCCCCTCCTTCAATTGGTTACAGGTGTTTGTTATCTCCTTGATTACTCGTACCAGTTTGCACATCATCACATTACAATGAATGACAACAGTCTTGAAAGCAGTGTTAGTCATTTCACGTCATTGCTTGACTTTTGATTCCAATTATTCAACTGTCATTGGACAGTCTTTGATTCCTCATAGTATAAAGCTCATTGTAACTCAGGTCCTCTGTGGCCATATGGTTAGTGTGTTAGGTTACCACTCATGGAGTTGTGGGTTCAAATCCTTCCTTGGACATGTTTCTTGTATGCCATTCCGCATGTCTTTGTCAATTTATTCTGCTAATTCAGCATGGTTCAGCAATGGCTTTCAGCATTCACACGCATGTTCCATTAGGAAATGCTGTTTCCAGTTATTTTCTTTCTTCATCTTCCGGACGATTTTTGATTCGCTACAAATTATATATCAAAACGTGCGGTTTGATCAGGATCGGTGTGCTATTACGTAATAGCGACGTAAGTCGCGAAAAACTGCGCAAAATTTTGCATTGAAGTCAATGGGACGGGCGGAAAAAAAAGAACGAAAAAGACCAATCATTGGAGTTTAACAAACGTCTACTGCTCAGGCATACTTTCACCTAGAGACTCCATTTAAACTTTAAAGAGCATATTGCAGGTTCTACTTGTTTACAAAATAAATATGTAATCTTGTGTGAAAAATACCACATGAAAAGTTGAGTGAGGATTTAAAATGTTTTTCAAGACACAAAGGCACAAATTTAACCCAAAAAGTGACGGTTTTGAGCACAGTGCCTAAAAACTGTCTTTTTTTCAACATCGCGTCATATTACGTCACGTGAGGGAGTCGCATGCTAGCCGCTGCCATAGATTAGTGTGGGAGCAAATGGCTGTCTTATCGTGAGTCAGTGTGTTTACAGCAGGTTTGGATTGCGTTGATTTATCATGGACATGGTAAATTATTGAGTTTGTGGTGGTTTCGCAAGCTCCAGCCTGTCACGACACCGAGTACCAGTTTCCTAACAGAAAAAAGCGGTGTTATCTTCAGTGCCTGCCTGCGTGTTGTACAGCTGAAGAGACGGGGCTTCACCTCTGCGTCAGCTACGGAAAACGTGAGTCTGTCGCTCACTTTACCAGAGGATTATCACTCCAGCGATCTGATGGAGTTCAAAGTGGGATTCCGAAGCAAGAGCTGTGCGCTTCCGTTTCAGAAAGGGAGGTAACTCAAACCAGGGAAAGAGGAGTAACTCCAGCCCGTTTCACAAAGAGAGGTAACTGAAGCTCGGAGTCAGTTACTATGGCAACACACTCCATGAACCTAACCTGGTCGGGAGCAGGTTTTCTCCAACTAACCCTGAGTTTCTCCTTTTTATCTGAAGCCTGCAGACTGAAAGCAGCGGCTGACAGGACGTGGAAACTCCTCAACTGGATGTTTTATTCTCCATGAGGATTTGTTTGATCGTTCCCGTTGTTCTGCACTGTCACTTTATCTGAACAACACTCACATGAAACGACACGGACACGCACGCAGTTCAGAGAAAATTGCACTTCTCTCTTATTTTTTTTCGGTCGATCCACTTGTGGATTATTTCCAGGTGATTGATGACTACATGCACATCCCCGTCACGTTATAATGGAGACAAACTTGAACATATCAAACACACATTTGGAGTTCAGTTGCACCTGCTCAAACCATAGACTGTATATAAAAGAGGCTCAAACACACAATGTTGAATAACTCTCGAGATTTCTTTTTTTAGATTAATACTCATGTATTGTCCCGCGGTAAAAAAAAAAAAATCCGAGCTCACGTCCATTTGCCGCTGCTGCTGAATCTTTTTTTTTTTTTTTTGGGGGGGGGGGGGGGGGGCTACGTGATTCTGCGTCAGCATACATCACTCCACCGTGAGAAGTGGGAGGGGCTGGGCTTTTTTTTTGCTGGTTGCCATGGTGAATCATGTTATCTTTGTTCCATTGATGAGGGCTTTTCATCTCCCCGTAACTCAGGGTCAAGTTTCCTGTCTCAGAGTAGATCAACTCAGAGTTCAGGATTACGCCAGACGGCGCGGCAGTGGAAATCGCGCGTGAGCCGCGTCCCTCCAGTTCACACCAGACACTGATTTCTCCGCGGCGGTCGCGAGCGCCTCTGCTCCTCAGCTGTTGTTTACTCACATTCAGAACTGTTTATTTACGTCATGGATAAGTAAATAACTTCATATAATTATAACACCATGTGCTGTGGGTCAAACAACTCCCTCCACTTCCAAGATTAATTTCACGTCGTCCTTCACTTGACAACAACTCGTCTCTGCCTCTCTCTCTCTCGCTCTTTCCCTGTTTGTTTGTGTGTTTTGACCCCTCCTCCTCCCTGCAGCCAGCCCACTCCGTGTCTCCCTTTCGTGTACGTGTGTTTTCATCTCTCTCGCTCTCTGTTGAGAGTCTGACAAATATAAATAAGATCGCATTTGTCAATCACTGTATTTTATTTTGAAAAGTGTTTTATTTTGAAAATTGACCGGATTCTCTCGTTGTTTCATGTGTGACTTCCTGCCAAGATTGACGCGATTACTCGCGGCTCGCGCACAAAATAGAACAGACGCCGAAACGATAACTGCACGGCGCGAGCAATCGCGGCGCTTTGCGGCGCGTCGCGTCTGGTCTGAACTACACAACCTGTTAACTTGGGCGCCGAAGGGAAGCGGTCTCCGTTCCGCGGCTATTCGCGGCGCTTCGGCGTCCGGTGTGAACCCGGCGTTAGACTCAGAGTTTGTTGAACCTGCTTTGTGAAACGGACCCCAGGTCACCACAGACTCTACGAGAGTGCAGCACTGTCCTGTCCTCCTCTGCTGCTGCTCCCCTTTCCACATCCATCCAGAAGATCAACAAGGAGGAAGCTGTTGGCATCTTCACTGCACAGCATTCATGATTTAATACAGGACGTTGATACCTCCACAGAGGCTTTTCATATGTAGCGCCCTCTCAGGTCTATTTACTGAGGTGCGCTCCCCAAGTTCTTTAAGTTTAAGAAATCTCTTTCTTTTTAGGTTAATTAATAATTATAGGTAAGTATGCTGTAATAATGTATTTATGAACTTGTCTATTTATTCCCCTGTTAACTACTTTTATTTAACCCCAAAATGTGTTATTACTACTGTTTTTAGCTTGTATTTATCACTCCTGTAAATAAATGAACTAAAAATCAAATGTGTTTTTCTTACCTATAGGTACCCTTTAAGTTTTTTAAGTTTTAAGTTTCCCTAAAAAGCACTCTTGAAACCAACAAAAATACTCATAAGATACCAGAAGAAAAATGAATAACAGGTAAGTTTCAGCAATTTACTTTAGTAAATATTAAACACACAAATGTTTTAATATTGAAAATAAAAAAAAACTAAATTATTCAATGCAAGTCTTTGTCTTATTTTATCCTTTTAAATCTGTAAATGGATCAATAAACCCCAATGAACAGTATTTCAGTCAGTTCAATTTCTTACTGTACTTTCTTTTCTTTCTGTGCACACTCAACACAGTTCAGTTTCAAAACCACAACAAATAAAATATTACCTTCTAAAGCCGGCACTTTTTATTCAATAAGCGAATGAAAATAAAATGGGTACCCTTTAATCAGTAAATCGTTGCAGGCCTGAGACGTGGCTTGTGTGCGTTGGAGCCAGAAAACAACAATGGCTGCTTCGCGCCTCGGCGCCAAAGAAAACAAACTCACGGCTGTAATGGCGTCGTCCTCGTCTCTTCCCCGATACAGCGTGTTGCTGCGACGTCGGTCGTTGACGATTCCTCCCGTTCTCCAGCCAGCTTCCCGTTTTCTCCGACAGCGTCCCGTTCTCCCGGCAGCGTCCGTGGCAGACACTCACCGCAGGTCTCTTCATGCAGGTTGGATACACACAGCAGGCTAACAGGCTTCACCCAGGCGAGTGGCTGAGCGAGCGGCTCGGTGCTGAAGTCCGTCAGGTGTGCTAACGTGAGCTAAATTAGCTTTAGCTTTAGCTGCGCTCCTTCGTCGGACACTCTTTTCCAGAATAGTCCTCATACAAACTCAAAACTCGACACTGTGTTGACCGAACAGTCACTGTGAGACTCACTGTCCGTTGGTCTCGACTTACGTTCCTCAAACAGCGTCGTTAGTTCTTAAAGTCTTTGGCTTTGCCGTAACGCTTTCTCCGCCATGCATCTCCTCCTTTTTCTCTGCTCCCTCCACGTTGCTCTGTCGTTTCTCCTTCTCTTCCGGCTGAGTCCTTTGCCGAATCCCGTCGACCTGTAACCTCGATCGCTGATTGGATATTCCCCACGGTAAGTTAACTCAACAAAAAATATATATTTTCTCTTTGAAATATTATTTTTTACATTCTTTACCACAAAAATATATCTTAATTACATGAAATAAGAAAATAATACAAAAATAAGTATTTCTCACCGGATATATATATAAAATAAACAAATATAAATAAATAATAAATGAGTGCTTTTATTAACCCATTATTTATCTCTCTATATTTTTAACTGGGTTACACTCATAACACTATTTTTTTTTTTTTAATGGGTCAGATGGTATATTTTTCTTTTTGATTATTAATAACATTTGGCACATCTGCATAATAGTTGCAATGTTTGGTAAGTTAACACTTAACATGTGTTGTACAGGATGTGCTTAATTGTGTTAACTTTAATTCAAGATCATAATTTATGAAGGACATGTTTGTTAGCAGTCTTAGGCTGCTGCTGCTGCTGCATGCAGGTTTAACCATCAAATGCAGATCTGACTGTTGGTACCCTTGTGTTAAAGAAAGAAACCCCTTTATAGACTCGGCCCAGTGGACAATCTGTCTGCTGTATGCAGTGTAATGGTATTCCTTTATTTTTTATTTTTCTCTTGCACTAATAGTATTTTTAAGATGCTGTTGCAAAATGTTGTTGTGTTACACTTGTGTACTAAATGTCAATAAAAGTCTTGGTCTGTGACCTAAATATATAATTGTGTGTGTGTGTGTGTGTGTGTGTGTGTGTGTGTGTGTGTGTGTGTGTGTGTGTGTGTGTGTGTGTGTGTGTGTGCGCGCGCGCGCGCGTGTGCATGTGCTACTATTCCTAATATTTTGTTCACTCTGTAATCATAGTGTCCCTAATATTTTGCACCCGGCCTATGATTACAGAGTGAACAAAATATTAGGAATAACTTTCAGTATACTGCACCTTCACACCACAATCACGATATCAGTAATAAACATACAGTAGATTTTTTTTTAAGTCATAAAATAGAACTCAGAGTAAAAAACTATGTCTGCCTCAAAAAATCCTCCTGTCTGCTGGTCTGGAGAGGTCCATGCTCCTGTCTGCAGTGCATGTAAGTAATAGGTGTATTCAGGATAGTGTTTATCTCGCCCTTCTCTCTCTCTCACGGACGGTGACGGTAAAGTGCTCCCGTAGTGTGCACGGATATTAACGAGTATGAGACATGACGTACAGTGCTGTAAACAAGCTCTTTAGTTTCTGTCATTGGTAAGTAGTACTCCGACCTGTATCAGATAATAAATACTAGTTTTTTAAACTATCATTTATGATACATGATAGTAGGGGAGAGTGGGGTAAAGTGAGACACTTTTTACATTTGCTCCCCTCTAAGCGAGCTAAAATGATTTATCAGTAAAATTTACACATTTCCCATTAATTCAGGATGTTGCCTAGCAATGGAAATTATCAGAATGTATTTAGGACGAAGGACAGTGAAAATATGATTGTTTTAAAAAAAGTGGTCTTGTGTCTCACTTTACCCCAGCTCAGGGGTAAACTGAGACAGACTAGAGAAATCAATGGGGTAAACTGATCCACTTACTTTTTCCACTCTGAAACTACCATAACAACACATGTTGTAACAGTTAGAATCCTGACAGCTTGACAACCACACTCCCCAAAACTAATGTCGGACTAGTAACATAATCATGGGAATTGGTCAATTAAGCACTTTTGTTTTCTCAATGCAAAGTGACTCAAGAACAAAATCAAATACAACACAAAATGTTTTAATTAACATTCAAATGACAGATAGAACCAGTTAGATAGGCTGGGGGTCAGATTGTAGGCCCCGACAATCATGACCATTTTGATCAAAAGTCCTCTTGTGTGTGTGGGGAGCCGACAAAGTGAAATGTGACTAAAATTGAGTTAATTAACCAATAAAAAAGTGAGCTGACTGAGAGCACATAGCATAACAAAGCAGTGTGGCTACTGATCATTGATCACGCAAGATTTCTGGCTTGGGGGACGAGATTCTAGTGTAAATCTTTGTGTGTGGTGTGCTCACAGTGTCTCACTCTTGGATTTATTATAATACATCCATGGTCTCACTTTACCCCGCAGCATTTGTTTCACTTTACCCCAACACCCCCATTTTAGAAAAAACGACCTCTCTTAGATTAAATTCAGGCTAATTTTCAGCCAGCATCATCACATGGTTTTATGTGTTGGTAGTTCATCATCATGTATCATATACGTTTTTCTACCTGAATCAATTTGCTTTGGCGCAACAGTTGATTAAGTTGACAGCAAGAAAATTTACTTTTACATGCAAAAATCATATTTTTGTGAAAAAAACATGCTTTCCACAGCATCATGAGGTCCTCTCCTTCATGACCATGGGGAAATGGAAGGGGCTTGAAAACATAATGGTCAGATGACCATAAATGTGTTCCGTTTTCTAGATATAGGGGGTGTCTCACATTACCCGGTGTCTCACATTGCCCCACTCTCCCCTACTAATCTTCTGTACAATGTTGTGATGTGAGCGCAGTATTTATATCCATAGCTAATGCTAAGCCACCGGTCTCTGACCAACTCTCCACTGACTGACACCACAGCTCAATTTATCTCTCCTGTGGCCATTAATTCTCCCCCAGGTCTCTCTCTGCTCTCTATTGTGCACAATGGACTCGTAGTTATACGGTTGTGGTCCGTCATATTTGTAATTATACACATTTAAAGTTCCCTCGGGGTCAGAACCAGCACCAGAATCCTGTTTTTCTATTGTTCAAATCGACCGGTCTCCCTCCGCCTACGTCACTTCCGGTCAAGTGTTTTTCGATGGGGAAGTACGTTTTTCTCACAAAAACGGCTCCAAAAGCCTAAATAGTGTATTTAATTTTGATAAAAAACTTGTTCCTACATTATTTTTCAAAGCATTGGTTCAAAGGGGGGTCTAACCTGCAATATGCTCTTTAAACAGTAGACACAAGTCTTGTGTATTGGTGTATTACTCCACGTTTTGATAGGTCATATAGTTTTTGATCAATCCCTGTTCAATGACCATGATCATTTTTGGAGAAATTATGAGATTATAATGGGTGTGTATTGCACGGAATGTTCGTGTCAGAGTGCGTGACATCATCGGTTAGAGTGGGAGAGATGCCAGACAAACTTGTTATCTCTCTCATTATGTGCTCAAAATATCAGGGAGACTTACAGAATTTACAGAATAAGCCTCTGAGTGCGGCCACGTCTGTCTCTGCTCCTCATTGACTCCAATATAAATATTTTCTGAGAGAAGCAGAACGGCCTGATGTTTTAAAACTGCCAGCGTCTCCAAAATATTTACTGTAGAAACACCAAATCGTACCAAGTCCTTAGAGCAACGTTGATCTGTGTTTTGTTCTGATAGGAGTTACCGTTTTGTCATGCTAAGCCTAAATGTGAGACCGGTGCAGAGGCAGAAAATCACTCTTTTTCTCCACGTTTCTGTCTGTCTCAAGGCCCTTTCACACCGCGGACGTAACGAATAAACGACACGAAATTGCGAAATATTCGCGGCCAAATATTTCGCATCAAAACCATTCACACCGGCGGCGACACGAATATGCGACAGATGCGACAATTATATTCCAAAGTTTCGCTTTGCGACGGCTGGTTCTTCGCCTCCACGTCATGTCTTCAATCTGTTAATTATCCCTCACGTATTCTATGCCACTGTTGTTACAACTTTACTCAACACAGCAGCTCACTCAATATCTGATCACTGATTAATATCTGATCACTGCCTGACAGTATGAACACACTCTATTGCTATTTCTCCTCCTCCTCTCCTCTTTCCACTTACCCCCCCCTCTCCTCCTCTTCCTCTCCTCCTCCTCCTCTGACAGGTTATTTATTGTTTACATTAGCGGCCAAGCACGTGCCCATGCGCCCGCGCGCGTACGTGCGTGCGTGTGTATGTGTGTGTGTGTGTGTGTGTGTGTGTGTGCGTCTCTGTGTGAGTCCGTGCCCAGAGAGACGGCAGGTGAAGGGGCTGACTGGCAGAGATGAGAGCAAAGACGGTGAAACTTTTTTCCTGTGAGAGACTCTCGTTTGTTATGGGAAACAGCTGTGTTCTGACGTGGCGGATGTGACGTACCTCCTCTTCATGCCACATGATTGGTTGATGCGTTTATTCGCCGGGCGAAAGCTCGGATAAATCGACCTCACGACGAAAAAAAATGATGTTGCATTTTCGCCGCGACACATTCGCGGTCGGTGTGAACTGACTCGTGATGAAAACCGGGGTTCGAAAAAAAATATTGATGCGCGAATTATTCGCACGAAAAATACGTCTCCGGTGTGAAAGGCCTGGGGGCCCCTATCGCCGTGGTAACCACCTCGAGTTGCCGTGGTAACCATCTCAAGTTGCCGTGGTAATGTCTGATTCTCAGGCCAGAGCTTGTTAACTTCATAAACAATCCACCTGGTGCTCTTTTAAATGTTTATAAACAGAGACACAGCTAAATCAGACTGACACAGGATGCAGCTCATAACATGTGTCAAGTCAGTCACAGAACCAGCTTCATGTGATTACAGTTACAGACACACACACACACACACACATCAAAGGCATGGCATGGCAAGGCAAGGCATCTTTATTTATATAGCGCATTTCATACCAAGGCAACTCAATGTGCTTTACATAAAGACAAAACATTTTAAAAAAGAAGCATAAGACATAATAAAAACAAACAAAACACTGAAAACAGAGTTAAAAGCAAGAGCAAATAAAAGTAAAATAAAAGAAAATAGATAAAGTTTTAAGTTCTCAGCTATAAGCACATGTAAGAGAAATGTTTTTAACCTGGATTTAAAAGTGCTTACAGTTGGGGCTGATCTCAGTTCAGCTGGTAGTTTGTTCCAGTTGTGTGCAGCATCACAGCTAAATGCTGCTTCACCATGTCTGGTCTGAACTCTGAGCTCCACTATCTGACCTGAGTCAGTAGATCTCAGAGCTCTACTGGGTTTATACTCTACTAACATGTTACTCATGTATTCTGGACCTAAACCATTCAGTGATTTGTAAACCAGTAGCAGAACTTTAAAATCTATTCTGTAGCTGACTGGGAGCCAATGTAAGGTCTTAAGAACCGGGGTGATGTGATCTGATCTCTTTGTTCTGGTTAAAACTCGAGCTGCAGCGTTCTGAATGAGCTGCAGCTGTTTGATGCTTTTTTGGGGGAGACCAGTCAGAAGACCGTTACAGTAGTCTAGTGTAGCCCAGGCTTCATAAGCTGTAGAAAAATTAAAAGAAAAAGAGTAAAAGTTTATTTAGTCTGAAAGAGTGTATGAGAGGGATAGCTGGCATTTATAGGGTTAACTGCAGAAACAGAGTGAAATGTAGTGATGGCCGGATGAAGCCTCATGAAGCATTCGAAGCTTTCCATCAAATTGGTTCATCAAGGGCAAAGCTTCTTGGGGCTTCAGTTGCTCTACTAGGCCATCTACTGGCCAAAAAGAATTAAACAGGAAAAAAAATATTACAATGATATAGTGGTCTGTAGTGTAGCTATATATATATTTAGTTATATATTTGAACTTTTTACTTGTTTAAATAGGTGATTTGTGTCCATAAAGAGTCATAAGGGAAAGTGGGAATGAGGGTGAGGACAATAAGCTTGTGTGACTGTCTATAAAAAGAGTTTCAGGCCCTGAGTGGGTCTCGAACACGGATCTCCCGCACCGCAGGCGGCGATGCTAAACGTTTCGCTAACCGAAACACGCTGTTTCTCGTCTTTACTGGTACCTCATGACTCGTGACGGTCGTGACTGTGACTATACCCGCGGATCTCCGTTAAACTTCTGTTAGCGTTGGTTGTGGGGCAGTGAATGTGCTTGTTGAACTTGTGGAATAATTTTTATTCAGAATATAGATAATACTGTTGAAACACATGTTGCAATCGATGCAGAAATACCACAGGATGCAGGGGAACCTCCACTGCGTTTCACTGTGCCTCGAATAGCACACCAAATCGCGAACCGCTTCCTGAACCAGTAGGCGGAGCAACGGGCCGGCGAGGCTTCGGACGTCATCGCATATGTCATCGATACACGCTTCGATACGCGCTTCACAAAATACTTCCTGGATTACTCGATGCGTGCTTCGAAGCCTCGACACGGCAAGACCCATCACTAGTGAAATGGTCAGAATCCACCGCGAGTTGAACCCACAGAGTTCATGGTTGATGATACAAGCTCGGCGGTGAGTTTATTGTGCATTTTGACGGAGTTAGCGTCGAGTAAAAGTGGTGTTAGCCGCCATGCTAATTTAGCTGCTAAACTGCTAATGTAAGGTTACCTGTGTGTGTTAGCCACCAGTGCTAATTTAGCTGCTAAATGCTAATTCGATGCCATGTGCGTTAGCCGCTAGGGTAGCAGCCTATGTGAATTTGCATTGAACTCAGCTAACAACAGAGCTAACGGACGAGCTAACGGCTAATATGGGTGGGTTAATTCAGACAAAATACTAAGCTACCGTGTGAATGTGTGGATGAGTGAATGAGTGTGTGTGGTTCGTGAACACCGCCTCCGCTGCATTCAGGGACGCTCTGCTCCACGCCACAGACATAAAGAGCGCCGCTGGCCGCTGCCGCCGGCACCCCCCCCCCGCTGAGATAATGATGTCATTTAGCGACTTTTAGCGACTTTTACGACAGCCAATAGCGACTTTGCTTACTGAGGAGTTGGCAACACTGCGTGTATCGGCAGTACCGCGTGTGTGCCGTGTGTGTGTAGCGTGTGTGTGTACGTGCGCCAGGTGTGTGTGCATTGTGTGCGTATGAGGGAAAAGAGGGAGAAATTCATTTTATTTCTTTATTTCATCATTTTATCCAAAGAATTGATGCTAAAAAGGTTTAATTTGAGTTATTTGAGAATTTTCATTTGATTTACACTGGATTTACACTGGTAAAAATTGACCTGTAAGCAAAAGTGATAATAATAATATATTTTATTATTATAAATAAATATTTTTGTTTATTTAAATTCACACATAGGTTATATTTATGTTATTATTTATTTTAACTTAGAATTTATGACCTATAGTAAGTTAATTTAACTAAAATGAATGAATGTGACCTGTTCTATAGGTCAGGTTTTTTGAGAGGATGTGATTCGGTGACACTTGATGTTGAAAGAGAGGACATCAGCGACACCAGTAGTCGACGATAGAGAGAGGATACCAGCACTGGATAGCCACCAGGCGGCTTCCAGACCCAGATGGCGAGCCGGAACAGAGGAATGCAGGACAACTGAACTTACCTCCCAAACCTGCGGTGTGGTAGGACAGTGAGATACACAAAGATTAAAGGGCCCCAACGAAATAAAAAACACTGAGCTCATAACAAAGAAAGAAAAGACAATACAGACTGAACACAACACTATTTTTTTATTTTCTTTTATTTCGTGCGCAGTTTGTTATTTTTCATATTGAATTAAAATTGTCATATTGTTCTATTGTTGATGACAATACATTTTGAAAACTAAATCTTGTGTGAGTGAGCGTGTTCAATGTTGGTGTTCCATCCTGGGCTCCATGAGCGTTACCTTAGACTTCTGATAACTAGTCCAAACTCTGAACTGAAGCTGAAACCAAATATTAGCACATGTTATTAACCTTAAATAATTTTACTTGTTTTACTTATTTTATTTATTATCTTACATATTTTTATCTTTTTAAACTGTTTACTCTGTTAACTAATTTTTTTCAATGTTTTTATCCTATCTTATGTTTTTAGTTTTTAGCTTTAACTCCAGTGTTTCCTCAGGGGGGTCTTCCACGCTGGGAGCTGTGTCTAGGCTGCTGCTGGGGGCGCTGTCCCTGGGTCCCTTCGGCTCCGCTGGCTGTGGTCTGTCGGGGTCGGGGGGCCTGGGCGCTGGTGCCCCCTGTGGCACGGCCTGCCACTCCTCCCAGTGTGGACGGCCCCAAAGATAGCGCTTCCTCAATCCTCAGTGTCATGCCATGTCTCCCTAGTGTCAGTAGTGAGAGAGAGTGTGTGTGTGTGTGTGTGTGTGTGTGTGTGTGTGTGTGTGTGTGTGTGTGTGTGTGTGTGTGTGTGTGTGTGTGTGTGTGTGTGTGTGTGTGTGTGTGTGTGCGCGTGCAGTATGGGGTGTGGGAGGGAGGGGTTTTTACTTGTAATTGTTTTTCTGTTTCTATTTTTCTGTGTGTAAAGCACTTTGTGTTGCATTCCCATGTATGAAAGGTGCTCTATAAATAAAGATTGATTGATTGATTGACATGTAACCTCATTAGGCAAACAGGGGTTACACTAGTCTACTGGAGATAAAAGCATGAATCAGCTTCTCCTGATCAGTTTGGGACATAAAACCCTTAATTCTGGATATGTTCTTAAGTTGATAAAAGGCTGATTTGGTGACTGATTTGATATGGCTGTTGAAGGTCAGATCTGAGTCTATCAGCACGCCAAGGTTTCGGACTTGGTCTTTAGTTTCTAAAGACAGTGACTCAAGGTGTTTACTGACAGCAACCCTCTTCTCTTTATTTCCAAAAACAATGACCTCAGTTTTTTCTTGATTTAACTGAAGGAAATTTTGGCTCATCCAATTTTTGACTTGCTCTAAACAGTGACATAATGACTCTGTTGGACTGCAGTCATCTGGAGACAGTGCAAGATATATCTGTGTGTCATGTGCATAACTATGATGGTTGACATTAGAGTTCTGTAGAATTTGACCCAAAGGCAGCATATACAGGTTAAACAGAAGGGGTCCAAGGACTGACCCCTGAGGAACTCCACATGTCATAGCCACTCGATCGGATTGATAACTACCAATGGTCACAAAATAACTCCGTTCCTCTAAGTAGGACCTGAACCATTTTAGGACTGTCCCGCTGAGTCCTGCCCAGGTTTCCAACCTGTCCAGCAGTATACTGTGATCCACAGTGTCAAACGCAGCACTGAGATCCAACAGGACCAGAACTGACACCTTGCCTGAGTCAGTGTTCAACCTTATGTCATTTAACACTCTAATAAGAGCTGTTTCTGTACTGTGGGGAGGTCGGAAGCCTGATTGAAATTTATCAAAGAGTCCACTGGAGTTCAAGAAGTTGCTGAGTTGATTAAAAACCACTTTCTCAACGATCTTGGCTATAAAGGGAAGATTTGAGATGGGTCTGTAATTGGTTAAAATGGTAGTATCCAATGTTCTCTTTTTTAAGAGTGGCTTGATGGCAGCTAATTTCAGGGGTTTAGGAAACGTGCCTGATTGAAGTGAGCAATTTATTATTTGCTGCAGATCTGTTTGGACAGAGCTTATAATAGTTTTAAAAAAGTCAGATGGTATTGTGTCAAGACAACATGTCGATGTTTTAAGATGCTAAACTGTTTCTTCTAAGGTTTTTTGGTCAACTGTATTAAACTCTGACATTACAGTTGATTTATTCCTTGGTGATTTTAGGGATTGCATCATTGTATTATTTTGCTGATTTGTGTTGATATTTAGCCTTATGGATTAGATTTTTTCATTGAAGAAGTAAGCAAATTCATTGCATTTTTCTATGGAAAAGAGAAGCTATCTCTTTTGGGGGGGGTTGTAAGCTTATCAACCATAGCAAACAGAGCACGAGTGTTGTTGATGATCTTATTAATCATTTCATTAAAGTGTTGCTGTCTAGCCTTGAATAACCCATGGTTAAAATTACAAAGACTTTGTTTGTAAAGGTCATTGTGGATTTGAAGTTTAGTTTTTCTCCATTTACGCTCAGCTTTCCTGCATTCTGTTTTCAGAGCCTTTACCATCAAAGTGTTCCTCCATGGTGTTCTCTGCCTGGTCAAGGTCATCTTAGTTTTAATAGGTGCAATGGTATCAATGACATTTGAGATTTTGCAGTTGAAATTATCCAGGAGTTCATCAACTGTCTCTGCACTCACAGTTGGTGACATGACTATAGCCTCCATAAACTTAACACTGGTATTCTCATTTATGAACCTTTTCCTAACAGATACAGAGGGTAACTGCATGTCCGGAGTTATCTGTAAGTCAAAGAACACACAGAAATGATCAGAAAGAGCCAAGTCCTTGATATCAACAGAAGTAATGTCAACACCTCTACAGATAACCAGATCCAGAGTGTGGCCTCGGGTGTGTGTGGGCCCTTTCACATGTTGAGAGAGGCCAAAAGTGTCAAGAAGAGAGCAAAGTTCTTTGGCATTTGTGTCCATGTTATTGTCTATGTGAATGTTAAAATCCCCTGTTATGATAAAAAAGTTGTAGTCAGTGCAGATAACTGACAGCAGTTCGGCAAACTCATCAAAGAATTTTCCTGGGTATCTTGGTGGTCTGTAAATAATTAGGAAGAGAACTTTTGGATCCCCCTTTACTAAAAAACAGAGATATTCAAAAGAGCTAAAATCACCAAATATAGCTTCCTTGCACTGAAATACAGATTTAAAAATGGCAGCAACTCCCCCGCCTTTCTTACCACTTCGACACTTATTCATAAAACTGAAATTTGTTGGTGCAGCCTCATTGAGAATGGTAGCACAGCTACATTCAGTCAGCCATGTTTCACTAAGAAGTAAGAAGTCTAGATTATAGGTCATAATGATGTCATTTACTAACAAGGATGTTGGCTTGTTGTTGGCTAGTGATCTGATATTAAGTAGAGCTAACCTTGTGGAGATAACAGGAGACACTGGTGAGTTTCGAGGTTGACAAGCTATACTCACTAGATTGGTAGATTTAACTGAACCCTTTTTATTTCTCACCAGTTTGATCACTTTTCTGTTACCCGTCACCACAGGGATTGAGAAAGCTGCCTGAACTCCATAGGGCCCTGACTTTTCCTGGGAAAGAGCATTCTTGATATCAGTATTGCAGCCTGGACCCGGCACATATCATTCAGACTCAATGATATGATGATTCAGAGGAGGTGGGGGGGGCTTGGTGACTTTTGGTCGAGGGTTGTTTCTGACGCGGTGGAATGCGAGGGGGTGGGCGATGTGGGGGGTTAATGGGGGAAAATATGAGACCCTGGCGTGGTGTTAGTTGGATTCCAGTAGTGAGAAAGCTCTTCATCCTGTCAGGGAAATCCAGAAATGGGGAGTCAAGACTAGATGAAGAAAGTTGGGGGCTGGATGGGGTCCGGGGGGTTGAATGTTGGGAGTCTCCTGTTGGGGCCGGGGGAGACTCCCCTTTTGGGGCTTTTGGGGCTAAGGGAGACTCCTCGTGTTGTGTTGATGGGGCTGGTGGATAATCCACTTGTTGGGGTGCAGATGATGACGTTGTTGGGGCTGGTGTATAATCCACTTGTTGGGGTGCAGATGATGACGTTGTTGGGGCTGGTGGATAATCCAGTTGCTGGGGTGCAGATGATGACGTTGCAGGTTCTTTCTGAGTCTGCTGTCCTCCGTTGTCAATCCTTAACTCAGCGCCCTCACCAGAGCGCCGTCTTATCTGTTGTTTTGGATTGTCTTGTCTTTTGTCCTTGACAGGGACTGCTGGTGCCTGACGCAAAAAGTAAAAGATGTTGGCACTTAGCAGCTGTACTCCTGACTTGTTAAGGCTAAATCCATCTGCCTTAAAGAGGTGCCTGCGTTCCCAAAAGATGTTGAAGTTGTCAATAAAATTCAGTGATTGAGCAGTACATGTATCTTTAAGCCATCTGTTCAGCATCATCAGCCTGCTGAATCTCTCATCTCCTCGCCGAACTGTTGGCAGAGGTCCACTGAAAAACACCTCAGTATTTAAACACTGAACTTTGTTTATCAGTTCCATGAAGTCTCGTTTTAATAGCTCTGATTGTTGCTTCACAACATCAAGGGCTCCTGTGTGTATGATGAGCGATTTCAATGTCGATTTCAATGTTCAATGTCAATGTTATTGGGAAAACACAGTACCTTGGTGTTGTTCTTCCTGCAAAAGCGTTTTATGTCATACACAGCTCCGTCACCCACTATCAGAGTTTGAGGCCCAGTGGTTAGCTCTCTCTGTAGCCCTTTAGCATCAGATTTAGCCTCATACCTTTCTCTGGTCCTGGGAGATGAGCCTTCTTTTGGGGAGTCTGGGTCCTATGGAAGTGGAGCAAATCTGTTCACAAGTAGAATCCCTGTGTCTTGGGGCAGTTTGCTCGTAGCCTTGGTCCGTGGTTGTTTCCTCCGTGGTTTTGGGGTTGAAGAGACAGTCCTGTGTGATGGCAGTGCAGGCCACTCGGTGTCGTAATCCATCTCCGGGTGCTGAGTTCTGCCTGATAATCGTCTTCCCATGTTTGAGGGAGGTATTTTGTGGTGCTTTGGCTTTGCACCAAGAGAGTTCCAGGGAGGACTGTTTGATTTACTCCCATTTACACCTGGCTCCGGCCGTGCCTTGGTTGTGCCCGTTAGCCTTGTGTTAGCCTGCTCCCTTTCACTGTTTTGGAATATCGGCAGAGTAGTATCATTTCCATATTGTCCATTTATCTCCACGTTCACTTCGAGCCGATGCATTTTTGTTTCCAGTACTGCTATCTTCTGGAGCAGTTTGTGGTAGTCCTCCGTGGAAAAAGGAGGCATCTTGCTGCTAATTAGCTTCTGTTAGCTGAGCTCCTCAATCCCGGTCACGACAGTGCCGGGTTGTGCTGCTGATAAGCCACACTCTCAGGGTAAAACTGTTTAAAAAACAGTCGTAGCCTCCAGTAACTATCATAAATTAGGCTCCCAGTAATATGTAGGTATCCAGGAAAAAATACAAATAAATTTCAAAAGGAAAAGATTGCAATGGGAAAAAAAAAGAGAGAGTGAAGCGGAGAGCAAAGGAGTGAAGCGTCTGCACTCAAGCAAAGCAGGAAGGCAGGAAAGCCAAAACACACAGGTAACATACAAATGCGCGCGGAAGCGCGCACTCCTCTCCCACACTCTAACACACACAGGTAACTTCATGTGATTACACACACACACACACAGGTAACCTAATGTGGTTACAGCTCCTCCATATCAGTGCTTATAGAAAGATGATCATGTGTCTGATCAGCTCTGTCTTGACCTTAAGATCGTGGGCTTGATTCCCATGTTGACAGAGATGGCAAAACCGACAGTAGCCCCGTGGGCCTTTCAAAATTTCCCCAGAGGACATTTTCTAGTTAATAAATAATAGCCTATACTGCACAACTGAAAATATTGTAGCGACCCCATAGTAATGTTGTTGTTATGTTGTTTAAGTTCTGTGATTTCTGACTGACTGTGAATGTGTATGGTACAGTACGGGCAGGTAGGGAGTGGTTGGGTGACAGCTGTGTGTGTGTGTGTGTGTGTGTGTGTGTGTGTGTGTGTGTGTGTGTGTGTGTGTGTGTGTGTGTGTGTGTGTGTGTGTGTGTGTCTGTGTGTAGGTGAGTGAGTGAGGAGGAGCAGAGGAGGAAGTGAGAGCTGTCAGATAAGTTTGTGTTATGTTGTAGTTACGTCGGGTCGGACGCTACAATATCAATAAAAACGTGTGCTCAACATAGATGTCAGACGCGAAATAGCCGCGAAGCGGAGACAGTTTCCTTTCGGTGCTGTTAACGGATTGTATCAGATGCGCCAGAGCGTGCACCTCTGTGCCAGGCTCACGCTTTGCGGCGATTTGTGTTTATTCATCTTGACAGAGCGCGAGGGATTAAAGCAGATATCAGTGGAATGTTTTTGTTAATATAAGTCCTAAATAGTCCTATTTTCCGTCAGCAATCACTTACATGAAGTATTTCAGCCTAAACACGAGTCTCTCCGTCACTCTGCTCTGCTGTAACCCGAGGAGAAAATTTTCCTTGTGGGATACAAGTGTTATCCAATGAGGAGAGAGAACGGCATGAAGGGCTGTGTGTGCAGCCAAGGGATGCGCGTGAATGTGGTGACCTAGCACGAGGACCAATTGATGCCTGACAAGGGCGGGGGCTGCTAACTCATGGTGCGTTCAAAGAAACTCGTACTTTGTGTTTTTCCTTCCTGTGAAGTCATACCAGTTCGATCTGGTACGAGTTCACGGGTCGGAAGTTACGAGTGGCCGTTATAGGGAACTTTCACAGACAACAGGATGGTAAAAACACGAGCTACGGGTTACCTGGAACGCTACCAAGTCGTAGTTGTGACTTGAAGCTGTAACTTACGGTTTCAAAAGCCTGCCTTGAACGCAGCATTAGCCGAAACGGCCGTGAAGCTGATATCTGCTTTAATACACACATTCACACAGGCTACACACACATACGGGCTACACATCATACATGTGACATGCCCGAAATAAACAAATTTAAAAAAAAAGAAGAAACAAAACCTGACCTAATTCCACTAATGGCACACTACTCTCTCTACCTGCAGACACCTTTGGTTCAACCACGCCGCCATCTACAATAAGGACATCGGAGTCGATAAGACTACACCACCCTGTTGCCCCCTGTTTAAAGACTGCTTGACCACCTCTTTTATATTCTTTTAAATACATTGTATACTTTGTTCCTCCACCTGATTGTCGTGACTGACAGAGTGCTCCTCATAAAACTATCCACTTATAAGTAGGGGGTTACTACCTCCATTACAATAACACTGAGTACACTAAATAAAACAATGTCCAGTCTTGTCGTTGAACCGATGTTTTACCCTCCAGCTCTTGGATGTGTTATATTAGATCCATGCTCCACGGACCACGTCTCTGAAAACTATGTATGATCTTTGTGACTGCGTGCAAACTTCCAGGTCACGTAAACCTGGCCAATTAAATATTAAAATCAAATTCAGTCCTGTGGCCCTTTTTTCCATTTCGTATTTTGAACTGGGTTAGGGGGGGTGAATTTGAAAGAAACAGACATTTTTTTCATTTTTTACGTTACAACCATCTCCATGGTGGTTTGAAATAAACATCAATGAAATTACTCATATTTTACCTAAGAACAAGCTCTTTCATCATACAAGTTACCTAATTCACACTTCAACAGTATCAGTACAAATCAAAATTTAGGCATGGTCCAAAATATTCATTTCTGACCTAAAAAAAATTGTTGTTTGGCTGTAAAACCTACACACTTAAACCCACAGCCATGCAAATTCACGTGCAATGTCAGGGAGTGAGTGGGTACACATGATATTGATCACATAATTCTAATGTTATCCCTTATTGGAGAAAGTGATGCTGTAACGACCATCCCTTTTGTGACAGTTGAGGTTCCTGTCACTATGCCTCCAATTGATCATGTGCCCTGGCTACTTGGTCAAGGGGATGTCCCTTTGGGTGACTGGCAAGCGCGCATGACTCTTACCCGGGAGGTGTGGGTTCAATCCCCGCCCCGGCCCTCTTCACCTTGACACACTTTGTTACGAGAATCCCCGGTCTCCCCTAATCTACCTGTAGTTCATAAAAATCTACCTGCAGTTAATGTACATGTAGTTGTAAAATCACAGCCACTTATCAGATCTTTAAACATGTTTTAATTGTTGAACATTTAATCATAACAAGAAGAAAGTAAACTTTAGACAGAGATTGTAATGAGAGATGGGGTCATTCCTATGTTTCCACATTTCTAACATTTTTTTTAACTGAAAATTAGGCCCTACACATAGGGCTGTGGGAACATAAGGCTGTGGGAACATAAGGTTGTGGGAACATAATGATGTGGGAACATAAGGTTGTGGGAACATAAGGTTGTGGGAACATAATGCTGTGGGAACATAGGGCTATGGGAACATAGAGCTATGGGAACATAAGGCTGTGGGAACATAGGGCTGTGGGAACATAAGGCTGTGGGAACATAGGGCTGTGGGAACATAAGGCTTTGGGAACAGAGCTGTGGGAACATAAGGCTATGGGAACATGAGGCTGTAAGAACATAAGGTTGTGGGAACATAAGGCTATGGAAACATAAGGCTGTGGGAACAGAGCTGTGGGAACATAAGGCTGTGGGAACAGAGCTGTGGCAACATAAGGCTGTGGGAACAGAGCTGTGGGAACATAAGGCTGTGGGAACATATGACTATGGGAACATAAGGCTGTGGGAACATAAGGTTGTGGGAACATAATGCTGTGGGAACATAGGGCTATGGGAACATAGAGCTATGGGAACATAAGGCTGTGGGAACATAGGGCTGTGGGAACACAGGGCTGTGGGAACATAAGGCTGTGGGAACATAGGGCTGTGGGAACATAAGGCTGTGGGAACATAGGGCTGTGGGAACATAAGGCTGTGAGAACATAGGGCTGTGAGAACATAGGACTGGGGGAACAGAGCTGTGGGAACATAAGGCTATGGGAACATGATGCTGTAAGAACATGAGGTTGTGGGAACATAATGCTGTGGGAACATAGGGCTGTGGGAACATAGGGCTGGGGGAACAGAGCTGTGGGAACATAGGGCTGTGGGAACATAATGCTGTGGGAACAGAGCTGTGGGAACATAGGGCTGTGGGAACATAATGCTGTGGGAACATAGGGCTGTGGGAACATAAGGCTGTGGGAACATATGACTATGGGAACATAGGGCTGTGGGAACATAGGGCTGTGGGAACATAATGCTGTGGGAACATAGGGCTGTGGGAACATAAGGCTGTGGGAACATAGGGCTGTGGGAACATAGGGCTGTTGGAACATATGACTATGGGAACACATTACTATGGGAACATATGACTATGGGAACATAGGGCTGTGGGAACACAGGCATAGATCCAATGGGACAACAGGTCTGCAGAGACCAGGAGCTCTGAGCTTCAGCAGAACTTCACAGAGACACAGAACGTCACTTCTGAAGGAGTTGATGCTGTCCTCACTGTCCTGTAACACACAGAACAACTGATTAAACACACACACGCACACGCACGCACACGCACACACACACACACACACACACACACACACACACACACACACACACACACACACACACACACACACACACACACACACACACACACACACACACACACACACACACACACACACACATAACTGACTCACCTCTTCTCACTGATGAATACACAACTTCTGGATCAGGCTGAGCTGAAAGATACACACAGTGAAGTTTAATTAGACCAGACAATGGACACAGTGTGTGTTTGTGTGGTTGTCATGGTTACCTGTCCTCCTCCCTCCAGCTGCTCTCTGACCTCTGATGACCACCTGTCCATAGGTGACGTCCTCAGTCCCTGTGAGACACAGTGATCACTTAATTAGGAACTGGACTTGAACCTGTAACACACAGGGCCTGGGCCCCTGTGTGTGTGTGTGTGTGTGTGTGTGTGTGTGTGTGTGTGTGTGTGTGTGTGTGTGTGTGTGTGTGTGTGTGTGTGTGTGTGTGTGTGTGTGTGTGTGTGTGTGTGTGTGTACCTGCAGTGCGTGTCCTCACAGCAGAGTAGACAGTATCTTCACCAGATGAAGGTTTGTCTGGAGATGAACAGATCAACAGATCATCAGTCAGGAGAAAATACGTTTTCCAGTTGACTCCTCCCATGTGACTCTGCTGAATGCAGGTGACCCACTGACTGACTGATGACATCACAGCCTCACCTGTCATCACCTGAACTGTCACAACCAGTTAAGGTACGCCCCTATTTTTTATGTTTTTTGCCATAACGCCATGACCAAGTTGTGAGCAGCACAGATCCCACATAGATTAAGATTCAGAGATGTGCCTGGTATCATTGTAAAGGTAACACTCTCAGGATTACTGTTAAAGTGTTTTTGTGATTCTGTGACTTACTGACAAAAAATGGCAAAGGTTAGAATGATTAAATTGTTTCCCCGCCCATAGGTTTGCCTATAGAATGACATGGGTACAGACATTCAGGGAGCTCTTAGCAGGATATAGACACAATTAGGCCACAGCCACAGGTCTTGGCTTCCTGCAGTCCAAATTTCAAGTCAAAAGACCAAAAGAAACAAAAAAAATACAACCGCTAAACTCCTGGCGCGCAGTAGAGGGCGCACGACTAAAAGCAGTGGATTATAGAACTATACGCCTATCTACATTGTGTATTTCTATGTGGTGGAGCGCACGCCGGATACACGGGTGTTAAGAATTCTTCAAGTTGGAGATGGGTTGGTTTTCATGCTTTTATTTTGAAAGTGGGTGTTTTATTTTGAAGACAGTTTATGCAGTTCCTCTTCCTGCCTCACGTTCGCCGATTGACCTGTTGTTTACAGTGGTACAGCAGTCACTGACGATCAAGTTATGATCATAGTGATGTGAAATGAATGTGCACATGTGACTTACCTTTTCTGATACTGATGTGTAGCTCCTGGTGTTTATTTACGCTCGTTAAAAGGGCCGTTTTCACCCGTTAGCATGATCGCGAGTTAGCATCTATAAGCTAACCGAGTTTAAAAGAGTTTGTATGGCTGTTAGCCTTCATATTTACTTTCGGTTTACATGTGTATGCTACATAATTAATAGTTAAAGCCACATCCATGAATATTAAGTGACTGACACAGAGATAAATGTGTTTTATTTACGGTGAAGTGGCTGTTAAGCCTACTGTATTCAATTGCATATTTAAAGCAGTACACTGTGATAATTCAGTCCTTTATTTCTTTGTATATTTACAGAAACTGCATTGCATTGTACCAGAATTCATCGCTGTACAGTTCTACAGTAAACATCATAGACTCCATTGATGTCTCATGTGCTTTCTGACCGAAGCCCTGCAGTGGTCAATTAGGCTGAAATCAGCATCAGAGGTCAGACTCCTCAACAAAGGTCCTTCAAGCCGGATTATTGACTGCTGCAGAACATGACATCAAAGGAAGATACAACATCTCTCCCACATGTTGATGCACAAGAGCGACGTGAAAGGCAGCGCGGCACACCCAAGCACCTAGAAGACTACATCCTTGCCTACCATCATCGTGGACCTGCCCTTTCCTCCCAACTCAACGACGGAGTCCATGAGGAGCAGAAAGGAGCAGCAGCCGCAGCAGACAGTGGACAAGCAGATGCAAGTATTCGTCTTGGTAACAGCAGAGCCTCACATAGCCCTGGTCTAGGTGATCCACTGAGCACCACATCACTCAAGCAACTTATGGAGTCCATATCCAAGAGTGAGAGGGAGGAAAAGGCTGAAATGGCTCAGGTCGCCAACAAACTCCGCGAATATGAACATCGACAACGTTGTCGCCAAGAGCTGTTGGAGCATATTACGTCATTCCTACGGGAAGAAGAGGAGAATGGTGAGAATCACAATGTGAAAGGTGCCACATCCCCCCTAATGCAATCACATTCACCACTACGCCCCCCTTCATACATCCACTCTTCAAGCCATTCTCCATCAGCAGAGAAGCAGGTGCGCAGCAAAGGGTCCCACACTGAAAGACACACACCAGCTGATGTGATTTCAACATTAGAGAGAGAAGCTGAGCTGAGAGACTATACCCCTGATGTAGTAGCTAAAGGAGCTAAATCTACATTCACACCAATACATCCAGCCTCTCCAAAGCACCCAATCTCCTCTCATCCAAACATCTCATCTGGTAGAGTGACACCAACCTCAGCCCCACAGCAGCTGATAAAGCCAGTCCCCTTGCAACCTCAGGTAACAGGGCTACATCGTGGTGAGGATGAATTTGCCTACAGTCACCTACCTCAGGCACAGCAGCTGTTGACAACTGCAGCTCCGCCCTACAAGCCCACAGCTTCATATCACAGACCACAAGCAGTGCCAAACTATCCTCCACCTCAATCCCCCTCAATCTACAGTCTACCTCAATAAACCCATGTAGTGCCACCTCAGTCACTGCCATCTGCCCCAGTAGTGATTGCTTCCCCAGCTATTCAGTCACAGTTTCCAACAAGCCAGACTACAGCCCCACACAACTTCAGTCTGCAACCACGCTCTGTATATGGTGTGCCCAAACCCAAAATCACAGATTTCACTACGGATAGTAATATAACCTGCTCGAACCCCATCCCGAATTGACTGAAAAATACAAATATCATGTGCTACTCGAACACCTCAAGCTACCAGAAGCACAGATGATTGGCCAGTCCTGCAGACATGATCCATTCCCATACACAGCAACCATGCATGCATTACAGCTTCAGTATGGTCAGCCACATAAGCTAGCGCAGAGTGAAATAGCAGCTATCCTCAACCAACCTGATGTGAGCATGTTGCTGTCCTTGGAAGGGCCGCAGGGGATGGAACTCAACTGCTGCTCCCACGTCGACCGTCTACTCAGTAAACTGTAAAATATCACAGAGATGGGTTCATTGAGTATCTCAAGCTGCAGGGAAAGCTCAACACTACAAGCCTCAACCCCTACAACCTACAAGACCTGAATGGTTGGCTTCAAGGTAAAGTTCAGCAACAACGCCAGTCAAGCAGACTAGTACAGTGCTATCAACTTGAGAAGCCTGCTAGTAATGGGAGAGAGAAAATCCCATTCAAGGGGAAAGGTCAGAGCATAGCAGTGTATCATGGTGCAGAGCCCATCCAACCGAGCACTACAAGCAAGTACACGTCAGCTGGTGGCAAGAAGCCATTTAAAGTGCACTGCCTCTTCTGTGACAGTAAAGAACATTACATCAGCCGCTGCCCTAGCATTAAAGTGACATCAACAACAGAGCTGGACAGGTGGATAACAGATGGCAAACGCTGCTGGAAGTGTGCACGTGCCCACGCACCTGAGTCTTGCAACCTCAAGAAAGCTTGCAGTGACTGTGGCGACATCCATCTACAAGTGCTCCACAACGTTGCACAGTGTCGCTCCACCGACCCACAGTCAAGAACATCAGAGAGCCGAGTATACTTGACTCCCAGCATAACCTCCAGCAAAGTGCTCCTGAAAGTGGTTCCCGTCCTGCTGCACAACGATTCTAATTCAGTAGAAACCTTCGCTGTATTGGATGATGGAGCGCAACGGACCATGTTCTTACCAACAGCCGTCCAGCAGCTCCGGTTGAATGGTGAGTCTGAGACCCTCGCCCTACGCACTGTAAGGACAGATGTCACACACCTCCAAGGGTTAAAGGTTAACTTCGAGATCTCCCCCAGAGGTAACCCACAGAAACGGTTCAATGTGCAGGGAGCATTTACAGCAGCAGGTCTAGATCTAGTGGAGCAAACCTACCCTGTACAGATGCTAGGGTTAGGGTAAGACACTAACCCGTCTTCAATTGTTCTTTTCTGCACCAAAATGTCTCCCTCAACGAACAACTCTTACCTGGGCCGACGCTGGTAGGTGTTCTCATCCGGTTCAGGCAGCACCAGATTGCAGTGAGTGGTGACATTCGTGCTATGTTTCACCAAATCCGCCTGCTACCTAAAGACAGATCACTCCTTCGGTTCATCTGGAGGGACCTACACTGTGAAGAACCACCAGAGGCAGGTGCTACCATTCGGCACAACCAGCAGTCCATGCTGTGCTATCTTCGCCTTACAGCAACATGCTCGTGACTACGAAGACAGCCATCCTGAAGTGCTACAGTCGGTGCAGCAGAGCTTCTATATCGACAACTGTCTTGAAAGATTTCCCACCATCTCTGCAGCCAAGAAAAGAGTCGATCAGCTCCGCACCTTATTGGCAGAAGGAGGATTCGACCTCAGGCAGTGGGCAAGTAATCAGCCAACGGTGGTATCCCATCTTCCCACCGAGGCCAGATCTTCAGCTACAGAGCAGTGGCTGAGCCAGAGCCGTACAGACCCGCTTGAACCCACCTTAGGCCTCAGATGGAACTGCGCTGCTGACACCCTCAGCTATCAGTATCGGATCATTGAGCACTCTACGCTGACGATGAGGACGTCCTACCAAGTGTTAGCCAGTCAGTATGACCCCTTAGGGTTCATGGTGCCATTCACAACCCGTGCCAAAGTGTTGATCCAGCAGCTTTGGTCCAAACAAAGGGGCTGGGATGATCCGGACCTACCTCCTTCCCTCCGAGAAGCCTGGGAAGCCTGGGAGAGCGAGCTGAAACATCTTAACAGTGTATCCATTCCCCGCTGTTACTCGCCACTTCCTGCCACAGGTACAGATGCAAAGTATGATCTCCATATCTTTTGTGATGCTTCGGAGCGAGCATACGGAGCAGTAGCTTACCTTACGGTAGATGCAGGAGACACCATCCACACCTCCTTCATTATGGCTAGGTCCAGGGTTGCTCCTAAACGGCAACAGTCCATCCCCCGCCTAGAACTATGCGCAGCACTAGCCGGAGCTCAACTGTCCAAGCTCATACAGAATGAGATGACGCTTCCCATGCGACAAACTGTGCTGTGGTCTGACTCCACCACAGTATTGGAGTGGCTTCAATCAGACTCCTGTTGATATAAGGTGTTCGTCGGGACCCGCGTGTCGGAGATCCAAGAACTCACTGACCGACAGGCTTGGCGATACATCGACAGTCCAAACAATCCGGCCGACGATATAACCAGGGGAAAATCACTGTTGGAGCTAGCAGGACCTGGTCGCTGGAGTCAAGGACCCCCACTCCTTAGACAGAGTGCAGAGCACTGGCCCAAGAAACCTGAGCAAACGCCAGCAGTGGGCTCATCCGAATTGAAAGGTATCACATTCTGCTGTTTCACAGCCGTGGAGCCCAACGATGACATCCCTGATGCTACCCAGTACAGCTCATGGAAGGAACTGGTGGAAGCAACGCGACAAGCTCATGGGGCGGCAGCAAGAGACCCGGCGCACAACCATCTCATTAGTCACCAAGATGCAGAGCTCTTGCTATTGAGAGGATGTCAAGCACATAGCTTCTCAGGAGACGTCGCCGCCCTTAAAGCACAGAAACCTGTGTCAAATCACAGTCATCTGCTTAGCCTTGCACCAGAGTGGGACGCTGCAACAGGCCTCATCCACGTCAATCTTCAGAATTACAAACAAATAAGACCTTTCCTAACAAACGGTGCTGCTAAAGCCTACCTACATTGTATGATATTTTCCCATATCAGCTATTGTTTCACAAATTGGTCTTTCACAGGAGCCACGACTCTTAGACCAATCGAACAAGTGTACAAAAGAGCCCTTAAGGTACTCAACAAAAGAACATATTCGTATCATCACTGCAACATCCTGGCAAAATATAATTTCTTTAGTTTCAACAATCTTAAGTTCTTTAAACATGTATGTGCGATCTACAAATCTCTAAACGGCCTGTACCCACCGCCCCTAAATGAGTATATAAAAAAACAACCAGAAAGGAATATAGGGACCAGAGCCACCACAAGAGGGGACTGTGAGGTACAATTCAGACGCACAACATTTTCTCAAAACGTGTTATCAGTCCAAGGATGTTTAGAATGGAACAAGTTACCCATCAATATTAGAGAGTGTCCGACTTTCAGGACCTTTAAAGCACAACTTACAGACTGGATATTAGACAAACAAACCTGTGAGCACCTGCAGTTGTATGGCTATGGCCGGTGCGTGTGCAATGGTCTAGCATTGTAAATATTATGTGCGAATGTTTGTGACCGGTATGTCTGAAATAATGGAGGTATAGTTACTATGTGCGAATGTCTATGGCTGGTTCGTGTGCAATAATTAGTCAGGGTGCGGTTGTGTAATACCTGCAGTGCTTGAGTGAGACCGGCAATAGAAACGTCAATATGGATAGAATATTTAGTTGCTATAATATGTGGATAACATACCATGTCATACTTTACTTTTACTTTAATCCGATGCGCTATCTGATGCAATACAGATGTGCAACTGATGTGCACTTTACTGATGTGCAAGGCCTGATTATCTGACCTGTTTTTTTATCTTGTTGTCTGCATTGTCATGTCTCTTATATAACTGTGTTCTCCTGTCACTGTACTGCTTTTATGTTTTGGGACTCTGGATGGAAATTAGCATTGCTGCTATAATCCGGCACATTTACATGTTTTTATATGTACATTGATGTGCACTGTCCCACCCAAATAAACAAATAAAGTAAAGTAAAAGTAAACTTGAATGGTATGTACGCATCATACGTTAGCTTAGCGGCTAGCCGACCTAACTGCTAATCCTGTTAGGGCTGTGAGCAACCAAAAAATTTGATTTTTGAATTGATCGGGGCGATCTAAGCTTTCTAACAATGTATAACATGAATATATATGCTTAAGGGCTGCTGTTAAAAAATGTTCCAATGGCCAACCTGACTCTCAATGTTAAGAAGTGCCATTTACTCCAAAACCAGTTCACCTTCCTTGGGCATGTGGTCTCTGGAAGGGGGATGGAGGTGGATTCGATGAAGGTCAAGGCCTTACTGGCATACCCGGTCCTCCACAGATCTGAAGGGCCTCCAAAGGTTCCTGGGGATGGTGGGCTGGTATCACAAGTTCATACCCAGACTGGCTGACCTCGTCGCCCCGCTTAACAACCTCAGGAAATAGGGGGTTCCCTGGGAGTGGTCGTCTCAATGTCAGTGTGCTTCTGACTAGAGTTGAGCCGGATACTCGGCTGAAACGAGTATCCGGTACGGATAAAGCACTTTTGCCGAGTACGAGTATTAAACGAGTAATACGAGTCAATATCTGTGCTCGGAAAAAAAAAAAAAAAAAAGATTGAATGAAAATCCTCATTGGGTAGCTGACTGTGTCTGCGTTCTGTGATAGGCTACAGCCCCTCCCCTACACACATGCAGGTGTGTTGCTGTGTCCCTCTGATCACTCACACACAGAACAGCTGACAGCTGTCTGTCTCTCCCTCAGTCACTCAGGTTCGCCGGTCTTTTCCCTTAACGTTTAGGCTTTCTTCAGCTTCAGGTTTGTTATTACTTCAGTTACTTACTTATGAACCAGTAGAGTTCTGGTAAAAGTGGGTTCGTTCAGACGTGGTGCCGACTCGCGTTGCGTCTCTGCCTGTCGGAGATTTTTTTTTTTTTTTTTTTTTTCATACACGCTCTCGCTCTCCCTCTCCCCGCCGTTCGTCGGAGTTTTTTTTTTTTTAAACCGTCAGCTGGCTCTTACCAGTTCAGCAGTTCAGTGTCTGACACTTTCTTGCTGAATTTCTTAAAAAAAAAATAGTAGTGGTAGGAGGCCTATTACAAATTAAGCTACACACACACACACTCTCTCTCTCTCTCCCTCCCCTCTCCCTCTCCCCCCTCCTCTCTCTCTCATGATCAGTGATACACAGAGTAGCTGACATTCAGCTGTCTCTGTCTCTCTCTTACTCACACACACACACACACACACACACACCTGGTGTGGAAATAAAATTAAAAAAAAAAAAAAATCACACTGATCATTAAAAAAAAAAATTAAAGTAAAAAAAAAGAAAGTTATGTTGAGTATGAAAACTCTTGTTCATTACATTTTACTTAATAATTGCAACCACATGTGTTGTATTCATTGTTGCAAAACTTGTTGTGTAAATGAATAGTTTGTTTTCTATCGTGATCAAAACCATTGATCTGAAGCTCAATGCTGATGCTGTCCTGTAAACAGTTTTCTAATCAGCAATAAATATAACAATTTCTGATCAATCCATACCAATTGCATGCTTAAAATAACATACCGGTTAAAGCCTCGCCCATTTCAAGACAACCCGACCCACTTCTGGGTTAAACCCCGCCCACTTCCGGTTTAGGCCCCGCCCACTCCGAGTACAGATACAGATACAGATAATTCATATGGTTAACAGATACAGATACAGATACAGATAATGCTGTACTCGCTCATCCCTACTTCTGACCAGCTCAAAGTTGTGCTGCTCTCACCACCTGTGTTAGCTCAGCCGCGACCACACCTGGGCTTTTTTTAAACACACCCCACCTTTTTAAACCAGACGGCCTTCACCCAAACCAGGAGGGGTCAAGGCTTTTATCAGTCAACATTGACCTGACTGTCCGGTCCTGCACCACCACCACCACCTCCTGGCTCACTACACCCACACACAGGCCCTCTGCACTTCACTCACACTCACCTTCACCCACCCTACATCATACACCCACATCACCACCAGGGGCGGGGTGGCCACAGGGAGGTTCGGGAGGATTCCCGAACGGCCGGTCTGTTCTGGGCCGAACTGGCCGGTGGTCAGATTTTTTTTTATTTTTATTTTTTATGTAAAACGGGGCCGCGGCCCGCGATTAAACAGGCAGCCTGCCCTTACAGCCCTTGTAGGTGGCAGATTGGAACGCCAGACTGGGTCACTCTAATATCTTGCATTTTAAGGGGGGATACGAGCGGCCCCCCCTCTCAATTTGAGCTGATCCTTGTTCCTATTGACATGTGATTGGCTCAGCCGCTCAGTCAGAAGAACGGATGGTTTTCCTGTTAAAAAAACAGAAAAGGAAGGAAGGAAGAGGGGCAGGATCGCGATGATGAAAAGAAAGAAGCCAGAGAAAGAGATGGGTGGAGCAGAGAAAGTGAGGATGAAAAAGAAAAGAAAGTTGATAGAAGACGCAGCAAAATGCGCGAAATTAACTGATATGTTCCGTCGTGGTGGGACCAAGGTCGGCCAGGCCGGTGATGACGACACGGGTCCGAGCAGCACGGCCACAGCAGGTTAACAAGCACCGTCTACACCGCGCCATCATCCCAGACCCAGACAATATAGTGTTTGTGTTTCAGGACACAGACAGAGCTATCAGTAAAGTTACACAATAAATAAATCATTAATTTGCTTTGTCAATTAAAAATAAAATCCATAGGCTACCAACTGACCATAAAACACTAAAATTCATTGCAATAATAAATAAATAAATAACATTCTGTTTTAAAGATATAATTTAAAATTATAAATATATATATAATATAATACGGCTATATTTCCTGTTATGTTTCTGCATTAGTGTGTGTGTGTGTGTGCGCGCGCGGCACTTTTCTTAAATTGAATTTTAGATTTTGTTTGTGTTCTAACACTGAATTATTTGCAAAAGTACTATAAATGTTATCATTGTTGCTGTTAATGTTAGACACAGATAATGCCAGTCATGAGAGTGAGGAGAGAGGGACAGATGAGGAGGGACAGGAGAAGGAGGAGGAGGAGAAGGAGGAAGAGAATGAGCAGAAGGAGGAAGAAGGACGAGGAATAGGAATACATTGAGGAAGAAGATGAAGAGGAGGAGAAAGAAGAGGGGGAGGAGGAGAAAGAGGAGGATTAAACAGGGAGAGGAGAAAGAAGAGGAGGAGAAGGAGTAGAAAAAGGAGGATTAAACAGGGAGAGGAGAAAGAAGAGGAGGAGTAGAAAAAGGAGGATTACACAGAGAGAGGAGAAAGAAGAGGAGGAGGAGAAAAAGGAGGATTAAACAGGGAGAGGAGAAAGAAGAGGAGGAGGAGGAGAAAGAAGAGGAGGGGGAGAAAGAGGATGATTTAACAGGGAGAGGAGAAAGAAGAGGGGGAGGAGAAAGAAGAGGAGGAAGAGGAGTAGAAAAAGGAGGATTAAACAGGGAGAGGAGAAAGAAGAGGAGGAGGAGAAAAAGGAGGATTAAACAGGGAGAGGAGAAAGAAGAGGAGGAGGAGGAGAAAGAAGAGGAGGGGGAGAAAGAGGATGATTTAACAGGGAGAGGAGAAAGAAGAGGGGGAGGAGAAAGAAGAGGAGGAAGAGGAGTAGAAAAAGGAGGATTAAACAGGGAGAGGAGAAAGAAGAGGAGGAGAAGAGGGAGGGAGGGAGAGAGAGAGAGAAAGGAGGAGCAGCAGTTTGTACAGTATATTGAACAGGTATTTTTTCACACACACACACACACACAGTAGTTTTGTTGGTTGAAAATAAAGTATTTGTGTTTAAATTAAATTACGGTTCTACTTGTGCCCTTCGTGCGATCGGATAAAAGGCCTCTCCAAACCAAGCTCCCGGGCTGAATTTCAACCCCAGCCCGCCCCTGATCACCACCACCTACCTACATCATACACGTCCCTCCCTTAGTGACCCCAGTGGCACAGGACAATACCTACACAATCAAAACCATAATTTCACACAGACAAACGAGACCCAGGACTGTTTTTAGACCAAACTGTGTTTTTAACATTCCATTGGAAAAACGTGATGAGCGCACGTTCAGCACAGATGTTAAAATGGCTGTGCTGAACGTGCGCTCTCTTTTAAACAAATCTTTTATCATAAATTACATAATTTTAGATAATAACCTGGACAGCATTCTCCTTACAGAGACATGGCTTGGCACTGACGCACCTGTTGTTCTCACCGAGGCTTCTCCACCCAATTTTAACTTTTTATTTTCAACTAGGGGGTGCAGAAGAGGGGGCGGTACTGCTTCAATTACAAAAACCAACATGCACATGAACGAAGTCAATTTTAACAGCTACTCATCATTCGAATACCATGCCTTCGTTTTTAGCAGCCCACCTATCCTCTGTATAACTGTCTACCGACCACCCCAGTATTCTACTTCTTTTATTAGTGAATTTTCAGAGCTTTTATCAATTATTCATATTGTGATTTGTGATATAGTGATTTTAATTTACACGTCGACATCTCCTCGGACTCAATGTCCAGAGAATTTTTAAACCTTTTACACTGCCTTGATTCTAAGCAACATGTCACGGCGCCGACCCACAGCAGGGGGCGCACCTTGGACCTGGTTATATCTTATGGTCTGTCCGTTGGTGCACCCTCTGTTGTGGACCTGGCTGTGTCTGACCACTTTTGTGTGTTTTTTACAATCACCAGTTTTAATCAGCGGGAGGCCCCTGTGAGAACAGTGAGGAAACGCTACCTAACTTCTGAAGTGGCTGCAAATTTTATACAGATCTTACAGAGCACTCCTACCGAAATTTTACCAGCACCCTGCGATTCTTTTACTGACAACTTGAACAATAGAATAAAGTCAACACTGGACTCAGTGGCTCCACTTTTTATCAAAACAATTAAAACAAGACCCACACCTCCATGGAGAACTGAAGAAATTAAAAAACTCAAAAGGGAATGCAGGAGTGCTGAAAGGAGATGGAGGAAATCAAAGTTGACAGTTCACTATGAAATACTACGTCCACACCTCAAAATTTACAATAACACAGTCAAACAAGCAAGAATCTCCCACTTCCAAAACCTAATCCATGACCATAAAAATAACCCCAAATTCTAATTCTCCACAATCGATCTTTTAACAAACAAAAATTTTAAAAGATCCTCCAAGACACCAGATAACGCCCTTTGTGAGGATTTTGCAGACCACTTCAGAAGAAAAATCAATGACATCAGGGGCCGTATTCACAAAGAATCTTAAGGTTAAAAGTAGCTCCTAAGGGCCGAATTTAGGAGCAACTCCTAAAAAAAGTGGGCGTGTCAGTCTTAAATTTAGGACTCCTAGTTTTTTAAAATAACCCAGCAAACATTTTTTGGTTTAAAAGACGTTTAAAAAACGTTTATGCCGACCGTTGAAAAGACGTTCAGAATTGGTTCAAAAGTGAACGTTTTTTCAACGGCTATTTGTGGACGTCTATTCAACGTTCACGTATAAACCATATTTCACCAGGAAATGCTATATTTAAATTGTTCTCCTTATTTAGTGTGCATACATAGTATATTGTTATGGTAGATCATAACTAGTAAATTTTGTCTAAATTTCTCATTTGAAAGCACTATTGCAAAATACATTTAAATGTGGTCTAAATATGAACGTTCATTAAACGTCTACATATAGCCGGTGAAAAAACTTTCACTTTTCAACCAATTTTGAACTAGTTTTGAACATAGACGTTTTTTAAACGTCTTTTTTTTTTTTTTATTTAACCTTTATTTTACCAGGCAAATTGCTTGAGATAAAAAAATCTCTTTTACGAGCAAGGCCTGAAACGTCTATTAAACGTAAAAATGCTCACTGTAATATATAGTTGCTGACTAATAGGATACCAATTCAACCACCAGCCTATCTACTTTGTCAACAGTTTACAGTAAGGACAAAGGCTACAATAAACTTGAATTTATTCAAATATTGAAAATCAACAGTGTTAAATACAGACACATCTATGAAATATGACAATACAGTACAACACTAACAATCAGACATGGGGGATTTTTCTAGAAAAAAGTAGCAATATTTGAGGGGAAAAAGAGTCACAAAATATAGCCTACAGAAAAAGTCTTCTTGAGCAAATAACACATTAAAGTCCTTCAAGTACTCTTACTTGAGACAGAAACAGTGTCAGGAAACACAAATTTAAATTGTTACACAATACAGTTACTCATTTTCTATTTAAAATACTGTATTTTAAATAATTAACTATTCCATTACTCCCCAACCCTGCAAACAATAAAAAAAAAACTTCTTTAAAGGGATAGTTCAACATTTTTGAAAATTGGCCCATCGCCATGATCCCCCTAGTAATAGCAGTAGGTTCGTTACCTTTAATTGTTGGTCCAAGCTGCTTTTAGATCGGGGGAGAAGAATACCGAGCGGCGCAGCTACACTGCGGAGGCTAATGGAATTTCTTGGTTTTGCTCATCAAACTCAGCAAATACACAACCAAAAAACTCAAAAACGCTGTGGTGGACAAGTTGTGACCTGCACATTTACCACGCTATGAGATAATAGCGGAAAGTTAAGAGAAGTGAAGCAAATACTCGGAACTACTTTCTTCAGTGAACCACTGGTCGGAGGGACACAGTGTGCGCACCTCAGCCAGTGCCGTAGTATACGGACGTATCTGCAGTAAACAGGCGCTTTTGAAATCACTCCGCCGAGCAGCCGTCTAGAGTGTAAAGTCCGACTTTGCCTCTAAAACAACTCCATCTCGCAACTTTCCGCTATTATCTCATAGCGTGGTAGATAACCACTTACAGTTTTGGTACTACTGGATCTAACCGCCGCCTTCGATACAGTAGACCATCACATTTTATTAAACAGACTGAGGAACCTGGTCGGCCTCTCTGGTACTGTTTTTAACTGGTTCACGTCCTACCACACTGATCAAAGTTTCTTTGTAAGTATGGATACATGTTCCTCAGGAACCCATAAGATAGTGTGTGGTTCCCCAAGGGTCAATTTTAGGTCTCTTTTACCAAAGTTACAGGATTTTAAACCCTCAAAATCAGTAAAAAATCTGGGCGTGATTTTTGACTCTGAGCTCACTTTTATTCCACACATCAAAAACATAACAAAGATAGGTTTTTAATATCTTAAGAATATAGCCAGAGTCCGCCCGTTTCTCTCTCAGGCCAGCACGGAGGTGCTGATGCATGCTTTTATCTCTTGTCGTTTAGATTATTGTAATGCCCTGCTCTCTGGTCTTCCTAAAAAGAGCATGTACAATTTACAATTATTACAGAACTCAGCCACACGCATGCTGACGAGGACCAGAGGGCGGGAGCATATTACACCTGTTTTAAAATTGCTGCATTGGCTCCCCGTGCGTTTCAGGATTGATTTTAAGGTTCTTTTACTAGTTTGGTCTTGGGCCTTCTTATTTATCTGCATTACTTTTACCCTATCAATCCTCGCGGACCCTGAGGTCCTCCGGCGCTGGCCTTTTAACAATACCACAAGTTAGAACTAGAACACACGGGGAGGCGGCATTCAGTTATTATGGCCCCTGACTGTGGAACAGCCTCCCGGAGAACCTCAGGGCCGCAGAGAATGTTGATGTTTTTAAAAAGAGGCTCAAGACCCATCTTTTTAATCAGGCTTTTCAAGACCCATGTTTTTAATCAGGCTTTTAACTGACTCGTTACACTCTTTATAATTTTTAAGCTCACCCGTATTCTTAAATTTTTTATTATTATTCTATTTTTATATTAATTTTTAGTTTAATTTATCCTGTTTTATTATTTTATTGTTTTATTTCAATGTTTTATTTCAATGTTTTAGTAATTATTTATGGTCTATTTTATACATTCTATTGTTTTATTCCTTCAGTTTGAGCTTCTATACCTTTTATTAGGGCCGCGGGCAATCGCACCGGGCACTGGGACCTACTAACCTACTAACCTAAGCTTTGCCCGGGCACTACTGTTATTGTGTGGATTTTTTCTTATTATACTTTGTGCTATTTCAACAATTCTCACATCAAAATGTTCAGCCTTCAGCCTAACCCTAACCCTTTTTTCCCCATAGAGAATGCATTGGAACAATTTTGAAACTCTTCAAATCTTCTTACTTCTTTCAGCCTTTAAAGCGTCCACATAATTTCAGCTAGAGACTTCATTCAAATTCTGAGCTGTAGACAAACTTCTAATGTATTCATCCTGTATGTACAACTTTTTCATAGCTTGTACCGTTTTTGAGATAAATCCTTTAAAAGCACATGAGGATTTCTGACAAATTTCACACTTTTCAATGAGTGTGTATGGGGTTGGGTCAGAGTGGGTGACGTCATCGTAGAGTGCAGCAGATCCAAAAAAGCGACTGGAACTTTTCTTCTGAAACTGCCAGCAAAGCTACAAATGACACTCTACACTCATGATTTTGGAAACAGTTTGTAGCCACGCTTCTTCTTCTGTCTCACAATGCCGTCAAAAATGCAAAGAGACTCGACGAGACCGGGCGAGACTCGACGAGACCGGGCGAGACTCGACGAGACCGGTGCGAGATTCAACATGGCAGCCTCCTGCTGCTAGATTGTCAACACATCAGACCATCCTCCTTTTACCACGAAAAAAACAATTTTCTGGACTGCAACCCATCCGTCACCACAACCGATCGATCTGGAAGACCTCGAGGGTTACATCGACGAGTGTTTCACCCGACTCTGCACAATGAGCGACACACAGAAAGCTCACGACATGGACAATTGCACCTCCTCCACGCCAAACTCCAAGAGATGCCGGGTATCTAACTCCTTCCATAACTCTCCGGACAAAACATGCTGTACTGAGGTCAGTGACATTCTCCTCTCGATTGATAGCAAACTCTCGACTAGATGCAAGGATCGCGCTGGTGGAAGTTCTCCACAAAGAATTCCAAAACTTACGCGAGAGTTTGGAATTCAGCCAGGAACAGCTCGCGACACTCACGAGAGATAATAAATCATTAAAACAATCCGTCAACACTCTCACAACTGAACTCGCCTCCGCTGTTAAAGCAAACAAGGACATGAAAGAGACCATACTCGACATACAATCGCGCAGTATGAGGGAAAACCTTGTTTTCTCCGGGATTCCAGAGTGTGCACAGGACAGCGACCCAGAACAGCAGATCAAGGATTTTATGTCCACACACCTTAAAATGCCACGGGACACTGTAAACAACATCACATTCCATCGCGTGCATCGTATTGGACCCAAAAACCCTGCAAACAAACACCCACGACCCATCGTCGCAAAATTCGAACATTTCAAGCATAAACAACAAGTACAACGCCAGGGCAGACAACTCAAAAACACAAACTTTGGACTGAATGACCAGTTCCCTCGACAAATCATGGACAGACGTAAGGCATTGTTCCCCATCAGGAAACAAAAAATGCAACAGGGTAAAAAAGCAGTGATCTCTGTTGATAGGTTATACATAGATGGCCAGCTCTTCCGAGATGCTAAGATAACCCCCTGGCTATTCTAAGACATGATGATGATTATGATGATGATGACAATGACAACTGGTTTTGCACCTTAGTCTCTCTCACTAAGCCCCTCAACTTGGTTTAAATGTATGTTTATGTATTCTATGTTGTCTCTCTGTGTTTTGCCTTCTCTGTTTGTTTTTTCTGTTTTTTTTTTCCCCAATGCGCCCCCCCCCTCTCTCTCCCTCTTTCTCTCTCTCACACACACACACACACACACACACACACACACACACACACACACACACACACACACACACACACACACACACACACACACACACACACACACACACACACACACACACACACACACACACTCTATTAACAAATGCAAGACGCAGTCTAATTGACCCTTGCACTCTGCTACCATGAACACATTAAAATGTATCACTTGGAACATCCGTGGTATTGGTACACAGGCAAAAAGACTCAAAGTATTTAGTCACTTGAGCAGATTACAGGCAGATATATGTCTCTTACAGGAAACCCACACAACGGAATCTGACAATCATAAACTACAAACTCCACAATTTAATCAAATTTTCTCAGCACACCTTAATTCCAGGCAGAGAGGCGTAGCTATTTTAATTCACAAGAGGGTCTCATATACCCACAATGATACGATCAAGGACCCAGAAGGGCGATTTATCATAATAAACATAACAGTGTACAATAGCCCAATCACAATAGCATCCATATATGGCCCCAATAAAGACGACTCTGCATTCTTCCATACCTTCTTTACATCTCTTCTAAATCTAGCCGACTCACCCACAATAATTGGAGGTGACTTTAATACAGTCATTAATCCATCTTTAGACAGATCCAACAACCCACACAACACACGTAACTATCAATCAACTGAAACACTTAAACAGTTCATGAGCGACGTGGGTCTTGGCGATTGTTGGCGATTAAAACACCCCACCACTCAAGAATTCTCATTTTTTTCATCAGTACATCACTCATATTCTCGTATCGACTTTTTTCTATCCAGCAATTCTATTATACCCCAAATTTCAGATACACAGATACACGCCATTACTATCAGCGATCACGCTCCGGTCTCTCTCACTTGGAAAATTAACCGTCCCCATAAACCACCCACAAGATGGCGTTTTAACTTATCTCTACTCACGGATCCTGAATTTGATAAATTTATCAAAAGAGAGTGGGCCTCCTTTGTAGAAATAAATGATTCACCAGAAATAGCACCATCGTTACTATGGGAAACAGGGAAAGCAGTTTTAAGAGGAAAAATCATATCATACTCAACACATAAGAAAAAGAAAGATAATGAACAGGAAATGTACCTAGAACAAAAGATTAAAGAATTAGAGAACATCAATGCAAATAACCCAACAGTAACAATAGAGAATGAATTGCGGCATTACAAATTACAGCTAAGTGAACATATTAGTAGGAAAACTCAATTTCTTATACTGAGACTCAGGCATGAAAATTTCGAATACAATAATAAATCTGGAAAATATCTCGCCAACCAAATAAAACAAAACAGAGAAAAGACGACAATCTCAACCATTGTGAATTCGGAAGGGAGAATAGTACAAACACCGGAAGAAATAAATAAGACTTTCCAAGATTTTTATACTAAACTATACATATCACCACATAAACCAAGCCAGGAAGACATTCATACATTCCTAAATAACATTGAGCTACCTCAACTTACTGAGGACCAAGCAAATATTCTTGACAGACCGTTTACAATATTAGAATTTTATACTGCACTTAAACTCCTTCCGAATAATAAGTCACCAGGACCAGACGGATTCCCAGCTGAATTCTATAAACACTTCTGGAGCATTCTCTCCCCAATTTTCAACAGATTGACAATCGACATCAAAGAAAAATCCAAACTTCCCACTGACATGAACACGGCTGCAATATCTCTATTATTAAAACCTAATAAGGACCCTACCTACCCATCAAGCTACCGCCCCCTATCTCTTATCAATACAGACACAAAGATTATCAGTAAAGCATTGGCATTACGAATTGAAACAGTCACACCACATATTATCCATTCAGACCAAACAGGCTTTATTAAAACAAGACAATCATGTAACAACCTACGTAGATTATTTAATTTAATTCATTATACATCTCAGATCAATACATCAACGGCTATAATATCACTAGACGCAGAAAAAGCTTTTGATAGGGTAAACTGGTTTTTTTTGTTCTCTGCACTTAAAAAATTTGGATTTGGTGAATCATTTATACACTGGGTGAGGGTTCTGTACACTACACCAATGGCCACAGTCATCACCAATGGAATGGGATCACAATGTTTCACTTTGCACAGGGGCACTCGGCAAGGATGCCCACTCTCACCATCACTATTCGCTATATTCATCGAACCACTCGCAGCTGCAATTCGTCAAAATGCAAACATCACAGGAATAATAACAAAAAACGTACACCACAAGATTAATTTATACGCAGACGACATACTTCTATATCTACAAAATCCCTCAGTATCACTACTCGAAACCATTCATCTCATAAATGCATTCTCCAAAATATCTGACTATAGTATCAACTGGTCCAAATCAATTATTCTCCCACTAAACAACTATAGCTGGGATGTGGCAGTCTCAACCCCTCCACTCACAATTAGCACTGGTTTTATCACATACTTAGGAATCAACATCTCCGCCAGGCTGTCAGAGTTGGTTAATCTCAACTTTAACCCACTTCTCAAAAAAATAGAACACAGCTTACAGCGCTGGATGAACCTACCAATATCCCTCATAGGCAGAATCTCTACAATCAAAATGACTATACTACCCATGATAAATTACCTTTTCTCAATGATCCCCATTATGCCCCCATCCTCCTGGTTTAAATCCCTAGACTCTGCTATCTCAAAATACTACTGGAAAAATAAAACACCCAGAATCAAATTAGCTACTCTACAGAAATCCAAGTCTCAGGGAGGCCTGGAAGCACCAAATTTTCTCTATTATTTCTTAGCCCATCAATTACAATATATTCATAAATGGATGCACCCTACTGACACGGACAATTCCTGGATAGACATCGAACAAACATTATGCAAAGAAATCAGTATATCAGATCTACCATTCATAAGTCACTCCATCACATACCATCCCTGCTTCAAAACTCCAACCATAGCCACAACTCTGACAGCCTGGTGGAAGATCCACCAAATCTCTGGTACCACAATTTCACCTACCAAGCACTCTCCGATCTGGAATAATCCTGACTTTTTAATTAATAAAAAGTCACTATACCTTTCATCATGGATCAGTAAAGGCATAACACATCTCCAACACTTACTTCACAATAACACTTGGTCCACTTTTTCTTTTTTGGTCCAGAATTTTGGCATTGGGGAAAACCATTTCCTGGAATTTATGCAAATCAAATCTGCTATTCAAGTTAAAATCAACCCACCCTCCCTTGACCTCACCCCATTAATATCAAGCCTTATAGAAATTACAACAAGGAAAAAACTACTCTCCAAAATTTACAAAATACTATCAACATACGACCAGACAATGTCCCTTCCATCAAATAAATGGGAACAGGATTTACAGCTCACCCCCAATCCCGACTTCTGGACCCAAATCTGTAAAAACATCTTTTCCTTGTCCACCAATACAAACATCCAGCTTATCCAATATAAAATCATTCACAGACTACATTACACGGGGGAACGTATGTTTAAAATGGGCTTCATAGACACAAGCATCTGTCCACACTGCTCACAAAACACTACAGATAACTACTTGCATGCCACGTGGAACTGTACACCGATTAAACAATTCTGGCAGGACGTCACAAACAACCTTTCACACATCATGGACTGTCACATCCCACAATCCCCCACATTGTGCCTACTTGGAGACACATCTGGCATCAACCTTGACAACATATCCATTAGAACACTCTCTATAGCCCTAACAATCGCCAGGAAGACCGTTCTCATGAACTGGAAGTCACGAAAGAAAATTAACATTACACTATGGAAGAATCTACTAATAGAATATATATCAATGGAAAAACTATCTGCCTCTATGAAAAACCAAACTGCCGACTTCGATACAATCTGGCACCCATTTATCAATTGTCTAAATTTGTAATTACTGCATAGATTCCTTTTTTCGTTTCCTTTCTTCTCTCCTGGCCTCCCCAACGTTTATCTGTCTGTGCCCTGCTTAATTATCATTTATTCATTTTTGCCTGCCTGCCAACCACATCACACATACCATTAACACACGTAAACGTACAAAGATTCCACACACATCCAAAAGAGGGAGAGTGAGGAGGAGAGGGGGGGGGGGGGGGTATGTACATACAGTATGTCATTGATAGGGGAGGAGGTGGGAGGGGGGGCTGGAGTGGTGAGGGGTGATGGGGGGTGGGGGGTGGGTATTGCAAATGTTACATGTTCAAACTGTGTTTGCTCATCTATCTACCTGATGTTTTTGTTTTTTTATTTATTTATTTTTATTATTATTATTATTATTATCATTATTATTATTTTGCATTAATTAATTTTTATCTGATTTATTTTTTCTCTTTTGTATGTACACCGAGCCAACAGCCCACTACACTACAGTACATGCATCACTTTTCCCCTCTCTACTTTCATTTTCACTCCCACCCTCTATTCTCATCATTCTCACTCCTCCCTGTTTTTTTTGTTTTGTTTTTTTTGCCTAATTATTTCGCCCTCTGTTCTGCCCTCCCTTCCTGTCCCCCCCTCCCTCCATTCGTGCATTTATTTAGTCACCTAGTTACCTCCCTCGATGCCAGAGGTGGGGGACCATCTCGGCTGCCCACGGGAGCTGAGGGGCTCCAGGGATGGGTAGGCTGGGGGACTGGGGGGAAGATTGACGGATATGACTGTTTTTGGACAAGACATGAACATGATCGTAACCCTCTCCAATCATAAAACTGCCCTTCGGACCAACCTGAGTGGAACCCTCCTGTAGGGGTGGGTTCCACTCTAAAAGGAACCGACTTACAACGGACTGGCCACCTCCCTCGGGTCTGGTGGCAGCCCAAAGTACGCAATAATTAATGTGATGGAGAGAGGTAAGAATAATTAAAACTAATCCAATATTTTAAGGATAAAACAAACAAAATAAACCCAAATCAGGGAAGGAAGGGAAAAAGAAAAGAAAAGAGAAAGAATGATTAATTAATTGATACCCCTCCAATCCCGCCCTCCTCCCACCCTGGAGGTCTTGGCTCCCGGGGCATGCTGGGGATCTAAAACAATGTTACCCCCTATCCTTTCTTACGAGACTATTTTGCTTCTTCCTGTCTCTCATCTGTCTCCTCCCCCTTGTCCCCACCTCCATCTCATGCTTCCATCGCATACTCTCATCCCCTCTGTACTTTTCTCTGCAATCTTACACAAGAAGTCATTCACACATGTGTACACACACACACACACACACACACACACACACACACACACACACACACACACACACACACACACACACACACACACACACACACACACACACACACACACACACACACACACACACACACACACACATACACACTCTCACAAGAGAAAAATAGCCTAAATCTTTACCTACCTTTGATTATTCATTTTCGCATTCTATTTGTATTTATTTCTTCATGATATATATCCTTCTTCTTTTCTTTTCTTCTTTCATTTTATTATGAAATTTACTAACTTTATTACCATTATCATATGTATATATGTGTCTTGTTTTGTTCTTGTCTCTTCTCTGTTTGCCTATTTGAAGTCTTGTTGGTATGATATTGTTATTTGTTAGTCACCCACGTTGCACCCTTGTAGTTTGTCCGTAGTAACTGTATGTCTTTTCACTATATGGCACTATTAATAAAAAAAAAAAAAAAAAAAAAAAATGCAAAGAGACTTAGATAATAATTTAAATTAAAATATTTTTTAAATGCAGCCAGGGAGCTCTCTGCTCTCATTCAGCCCAATGCATTTTTTTCACAGCAGCAGGAGAAGGAGCTCAACTTTGTAACTTGCTGTTAAGTGCTTTTTAATTCATTTTAATTCACCAAAAAATAGTCACAGGTCACAAGAAAGTCCTCTTCTTGCTTGGTGTGGCTAATTTCTGCACTTTCCTTACTTTTTTTTTAAGCATCATTGAAAAATCTCACATTCATCAAAGTCTCAACCTCTAATCTCCACTACTCCACTGTAGTGTAGGGGGTAGGGTGGCTGCTTGCCAAATCCAAGGTCACTGGTTCGAATCCAAGGGAAGAGCTCTTGTTATGTTATGTTGAATTCTGCTCTCCTCCACCGCCTTCAATTGGTCACAGGTGTTTGTTATCTCCTTGATTACTCATACCAGTTTGCAGCACATCATCACATTACAATCCATGACAACAGTCTTGAAAGCAGTGTGCTCTCTGTAGCCGAGTGGCAGAGTAAAGGGTTAGTGATCATGAGGTCATGGGTTCAATTCCTGCCTCAGTCTTTTCACATCATTGATTGACTTTTGATTCCAATTATTCAGCTGTCATTGGACAGTCTTTGATTCCTCATAGTATAAAGCTCATTGTAACTCAGGTTCTCTGTGGCCATATGGTTAGTGTGTTAGGTTACCACTCATGAAGTTGTGGGTTCAATTCCTTCCATGGACATGTTTCTTGTATGCCATTCCGCATGTCTTTGTCAATTTATTCTGCTAATTCAGCATGGTTCAGCATTGGGTTTCAGCATTCACACGCATGTTCCGTTAGGAAATGCTGTTTCTAGTTATTTTTCCACTTCCGGCCGACTTTCGATTCGCTAAAATTATATATCAAAACGTGTGGCTTGATCGGGATCGGTGGGCTATTACTTTTCTCAACAGTGTACGAATTTTTCGCGACATAAGTCGCGAAAAACTACGCAAAATTTTGCATTGAAGTCAATGGGACGGGCGAAAAAAAAGAGCGAAAAAGACCAATCATTGGAGTTTAACAAACATCTACTGCTCAGGCATACTTTCACCTAGAGACTCCATTTAAACTTTAAACAGTAGACACAAGTCTTGTGTATTGTCGTATTACTCCACGTTTTGATAGGTCATATAGTTTTTGATCAATCCCTGATCAATGACCATGATCATTTTTGGAGAAATTATGAGATTATAATGGGTGTGTATTGGACGGAATGTTCGTGTCAGAGCGCCGATGGGTTAGAGTGGGAGAGATGCCAGAAAAACTCCAGATTTTTTCTCTTTCCAAACTCGGCCCGGCCACAATTTACACTCCACACACATAATTTTTTCAGAATTTGTAAGACAAACTTGTTCTGTCACTCATCATCTGCTCAAAATATCAGAGAGACTTACAGAATTTAAACTCGGAGCCTCTAAGTGCGGCCACGTCTGTCTCTGCTCCTCATTGACTCCAATACAAATATTTTCTGAGAGAAGCAGAACGGCCTGATGTTTTAAAACTGCCAGCGTCGCCAAAATATTTACTGTAGAAACACCAAATCGTACCAAAATTTAATTTTTAATGTAATTTAATGTAAGTCCTTAGAGCAACGTTGATCTGTGTTTTGTTCTGATAGGAGTTACCGTTTTCTCACCCTAAGCCTAAATGTGAGACCGGTGCAGAGGCAGAAAATGGCTCTTTTTCTCCACGTTTCTGTCTGTCTCAGCCTGCGGGGGCCCCTATCGCCGTGGTAACCTCTTTGATCCTCAGGCCAGAGCTCGTTAACTTCATAAACAATCCACCTGGCGCTCGTTTAAATGTTTATAAACACCGACACAGCTAAATCAGACTGACACAGGATGCAGCTACTAACTAACTATGTGTCAAGTCAGTCACACACACACACACAGACTCTAGAGCCAGCTTCATGTGATTACAGTCACACACACACACACACACACACACACACACACACACACACACACACACACACACACACACACACACACACACACACACACACACACACACACACACACACACACAGTTAACCTAATGTGGTTACAGCTCCTCCATATCAGTGCTTATAGAAAGATGATCATGTGTCTGTCTGATCAGCTCTGTCTTGACCTTAAGATCGTGGGTTTGATTCCCATGTTGACAGAGATGGCAAAATCGGCAGTAGCCGTGGCCCATTCAAAATTTCCCGAGAGGAAATTTTCTAGTCTTATTTTACTGTTTTAGCCCCTCGATTTTCCAGTGTTTCCTCCTGGGGGCCTACCACACCGGGAGTTGTTTCTGGTCCACCGATGGGGGTGCTGTCCCGTGGACGGCCCTGGCCCGGGTGGCTAGAGAGCTCTACACCTTGGTGTGGAGCCTCCTGTCTGCCTGGGCTGGGGGGGGGGTCCCTGTGGTGGCGCCCCTGCAGTCATGGACCATTATTCCTCTCGGTGTGCGCGGCCCCCAAAGGTAGCTTCTTCCTCACCTCAGATCTCAGTGCCCAGCCATGTCTCCTCAGCGACAGATAGTGTATGTGTGTGGGTGTGTGTATGTTTGTGTGTGTGGGTATGTATGTCTGTATGTCTATGCATGTGCGTGAGTGTGTATGTAACTGTGTATCTGTGTGTATATTTTATGGGGGTGGGAGGTTTGAGATTTTCACGGTGTTTTGTATTGTTTTGTTTTGTTTTGTTTTGTTTTTATCCTCTGTGAGGCACTTTGTGTTACATTGTATGAAAAGTGCCATATAAATAAAGTTGATTTGATTTGATTTGATTTGGGCTGTGGTGTTTCCTCACCATCCCCCAAGAGTAATAGCCTATGCTTCATGGGCCTACATGGTGCTGAGCTACGGTATATAGAAACTAACACACACACACACACACACAGAGCTCACCTCTCCTATTGGCTGCCTGCCTGGCAGTGACGTCAGCGTAGATGATGTCACCAGGAGCAGATGAAGGACCTCCTGGAGATGAGTTCACCTTCATACCTGTCTGCCTCCTCCTCCACAGAACTAGGACCAGGACCAGGACCAGGACCAGGACCAGGACCAGGAGAACCACACCAACCAGGACTGATATAACTGTGGCAGAAAGAGGAGGGGGAGGAGGAGGATGAGGAGAAGGAGGAGAAGGAGATGAAGGAGAAGGAGGAGGAGATGTAGGAGAAGGAGAAGGATCTGTGGAGACAGGAGCAGAACCTGGTTCAGTGCAGTGATCAGTTTCTCATATCTTTAATGTGTCATAGAAACAGGAAGTGATGTCATCGTCCTGACCTCTGACCCTCAGCCAGCTCTGAGGAGACCGTGCAGATCCCTCAATAAAACACGAGTAGGGAGCTTCATCAGACTGATTCACTCCACTGAGCTTCCATTCACTGACAAGTTCAGGTCCAGATCCAAGTCTGGTTCCATTCCTGAAGAAAAGGGCCTTTTCTACCTTCGTCCTATTGTTTCCTGTTTTAACGCTGCAGCTCAGAGTGACATCACTTCCTCTCATCACAGGAAGTGCAGGAATCTCCAGGATCGGCTGACTTGAACCATCTGAGTCACAGACAGAGTTACAGACAGAGTTACAGCTACAGACCAGAGTCACAGACAGAGTTACAGCTACAGACCAGAGTCACAGACAGAGTTACAGCTACAGACCAGAGTCACATACAGACAGAGTTACAGCTACAGACCAGAGTCACAGACAGAGTTACAGCTACAGACCAGAGTCACAGACAGAGTTACAGCTACAGACCAGAGTCACAGACAGAGTTACAGCTACAGACCAGAGTCACAGACAGAGTTACAGCTACAGACCAGAGTCACAGACAGAGTTACAGCTACAGACCAGAGTCACATACATACAGAGTTACAGCTACAGACCAGAGTCACAGACAGACAGAGTTACAGCTACAGACCAGAGTCACAGACAGACAGAGTTACAGCTACAGACCAGAGTCACAGACAGAGTTACAGCTACAGACCAGAGTCACAGACAGAGTTACAGCTACAGACCAGAGTCACATACAGAGTTACAGCTACAGACCAGAGTTACAGCTACAGACCAGAGTCACATACAGAGTTACAGCTACAGACCAGAGTCACAGACAGACAGAGTTACAGCTACAGACCAGAGTCACAGACAGAGTTACAGCTACAGACCAGAGTTACAGACAGAGTTACAGCTACAGACCAGAGTCACAGACAGAGTTACAGCTACAGACCAGAGTCACAGACAGAGTTACAGCTACAGACCAGAGTTACAGCTACAGACCAGAGTCACAGACAGACAGAGTTACAGCTACAGACCAGAGTCACAGACAGACAGAGTTACAGCTACAGACCAGAGTCACAGACAGACAGAGTTACAGCTACAGACCAGAGTCACAGACAGACAGAGTTACAGCTACAGACCAGAGTCACAGACAGAGTTACAGCTACAGACCAGAGTTACAGCTACAGACCAGAGTCACAGACAGACAGAGTTACAGCTACAGACCAGAGTCACAGACAGAGTTACAGCTACAGACCAGAGTCACATACAGACAGAGTCACAGACAGAGTTACAGCTACAGACCAGAGTCACAGACAGAGTTACAGCTACAGACCAGAGTCACAGACAGAGTTACAGCTACAGACCAGAGTTACAGACAGACAGAGTTACAGCTACAGACCAGAGTCACAGACAGAGTTACAGCTACAGACCAGAGTCACAGACAGACAGAGTTACAGCTACAGACCAGAGTCACAGACAGAGTTACAGCTACAGACCAGAGTCACAGACAGACAGAGTTACAGCTACAGACCAGAGTTACAGCTACAGACCAGAGTCACAGACAGAGTTACAGCTACAGACCAGAGTCACAGACAGACAGAGTTACAGCTACAGACCAGAGTCACAGACAGACAGAGTTACAGCTACAGACCAGAGTCACAGACAGAGTTACAGCTACAGACCAGAGTCACAGACAGACAGAGTTACAGCTACAGACCAGAGTTACAGCTACAGACCAGAGTCACAGACAGAGTTACAGCTACAGACCAGAGTCACAGACAGACAGAGTTACAGCTACAGACCAGAGTCACAGACAGACAGAGTTACAGCTACAGACCAGAGTCACAGACAGAGTTACAGCTACAGACCAGAGTCACAGACAGAGTTACAGCTACAGACCAGAGTCACAGACAGAGTTACAGCTACAGACCAGAGTCACAGACAGAGTTACAGCTACAGACCAGAGTCACATACAGAGTTACAGCTACAGACCAGAGTCACATACAGACAGAGTTACAGCTACAGACCAGAGTCACAGACAGAGTTACAGCTACAGACCAGAGTTACAGCTACAGACCAGAGTCACATACAGACAGAGTTACAGCTACAGACCAGAGTCACAGACAGAGTTACAGCTACAGACCAGAGTCACAGACAGAGTTACAGCTACAGACCAGAGTCACAGACAGAGTTACAGCTACAGACCAGAGTCACAGACAGAGTTACAGCTACAGACCAGAGTCACATACAGACAGAGTTACAGCTACAGACCAGAGTCACAGACAGAGTTACAGCTACAGACCAGAGTTACAGCTACAGACCAGAGTCACATACAGACAGAGTTACAGCTACAGACCAGAGTCACAGACAGAGTTACAGCTACAGACCAGAGTCACAGACAGAGTTACAGCTACAGACCAGAGTCACAGACAGAGTTACAGCTACAGACCAGAGTCACATACAGACAGAGTTACAGCTACAGACCAGAGTCACAGACAGAGTTACAGCTACAGACCAGAGTCACAGACAGACAGAGTTACAGCTACAGACCAGAGTCACATACAGACAGAGTTACAGCTACAGACCAGAGTCACATACAGAGTTACAGCTACAGACCAGAGTTACAGACAGAGTTACAGCTACAGACCAGAGTCACATACAGAGTTACAGCTACAGACCAGAGTCACAGACAGAGTTACAGCTACAGACCAGAGTCACAGACAGACAGAGTTACAGCTACAGACCAGAGTCACAGACAGAGTTACAGCTACAGACCAGAGTTACAGACAGAGTTACAGCTACAGACCAGAGTCACAGACAGAGTTACAGCTACAGACCAGAGTCACAGACAGAGTTACAGCTACAGACCAGAGTCACAGACAGAGTTACAGCTACAGACCAGAGTTACAGCTACAGACCAGAGTCACAGACAGACAGAGTTACAGCTACAGACCAGAGTCACAGACAGACAGAGTTACAGCTACAGACCAGAGTCACATACAGACAGAGTTACAGCTACAGACCAGAGTCACAGACCAGAGTTACAGCTACAGACCAGAGTTACAGACAGAGTTACAGCTACAGACCAGAGTCACATACAGAGTTACAGCTACAGACCAGAGTCACATACAGAGTTACAGCTACAGACCAGAGTCACATACAGAGTTACAGCTACAGACCAGAGTCACAGACAGAGTTACAGCTACAGACCAGAGTTACAGCTACAGACCAGAGTCACAGACAGACAGAGTTACAGCTACAGACCAGAGTCACAGACAGACAGAGTTACAGCTACAGACCAGAGTTACAGACAGAGTTACAGCTACAGACCAGAGTCACAGACAGACAGAGTTACAGCTACAGACCAGAGTTACAGCTACAGACCAGAGTCACATACAGAGTTACAGCTACAGACCAGAGTTACAGCTACAGACCAGAGTCACAGACAGAGTTACAGCTACAGACCAGAGTTACAGCTACAGACCAGAGTCACAGACAGACAGAGTTACAGCTACAGACCAGAGTCACAGACAGAGTTACAGCTACAGACCAGAGTCACAGACAGAGTTACAGCTACAGACCAGAGTCACATACAGACAGAGTTACAGCTACAGACCAGAGTCACATACAGACAGAGTTACAGCTACAGACCAGAGTCACATACAGACAGAGTTACAGCTACAGACCAGAGTCACAGACAGAGTTACAGCTACAGACCAGAGTCACAGACAGAGTTACAGCTACAGACCAGAGTCACAGACAGAGTTACAGCTACAGACCAGAGTCACAGACAGACAGAGTTACAGCTACAGACCAGAGTCACAGACAGAGTTACAGCTACAGACCAGAGTCACAGACAGAGTTACAGCTACAGACCAGAGTCACAGACAGACAGAGTTACAGCTACAGACCAGAGTCACATACAGACAGAGTTACAGCTACAGACCAGAGTCACAGACAGAGTTACAGCTACAGACCAGAGTCACATACAGACAGAGTTACAGCTACAGACCAGAGTCACAGACAGAGTTACAGCTACAGACCAGAGTTACAGTCTGATCCTCTCACTTTTAGTCACACTGATGTCGACCTGGAGCCTCCTCAGTCCTGAACTGGTTTCACACCAGTAAACTCCAGAGTCTGACTCGTTGAGAGGAGAGATGATGCAGGAGGAACCATTAAAGGACCCAAATCCTCCTGAACCACCACACTGCTCCTCCTGTCCTCCTCTGGTCCTGTTGACTCTCAGTTCTCCTGTGTGTTGATCATCAACACAGCTCAGAGACACATAGTCTTCAAAGAAGAACTGCTGAAGGTTTGGACGGACGTCCAGAGACACTGAGGACAGAGAGAGAGAGAGAGAGAGTCAGGTAGAGAGACACTGACAGGGTTTTGATCGCGTCGTCTGCACCGAAATGGCCAGGTGTCAATGGAGACGATGATGATGATGATGTGATGATTGTGATGGCGAGCTACCCTAGAGTCTTGACTGAAAAGTTGATCAGCAATCCTCCCAGTTCACTCTGGTCCTGCCGGTCTCCCTGGAGTCAGCCAGAACCCTTGCACGACACACTTCCCACACACAACCCCCTCCCTCTGCTTCGCTATCACACATGCACATCCCCCAGTCCTAATCTGGCAACGTGGACTCATTCGGACTTTGGGGTGGGACACTGGGCTCATACTGAAGAATAAAGTTGAACTGCATCATGCACTGAACTGTACAATACCCCAGTATTAACCCATGGTACTGGGGCAGGTTTTTTGTGGGATTAATTTTGAGTTAGTTCTTTCTTTTCTTATTTATTTTTTATTTACATACAATCATATATTTTCTTTAAGTTATATTTACAACAATTTTGTGTTTTCATTATTTGTGTTTTCTAAATACATGGTAGGCTACCTATTTAAAAGCAATTATCCCGTCTCTGTGTGTTGTTTTCCATTACTCCATTTCCTCCCTGAGCCGAACTAAAATGTTCTGTTGACCTAGCCTAATAATAATAATAATAATATCAAAACTGTACATTTATACATGCTACAAAGACACCACAAAGAACCAAAGTAAAATAGATTGTTATTCAGCCTTAAACAGGCCGTACACAGTGGCAGAATACCTGACCACAGACTCAGAAAGACTCTGAGCAGATACAGACTGAGCGGACACAGTCTGGCTCTGGAAACCGGCCCACACAGACAGACCTGGACTCCCAGGGAGGACAGACTCACTCTGCTCACAGGGACAAGTAGAGACTGAGCAACATTTTCTACTCCACTGTGACAAATATGAACAAATTAGACAAATGTACTTCCCCAGATTTAAAAACCACTGTGAAGAATTTGAGACCCTTGCAGATGGAGACAAATTAAAATATATGTTAGGGGATTCCGGTTCCGGCCATGCCCGAGTCAGACGCATAAACAGATCGCTCTGCCCGATTTCAGTTTAAATCAGCCTGAAAACCAACCATATCCCACGTACAACTTTAAAATGACCACGAAAACGAGCTCAAGCCCAAAACAGACTAAAATGGACACCAGAACCGGGAAAATCGATGACCCGAAGACGAAACAAAAGCAGCTAACACTCAATGCTAACTTAGCCAACAGTGAGTCTGGAGCTGAACAGCTAATGCTAAAAGAGCTCCGGAAATTCAGACAAGAGTCTGGGGAGGCACAACGACAAATTAAAGACTCCCAGACACGGATGGAGACGTCAATGGCTGAATTTAAACAGCAGATAGACACACTTGAGGAGAGGATGACCACTACCGAAACCAGAGTGAGTTGCCTACGGCAAGAAAGAGCGCTAGCTTACCTGCTAAGTGAGGATGCTAAGCTAACCGCTAGACTGGATGACCTGGAAAACAGGCTCCGCCATAGGCGTCATTTACGCTGGGGACGCTGGGGACATGTCCCCACCACTTTTTGTCGAGAACAATTTTGTCCCCACCACTAAATTAACTTAACATCATCCTAATGAAGAATGACGAAAAAACGTTGATAAGCTATGACAAAATAGGCAGCCGAAACAGTGTGCAGGGCACAGAGCTTCTGCTGGAGCCGACTGGCTACAATGTAGCTTCGATTAAAGGAGTCATCACCTGGTTTTTTATGTATCCAATCCCCCTTAAATTGCTTTGAATCAGTTCTTAAAACTTATTGGAAACATTTTTTTTTTTTATTCAAACATAGAGCTTGTTCTGACACTTTTTCATACGGCAACTTTCTCTCGTGAGAGTAAGCGCGAGGTTTTGACTGGTCCGGATGTTCATTGTATTAATATGTAATGAGGCGCACATTGATTGGACGCAGGAAGGACAGAGCCGGAATGGTGGCTGGCCCAGTGGGCTACATGCAGGCTGTATTGGAAACCGCATACTATGCTGCTCTCTGTTGTGTACCGTAACCATGTTATATAACTTCATAAAATAAAACAACATTTTATCGGTTAATTGTAAAACATGTATTTATTGATGCAAATGTGGTGATTTCTGTACGTAGGCTACAGAGCCCCGGGGCAAAGCTGCTGCTGCTGCTCTGTGTGAAGCTTCACTTTTCATTCAAACAAACTAATACTAATGCCACAATTGTTGGATTTCATCAATGAGACCAACATTTATCTCCTAAAAAGAATTTAACCAGTCGGCGGTAAACCTCTACAAACCTGCGTGTAAGTTAATTAACGACCGTTTCCTCCGCGGGCATGACAACATAGTTTGACTGGTTAACGAGCGCTGCAGGCGGGTTGCTGACGAGTCATCCTCCGCTCCTCTGCCTCGCTGGAGCTTCACTTCTCCCAACACGGAGCAAACTTCTAAGCCGTCATTTGGATTAACTAACCGCACATCTGGGATCTAAACCCTTACTTTCTCGCATGAAAAAAATATTAAAACTTAATAAAGTAACGATCGACATAAACTGTAAACTGTTTTCTTGTCTGTAACAACATCTATTGCACGTCTGTCCGTCCTGGGTGAGGGATCCCTCCTCTGTTGCTCACCCTGAGGTTTCTCCGGGTTTTTCCCTGTTAAAAGGGTTTTCCATGGAGTTTTTCCTCAGTGGATGTGAGGGTCTAAGGACAGAGGATGTTGTTACGATGCCATGTGAAGCCCTTTGAGACAAACTGTTTGTAAAAATGGGCTATACAAATAAAATTGCCTTGCCTTGCCTTGCCTTTTTAGAGGTTTACCGCCAGCTGGTTTAATTCTTTTTAGGAGATTAATGTTGGTCTCATTGATGAAACCTAATAACTGTGGAAGCCGCATAAGTTTGTTTGAATGAAAAGTGAAACTTACTGGACAGAAGAGCAGTGCAGCCTCGGGGTTGTGTACAGAAATCACCACGTTACGTCAATAAATTAATGTTTTACAATGAACCAAGCGGTCTACCTGTAATTTAATTGAAATAGAAAATACAGCAGAGGGAAATTCGGTGCGACTTTTTCGTGCACGTCCGCCGTGCACAAAAACTATGTTGACCCAGCTCCCAGACCCAACTTTCTCTTGCGTTAACGCAGCACGTTAACGCCGTTAACGGCCCAGCACTAATTATTATTATTTTATTGTTATATGCTTTAGCAATATAAGCACTGTCTTGTCATGCCAATCAAGCTATTTAAATTGAATTGAGGGTCAGATAGAGAGACATTGACAGACAGTAACAGTTTTCTCTCTCACCTTCAGAAACAGTCGGTCCAGACAGCAGCAGCACACACACACCTGTAACCGGAGGTCAGAGGTCAGTGGAGGTCAGAGGTCAGAGGAGGTCAGAGAAGGTTGTCACCATAGATATATATAAGAAGACTAGATGACTCACCCGCAGCTGTTTCCCAAAGACACGGCGTAGCCAGTACGGCGGCCATCTTAGGACGGGCAACTCTCTCCCTCAGAGCATTAAGCCTATGGTGCATGTTCTGCTATAATGACCACAACTTACTCAGTTTTTGTCCGATTTCAAAACGGTTTGATTTTTTATGAACGTCTATGCAGTTCTGATGCAGCATATTTAGAATCACGGATAATTTTAATAATGTATTTTTTTTTGTAAAAGTAACATTATAGTGACATTATGCAAATAGTTAAAGTAATAGCTACATACTGATTTATTTTTCAGAGTTATGAATCGTTTTTTTTAGTGAAGATGACTGGATCAGCATCTACTGCACTGTAACTGCAGCCACAGTCAGAGCAAGTTGCCCGTCCTCATATGGCCGACTGTGAGCTACGCCTTCGTGTAGTCCGATCTACCCCCTTGGTTGTCACTGCCCGATTTGCCTAACGGCCGCCATCTTGGACAGCTACTTAATGCCCGCGCTTTAATTTGTTTCTGCAGCCGGGTCACTTATGTACGGAAACTTCACTTGGACAAACTTCATTGAAGAGGACCTATTGTGCTCATTTTAGGGTCTTTTAATGTGATATTAGACCCCATTGGACTATTGAAAGTTTTGATTGATAACTCCATATGTATCACATACAAGCTGTATGTGTACTCCTCCATAGTCCAAACAGCTGGCAATGCATAATCACTCGCCTTATTAAATAAAATAAAAAAACAGGACAGCGCAGTAGGCCGACATTGTGTAACCCAGGACGGATGCTTAAGTCTGGGTGAGAGGAGAGGAGAGACTGGGTTGGAACATAAACTAACCGCCCCTCTTTAACCCGCAGGATAAGAAACACTGTGTTGTGCCACAGCCACCCGACGATGAGTGTATATCGGCTGAGGTAGATGAGGCATCTCAGTCTCGCTGACCTGCAGAGCACCAGGACAGTGGAGGGCAGCAAGACAAATGGTGATCGACCTCGTGTCGGGCAGTCAAACAGACTGACCTTCAGTATTTTCAATTCACATAACTTTAAACAGATTTGCACCAGTATGGAAATCGAGCCAGGGCCCCAATGGAGTTGCCATACGTAACTGTCCAAGATGGCACGCAAATGGGTCACAAATTGGGCAGTGAAAAAGGTCAGAGGTTAGAGGTCAGTATAATGTGTATTGACTCACCCAGCTGCAGCAGCAGCAGCAGAGTCTCCGGTGCTCCCTTCATGCTGTCGTGGTGACGACTGACTGTCAGTCTGAGCTGCAGAGCGTTTACTTCACTTTGATCATTTCCTCTTTTTCAGGTTCCTGGGCTGAACTCTCTCTGCTGTCTGTGGACGGAGGCTCTGGTCACATGACCTCTGCTGTGATGAGCAGAGACTGTGTGTCCTTGGTGTGTTCACACTGCTCAGTGAGTTTTCACACTGTTCATTCATGTGGATGTGAATGAAAGAAAAGAGCAGACCTGAGTCTGCAGTTTCTACAGTCTCTACAGTAAAGATGATCCTGCCTCTCTCAAACATGTTGGACTGCATTAGTTACTACCTGTAGTCAGAGGGTTGAAGCAGTAGCACATCTACATCTGTTATCATAGTAAAATCTCCTATGTGTTCATGTTTCTGTTGAACAGGTTGTTGATGAATATTCAGCTTTTTACTCTGTTTTATTCTGACTCACAGTGCCTACGAGCCGAGTTCACGTCAGCTCAGGTGATCTGCAGGTTATTGTTTCACTTCACTGCTCTGATGCCATGTGTGTCTGTGTACAGCGCTGACACAGACACACACCTTAACGCTGCATCTACAGAAGCCTTAGTGCATGTTCTTCATGCCGTAGATGAGCCAACATATGAGACGTGTTACCGCAGATGAAACGACACGAGCAGCTCAGTGTTTTCACAGTCAGAGTTTTCTCCTCCACTTTCTGAGCGTCAGGTCACTCTGACTCCACACAGCTCCTCAGCAGCAGACATGAAGCTGCTGGAGCCTCCTGTCTCCTTTACACTGACCCACTGCTCTACTAGACACTCAACCCTCCGCCTCGACACAAACACGATGACGAACCAAGACAGGCGAACGGACTGGGCCAGACTCATCTTTCATTCCTCTCTTTTGCAACTTTCACTTTATAATTCTTCCCTTTAGCTTTAGCTGAGATAAGCCGGTGCATATTCTCATTTGTCCAGGTCATAGTATTTCAAAGGAGGTTAAATCGAAAGCAACTGGACTTAGTTATTTGTCTAAGAAGACGTTTCACCTCTCATCCAAGAGGCTTCATCAGTTCATGTACGCAGCTGACCAGGCTGTGGGCGTTCACAAGGGTGATGATGTCACTGGTTCCCTTTGGAGCACAAAAGGGAACCAGTGACATCATCACCCTTGTGAACGCCCACACAAGAGGTTAAATAGTGAGTCTCCACACCAGATAGTTGGACCAGTCCCAGCCTGGTCAGCTGCGTACATGAACTGATGAAGCTTCTTGGATGAGAGGTGAAACGTCTTCTTAGACAAATAACTAAGTCCAGTTGCTTTCGATTTAACCTCCTTTGAAATTTAGCTGAGATGGTTTTATCTCCCAGCCGTAGCTGCAGCTCACTACTGCCTAACTGGCAACCCTGAGGCAGAGTCCTCCACGGGTCCAATTTGCTGGTTGCCGTGCTGAGGCACCGGGTCGGTTTGAGCTGTGATCAGGCTACATTAAAACTTTATAGATCCATGGGCAGTGATCAGTAACGGCGGCTTTTTAACTCGTTAAATTACTGTGCTCCAGTATAACCGGTTACGCCTGAAACTCATCCAGTGTGCAAAAATAGGTGCGATTAACGCATTGGGTGCCAACCACGTAATTTCTCGTTTTTCGTTCCCATGTGTTGAGTGCCAAAAACGTAATTTTACGTTTTTTGCTTTTTTTTAAATTATGAAACTAGACACTTTAACACACCTTATGTGTAAATTTGGGGACTCTACGACGAGCAGAACTGAAATAGATGACGATCAAAAACTCATGACAGCTCATGATCTGGAAGTTTTTATCATAACTCGGCTTTTGCAAATGGAGTTCTGCATGTGGATGCAGCAGCTGCTCCGCTCTCACCCGCGAGGCTCCAGCAGCTCGGAACCGAAACAGGAAGCTCTCAGCCGACAGTCCCGCCCGGTCTTCATCTGGAGCAACACCGTGTCCTCTCCAAGGTCCCCTCGCGATAAAATGTGATGATCCCTCGGTCAAAGCAGACCGGCACCACCGACCCGTACCACAGAAGGACCGCGACCACTGGTGGGGCCGCTGTTCCCGACCTGCTGTGGCCCAGAGACCATCACATTCCGGTGTTCCCAACCTGCTGTGGCCCAGAGACCATCGCATTCCGGTGTTCCCGACCTGCTGTGGCCTAGAGACCATCACGTTCCGGTGTTCCTGACCTGCTGTGGCCCAGAGACCATCACGTTCCGGTGTTCCCGACCTGCTGTGGCCCAGAGACCATCACGTTCCGGTGTTCCCGACCTGCTGTGGCCCAGAGACCATCACATTCCGGTGTTCCCGACCTGCTGTGGCCCAGAGACCATCACGTTCCGGTGTTCCCGACCTGCTGTGGCCCAGAGACCATCTGTGTTATTGTTGTTTAGTGGCGATGGTGGTTTTGTGAATAGAACAACAATTGTTGTATATATTTAGCGAGTGTCAGAAGAGTGACAGGCACAAACAGAGCACCTTTCATAAAAGACGCTGTATCTCCTTTTCTAGAAAAAAAGCAGGGATTTTGGTGAAACCCAGCCATGTTTAGCTTGACTTTTCTCAGGAACGGAGGCACATAGAAACAAACGGTTTGTGGCCATTTGAAGCATAAAGTTTCACCTTTCAAATGTGCCACAGTATGTGTTGGTGGCAATAATATAGAATACGCTGTGGCTCTACAAAAATCATCAAAAATGGTCTAAATTGCCGGTACACTTGAATAAAACTTTGGAAAGGAACGCAGCACTCAATGAGTATGTACATACGCCGCCATTACAATTTTTCTCGATTGCTAATGTGGTGGCGCGAGGAGGTGATTTTTGGTTAATGTAATGTTTTAGGAAGGTATTAATCAAAAGTTGCCAGACAACGCCACCCTGGGAGTTTCACCCAGGGAAATTTAAGTGAACCAGCTCAGAAGGCACTCAGGTTCGCCACAAAGTGAGGCAGAGACAGCAGTTCGAAGGTACAAAAATATTATTATTTATTATTTACAAATTGTTTCATTAAAAATCTGAATTAAAAGAAATCATTCACTAAGGGAAATTAAAGGGGGACCAATCAGGGCTGAGGCCTAGTGGTGTGGATGGGTCAACAAAGGGGGATACCTGGGACACCACACGTGCAGCAAAATTAAGAATAAAGTGCAAACTCAAACCAGTGTAGACACAACACAAAAAGGGAAGGGCACCACCACCGGACACCAATCCACCACCGTAGGCTCAGCACCTGAAAGGGGGGAGACCAGAGAAAAGGTTAGGGAAAAACAAAAATGACTAATAACAAAAAGAAAAGAAATGAATAAAGGTCACAGGGACAGAGGGGTTACCACCTCCTTGTTCAGCACCACCTGCAGATCGTGGGAGACGATGGGCATTAGGGTGGTGACCTGCAGTTGACCTAGCGGTCCGCCGGACAACATTTCCTCCACCAACAGGGAGAGAAGAAAAGGTACTTGAGACCACCTGACCAGGTTCCATCGACGAAGATGGCACAGAGGAGACTGGAACTGGCAGTGGGACCAGCAATCGGGGGGTGGTTTGGGTCACAGCTTCGGCCTGGACAGAAGTGGGCAATGGGTTCTCGGGCCTCAAGACCAACCAATCACCATCACAAGACAGCTCATCCTCTGACTGAGGCTGCTCAGGAGGAGGTGGGGAAGAAACAGCAGGACCTGGAGGGCTGACCCCTTCCACTTCCTGCTGGAAGAAGGCACACTTTTTGAGTTTCACCTTCAGGCCTTCGCGCCGCAAACGCCCCAGCACCCCACCCAACCTCTCCAGATGTTGCTCGATGGTAGAGGAGAAGACCACAATGTCATCCAAGTAGAGCAGCAGGGATTGGCACTGCTGGTCACCGAAAATAGGGTTAGGGTTAACCCACTGACCCAAGAGAGCTCTCACCTTACCCTGTGCTTCTGCAGGTAAATGACCGAACTCTAAGGCTGCTATCTGATCCTGCACTGGCAAAGAAGCACACTGAGAGAACATGGTAGCCACCACAGGTGGCTCCTCAGTAACACCAGCAGGCAAACTCACCACACATACCTCCTCTAGGGTCCCAACCATGGCATGGGGATAGAGCAACACATCTGAAGAACCTACATTCACAATGGGAATGTAGGCGGTGCCCCGTACAACTGGTACCAGATCAGGAGAGGCAAGCAGCCCGGCAGGCAGGCCAGACTCTGGAGGCTCAAACAGTGCCGTGATGCTGGCATACTGTTCTGAGCATGTGGACGCAACAACCTTCAACGTACCACCTGGGATACGACAAGCCTTTTTACCATGTACCTTGACTTTCCCAGCTTGCTGGTCAACCAAAACACTGGCTTCATGGCACTTCTGGAGGGCCTGTGTGACGAGCTTGGGGGCCTCAGCTACCACTGGCAGGTCAAACAACGCTAAGCCATGCTGCCCAAAGAGTTCCCCATAACACCTGCGGATAATATTCATCCCTAGAACACCAGGAACCTGTGAAGACACACCGCCAGAGGGGTCCTTGACCACCAAAATCCCACACGCTGGCAACAATTTCCCACAGAGCTTCACATCCAACTCCAGGTAACCAACATAAGGGATGGCAAGACCATTAGCTGCTCTGAGCTGCAGCCAGTGACAAGATTTGAGCCACTCTTGGCCCCATGTCTCAAACTGTTGGCGGAAAAGAGACTCAGTGATGGTAGACACTTAAATGTGGACAAGACGACATGAGCTTGGACACTTCCACGTCACCTGTGCCTGAACCCGAGCCAGGAACTGCCCCCTCCGAACTGTGGCTCTGCAATTCGGCGGGTGCTAGTTTCCCGACCGCTGGGCGGAGTGAGGCGGCCTACTTGGCTGAGAGGCCGGCAAGGAAGGTTAAGTGCGGGCGGGGACACGGACGCCATCACACTCCCTGGCAATGTGACCTGGTTGCTGACATCTCATACAGATGATGGGGCCACGTGCAGCCAGCAGCAACACCCAAACAAGCCTCTATATACAAAATAACTCAAATTAGCACTGGATGGGACAACGGGGAGAGAAGTGCAGCCGCGGCCGACAGCCTACCTGCTACCAGAGAGGCGGAAGTGACGGACGTCAGGAAATGACGTGGCCTGGCCTCCGGCAAGCAAGAGGAAGACAGGTACTCTACACCCCCCCTTTATGCGGCATTCACCCACCGCAATTGACTGGGGCCGCCTCCCGAGTGACGTCATGGGACCAAAGACTGCGTCCTGCTACAGTAAGACACATTTCTTGAAAGCTTCTCTCATTTTCTCTAAACTGTGAATACAAACCCCAATTTTCAAGCTACATTCACAAAACCTCAGACTCTTCTTGCAAAACCAAACTTTCACCTCAAAACAGTTCAATCTGTGCCCAAAACTGAACTATGTTGTCAAATCGTGCCCCAAGTCAATCAAAGTTAAAAACACTACTGAGCAGTCACTAAACACTAGAAAAATAGAAAACACAACGCTGAGGACATGAAGCTGTAGAAATAAATGATTATTGTTGACTGTAGGCTAAATACATGTTGCAAAACAAAAAACCTGTGCATTTACGTAGCACTTCTCTCCTTCCCTTTCTTTCACCCTCCTCCCTCCCTCCCCACATCCATTTAATCCCCTTTTCCTTCCTTCTTTCTTCTTCCCAGTTCATCCCTCCCTCCCTCCCTCCCCTCCCTCCCTCCCTCATCCTCTCTTCCTTCACCCTGTCGTCTCTCATCTTCTCTTGCAAAACAAAAAACCTGTGTGTGACAGTGGTGGTCCTGTCACTATGCCTCCAATTGACCTATGGCTAAACCCCGCCCGCCCCCTCCACTCACTCGGACAAACAGTCAACATGATGATGGTGACAGGCGCTATGGCAACAGCTGTCACAGTAGGACACATTTCACAGGAGGCAATTGATGGTTTTTGGAGACAGAAAGATTAAATATCATCTCGAAGTCACCAAAACTTAACTTAACTTTACTGCTATGGCTGCCGTTTGCCGCGAAACGCTGATAGCGATGGAGCTATGGAGTTTTGCATTATACGTTAGCATTACGCTAGCGGGCTTTATGCTTAGTTGTGATGCTGGCTAACATCCAAACATCTCTCACAATATGTTGCCTCAAATACGTTGTTGACTTAACTTAGAACAGATGTAGACATCCTTGTTAAGTTTATCCACGTTTAGTTGGTGTTGTGGTCTACCTCATAACTTTATCCAGAGCAGACACTTCTCTTGGTTGAGATGTGGCTTGGGAAAGGGTTAAAAAAATCCACCCCGTCGCCCAGCCTCTCGGGATACCTAGTGTAGGAGTTGCATGTGCCCCATGCACACCGTTTGACCATTTTAAACTTAAAATGTCAAGAAAAAACATATAAAAACGAATGAAAACTGACTAACTGCAATGCATTTCAATGGACGTGGAAGCAGAGAATGTCCGAGTGTATGGGCTAGCTATGCGCACTGTGATTGGCTCATCATGTTTGGGGGCGTGGCTTAACCATATGTCAATTGATCATGTGCCCTGGCTACTTGGCCAAAGGGATGTGCCTTTGGGTGACTGGCAAGCGCGCATGACTCTGACCCGGGAGGTGTGGGTTCATTCCCCGCCCGGGCCCTCTTCACCTTGCCCCATTCTGGCGTTGTTGGCAGGATCCATGTAGCACTAGGGGTGGGTCCATGGATTCCTAATGTGTGGCAGCCTGCGCGGGAGCACGAGGACGTGCTTGTGAAAAGAGGGGGAGAGATGTGACAGTGGTGGTCCTGTCACTATGCCTCCAATTGATCATGTGCCCTGGCTACTTGGCCAAAGGGATGTCCCTTTGGGTGACTGGCAAGCGTGCATGACTCTTACCCGGGAGGTGTGGGTTCAATCCCCGCCCGGGCCCTCTTCACCTTGCCACATGTGCATTTAGCACTTGTACATAGTACAGTAAAAAAAAAGTGCAAAAAACAGAAATCTTGTGCATTTTACACGTAGCACTTGTACAGTACAAAAACAAACCGAAATCTTGTGCATTTAGCACTTGTATACAGTAAGCCTATGTAAAAAATAAAGTAGAAAAATATAGAAATGAGAAGTGCACAACTCAGCCACAGCATCATTTCTCTGTACTGGGTCAGGCCACAGGACTTCATCCTGAACTAGCTTACAGTATATGTGCCCTCACATCATTGGACACAAGTGTGATCAATTTTGAGTTGTTGTGTTCAACCGGTGAAACGTGTGCTTTACTTGTGTTTGACTTTTGCCACCTGTGCTCAGCATTATGCAACACAGGTGCATCACAATGAAAATGTGTTGCCAAGTTGTGTCTAAACAGGTGAAAAGTGCTGATGGTTTTGCCAAGAGAGTGACTGATTCAATCAGTGGGTTCAGGCAACTGAGAATTTGGTTCAGACAACAGGGTTTAGTGTTTTAGCAAAGAAAAACTGTAAATTCTCCAGTTGGGTCGGAGTGAAATTGGCGGCTCTGTTTTTTTCTTTCTGTCTTTGTGAATCCTGTCATCTGTGCTCCACTGATGATGGCTTCTTGTGCTCACGGTGAACGCGCCTCCCTCAGGCTCAACATACTCTGGGTTGATTGAACTAATTCAGACGTCTGTATTGAATTGTCGTGCACAGTCTCCATTTGGAATGGGGAGTATTCCGTTGAGGGGGAACCTCCGGATGGACCGATTGTGGATGTTATGAAAAGGGAAAATGTGGGAACTAAAATTTTAAATATTTGAATGTTTGTACAGCTGAGTCTGGATCCCTTGGTTTTTAGAAGAATACTGCTATTGAAGAAAATATTAACGGTAACAAAAAAGTGAAATGAGGAAAAAAAAAAAGTCTGTAAATCATGAAAGGTTAAAAGAATGTTTACAGATGGGGAAAGCAACACAAGAATTGCTTCTTAAAAAAAAAAAAAAAAAGAACATTTTGAAAAAGAAAGAAAAATGCAACTCACACTGACACTAGAGCACCAAGCTCGTAGATTTCCTTTTCTTTGTTTCCACAGTTGGCAGCTTTGAAGCCTGGATCCTGACCTCAAAGACAACCCACGATTCATCCCTCAGCCCACCATAGAACTCTACGATACCCAACAAGAGAAGAGAAACCGACTCTTCCAATATGACACAAAAAAAAAAAAAAAACAGCTCATCCTGATGCATCTGTTCAACCACAAAACTATCCAGACCCCTCTTCTACAACTGCACACAGACTGCGTCATCCCAATCAAGATACAGCCTTCAACATGCCCACGATTGAAGTATCTGGACCAGAAGATACAGAATTTGGTTTTCTGTGTAAGGACTTCTACTGACATCAACACAGTCTGGGAACCTGGACAACCCAGTCATGAACGTAGAAGAAGAGGACATGGCCGACACAGAAAACTGGGGACATGGACATTGGGTATAAAAACTTTCTCACAAGAACATCATCAACTGAAGCAAACAAAGACTGAGGATGATCGGGGGTTTGTCGAAGGGAAATGGATCCTTGCTATGTGTATGTGTTCATCAGGTCAAAATAGTTAGGGCCACGGGCAATCGCACCGAGTACTGGTCCCTACAGCTATGAAATAGCTGCCCGGGCACTACTGTTATTGTGTGGATTTTTTCTTCCATAATATTATTATTAGTGTGAATGCTGAAGGCATTCATATATCAAAACGTGCAGCTTTCTCAGGACATTTATGCTATTATTTTTCTCTTTTCAACTATTTATACTTTTTAAAATATTTAACATTTTCTGCAATTTTTCTCCCATAGGAATACATTGAAACAGTCTTCAAACTCTTCAAATTTTCTGCTTCATTCAGCCTCTAATAGCTTCAATCAATCAAATCAAAATAAACTTTAATGTCCCCGGAGGGAAAATTGTCATGGACAATCAATGCTGTACATCCTGCATACAGATTATAAAACCATACACCATATCACATACTCACACACACAACCAACAGAGATCACTTACAGACAGTACGACCAAGTTCCTGGTTAACACAAGTAATAAATAATTATAGTAAAAAATAATTATTGCACTTTCTCCTATAGCCTATTGCATCTTGCCTCTCAGTATTGCACAGTCTCTGGGTCTAAATTGCACCTTTGTATGTGTGGACTCCACCATCAGCATCAATTTAAAAGTGCCGAAGGATTAGTGTATATATCTATTAAGAAAAAAAAAAAAAAAAAAAGCATACTTTCAGCTACAGACTTCATTCAACTTTTAAACTGTAGACACAAGTCTTGTGTATTGTCGTATTACTCCACGTTTTGATAGGTCATATAGTTTTTGATCAATCCATGATCAATGACCATGATCATTTTTTGAGAAATTATGAGATTATAATGGTTGTGTATTGCACGGAATGTTCGTGTCAGAGCACGTGACATCATCGGTTAGAGTGGGAGAGTGGCCAGAAAAACTCCAGATTTTTTCTCTTTCCACACTCGGCCCGGCCACAATTTACACTCTACACACATGATTTTTTCAGAATTTGTAAGACAAACTTGTTATCTCTCATATCATGTGCTCAAAATATCAGAGAGACTTACAGAATTTAAACTCGGAGCCTCTGAGTGCGGCCAGTTCCCTCTCTTCCTCTCATTGACTCATTCAAAAGTAGGCGCTGATTTTCTAAACATCCCAAAGTTTCCAACCTGCGACACAATCAACAATTTTTACTCTAGAAACACCAAAGTGACATGGACACGTTCAGCAAGGTCTTATGGTTCGGAAAATGTAAACCTTTTGCTCGTACTAAGTACAGATTTGTCGTACATTAGATCTGTTTGAGGGTGTCACAGAGCAGTTAAAGCCAATGATTAAAGCTGCCACCATACCACCAGCCACCAGTTACATGGTAACCTCAACATGGCAACCTCAACATGGCAACCTCACCATGGCAACCTCAACATGGCAACCTCACCATGGCAACCTCACCATGGCAACGCACACATATTCTCTCTATTTGACTGTCTGTCGGTCACACACACAAATGGACACACACTGACCATACACACATATCCAACACACACACACACACACACACACACACACACACACACACACACACACACACACACACACATTGACACACACTGACCATACACACATATCCAACACACACACACACACACAAATGGACACACACTGACCATACACACATATCCAACAAACACACACACACACACACACACACACACACACACACACACACACACACATGGACACACACTGACCATACACACATTTCCAACACACACACACACAAATGGACACACACTGACCATACACACATATCCAACACACACACACACACAGACACACACTGACCACATTGATTTACACGTATCCTAAACTACTGAGGCTCTTCTCAACCATTTCACACCATTAAACCCGCTGTTTACATGTTCTACTCCTCAGCTAATGCTAATTAAGCAATATCACAACAGCACTCCCTCTCGTGTGATATTGCTTTTATACAACAGTGCTACGAGCGCATTTTTAGAACAGTAATAAAATACAAGAGATTATGATTTGTTTGTTTATTTAATCATTTATTTGGCTCCGCCAACAGAAATAGTTCCGCAACTGGAAGGGAGACAAGGCTGTTGCCAGGCAACACATAAACATTTCATACTAGCTTGCTACTAGCTACAAGCTTCTCCACCGAGCTGCTTCCAGTGCTGCTTCTGGTTCTGAGCCCGTGTCTGATCAGCACCGCAGCAACAGGATCAGCGTGAAGACATACAGAGACGTTATCGATACCGTATTACATTTGTTTATCATCTATGTAATCAATATAAACACAGTTGAAGCTAAGTAGCTGAGCTACGTGGCTAACAACAGCTAATGCTAATATCAACACATCACCGTCAAAACGTAGTTGCCCCCGCGGCGATTTTTTTTCCAGCCGGGTTTAGTAGAGATTTATCTCCAATTAGACGGACCAGGTCAGGTCCAGGTTTTAATGTTCAGGTCCGTTTATAACTGCAGCAGCAGCAGCAGCAGCAACAGCAGCAGCAGAGAGATGGGGCAGCTCCTGTATGGGGAGCGTGGCTCTGACTTAGCTCCTGTCCAGCTGAACAGCGGAGTGATTATGTCTGTGAAAAGTCCCAGTGCTGTTATACTGTATATCAGCACTATGGAATGTCTCGTTGTCCAATCAAATTGCTCGGTTGGGACCGGTCGGAACTAACTGTTGTATAATGATCTATATTCTTCAACAATGTTCTTCTGCTGTCAGTTTACAATGTATTTCAGTAGGCATTAACTTTTTTCCTAATTCAGGAATTTTTCAAACTCTTCTTTGACAATTCAAGTAATTTCCAGCCATTTCATACAAAGTCTCACATCTTCTACTTTTAAATATATTCTCAGCCATTGCTTCGGCTATGTTAGTGCTGGTTCATCAGTTGTCCTTCCTGTCAGGTTAGCTGCAGATTTCAACTATTTAACCATTACATTTAAACATGCAGAATTTCAATGTTTTCTTCTCCCTTTAGCATTTCTACTGCTTTTTACCTTTAAAAAGGCATTCATCTCACACTACAAGTTACATGTTTCAGCTTTTTCCCTCCTAGGGATGAATAAAGTATTCCTCTACTCTCTACTCTACTCTACTCTACTCTACTCTAGCATTAGTCTTTTCAACATTGCTTTAGCAGTTTCTTCAGCTAATTTAGCGTTGATTCAACAATTTCTTCAGCTCATTCAGTATTGCTTCAGCAACAGCGTTCAGCTGCTTTCAGCATTCACACGCATTTTCTGCAGGAAATGCTATCTTTTTCTAGTTATTTTTCATCTTCCGAACTCTTCGAGTTGCAGGACTAGTAGCGAATGTGTGTATGGTCAGTGTGTGTCCATTTGTGTGTGTGTTGGATATGTGTGTATGGTCAGTGTGTGTCCATGTGTGTGTGTGTGTGTGTGTGTTGGATATGTGTGTATGGTCAGTGTGTGTCCATGTGTGTGTGTGTGTGTGTGTTGGATATGTGTGTATGGTCAGTGTGTGTCCATGTGTGTGTGTGTGTGTGTGTGTTGGATATGTGTGTATGGTCAGTGTGTGTCCATGTGTGTGTGTGTGTGTGTGTTGGATATGTGTGTATGGTCAGTGTGTGTCCATGTGTGTGTGTGTGTGTGTGTGTGTGTGTGTGTGTTGGATATGTGTGTATGGTCAGTGTGTGTCCATTTGTGTGTGTGTGTGTGTGTTGGATATGTGTGTATGGTCAGTGTGTGTCCATATGTGTGTGTGTTGGATATGTGTGTATGGTCAGTGTGTGTCCATGTGTGTGTGTGTGTGTGTGTGTGTGTGTTGGATATGTGTGTATGGTCAGTGTGTGTCCATTTGTGTGTGTGTGTGTGTGTGTGTGTGTGTGTGTGTGTGTGTGTGTGTGTGTGTGTGTGTGTTGGATATGTGTGTATGGTCAGTGTGTGTCCATTTGTGTGTGTGTGTGTGTGTCCATTTGTGTGTGTGTGTGTCCATTTGTGTGTGTGTGTGTGTTGGATATGTGTGTATGGTCAGTGTGTGTCCATTTGTGTGTGTGTGTGTGTGTGTGTGTGTGTTGGATATGTGTGTATGGTCAGTGTGTGTCCATGTGTGTGTGTGTGTGTGTGTGTGTGTGTGTGTGTTGGATATGTGTGTATGGTCAGTGTGTGTCCATTTGTGTGTGTGTGTGTGTGTGTGTTGGATATGTGTGTATGGTCAGTGTGTGTCCATGTGTGTGTGTGTGTGTGTGTGTGTGTGTGTGTGTTGGATATGTGTGTATGGTAAGTGTGTGTCCATGTGTGTGTGTGTGTGTGTGTGTGTGTGTGGTCAGTGTGTGTCCATTTGTGTGTGTGTGTGTGTGTGTCCATTTGTGTGTATGTGTGTGTGTGTGTGTGGTCAGTGTGTGTCCATTTGTGTGTGTGTGTGTGTGTGTGTGTGTGTGTGGTCAGTGTGTGTCCATTTGTGTGTGTGTGTGTGTGTGTGTGTGTCCATTTGTGTGTATGTGTGTGTGTGTGTGTGTGTGTGTGTCCATTTGTGTGTATGTGTGTGTGTGTGTGTCCATTTGTGTGTATGTGTGTGTGTGTGTGTGTGTGTGTGTGTGTGTGTGTGTGTGTGTGTGTGTGTGTGTGTGTGTGTGTGTGTGTGTGTGTGTGTGTGTGTGTGTGTGTTGGATATGTGTGTACTCGAAGAGTTGCAGGCCAAATTATATATCAAAACGTGTGTCCTGATCGGGATCGCTGTGCTATTACTTTTCTCAACAGTGTACGAATTTTTCGCGACGTAAGTCGCGAAAAACTGCGCAAATTTTTGCATGTAATTCAATGGGACGGATGGGAAAAAAAGAGCGAAAAAGACCAATCATTGGAGTTTAACAAACGTCTACTGCTCAGGCATACTTTCACCTAGAGACTCCATTTAAACTTTAAACAGTAGACACAAGTCTTGTGTATTGTCGTATTACTCCACGTTTTGATAGGTCATATAGTTTTTGATCAATCCCTGATCAATGACTATGATCATTTTTGGAGAAATTATGAGATTATAATGGGTGTGTATTGCACGGAATGTTCGTGTCAGAGTGCGTGACATCATCGGTTAGAGTGGGAGAGAGGCCAGAAAAACTCCAGATTTTTTCTCTTTCCACACTCGGCCCGGCCACAATTTACACTCTACACACATGATTTTTTCAGAATTTGTAAGACAAACTTGTTATCTCTCATATCATGTGCTCAAAATATCAGAGTGACTTACAGAATTTAAACTCTGAGCCTCTAAGTGCGGCCACGTCTGTCTCTGCTCCTCATTGAGTCCAATACAAATATTTTCTGAGAGAAGCAGAACGGCCCGATGTTTTAAAACTGCCAGCGTCGCCAAAATATTTACTGTAGAAACACCAAATCGTACCAAATTTTTCAGGAATTCCTTAGAGCAATGTGATCTGTGTTTTGTTCTGATAGGAGTTACCGTTTTGTCACAGTAAGCCTAAATGTGAGACCGGTGCAGAGGCAGAAAATGGCTCTTTTTCTCCACGTTTCTGTCTGTCTCAGCCTGCGGGGGGCCCTATCGCCGTGGTAACCTCTTTGATCCTCAGGCCAGAGCTCGTTAACTTCATAAACAATCCACCTGGCGCTCGTTTAAATGTTTATAAACACCGACACAGCTAAATCAGACTGACACAGGATGCAGCTACTAACTAACTATGTGTCAAGTCAGTCACACACACACACACAGACTCTAGAGCCAGCTTCATGTGATTACAGTCACACACACACACACACACACACACACACACACACACACACACACACACACACAGGTAACCTAATGTGGTTACAGCTCCTCCATGTCAGTGCTTATAGAAAGATGATCATGTGTCTGTCTGATCAGCTCTGTCTTGACCTTAAGATCGTGGGTTTGATTCCCATGTTGACAGAGATGGCAAAACCGGCAGTAGCCCCGTGGGCCTTTCAAAATTTCCCGAGAGGAAATTTTCTAGTTAGAGATACTATGGGCTAAATTCAAACTTCAAACATGCATTCATGCCCTCTGAAAACTGCCCAATTAACCTGATGGGCAGATACTTGATGTGCAAATTAGGCCTATGTTTGGTCTCAACCCCAGATGTAGCAAAACAAACTGATCAAATTTTGAACCAAATGTTTTTCACACTACTTTGTTCACCACACCCTAGACTTGCAGTAAGCATATCAATGGAAATTGCAACCCCTTAACGGCCTTTTCCAAGCTTGTTACAGCCAGAAAAACAGTTTTAACACCAGAGGAACTGCATTGCACCTCTTGTGTCACCAGGACCTGATGAGACATATGAAAAAGGTTGGTTGGGAAAGAGTTGATATGTGAACACACATCTACCGGACAATACAGATGTGCTTTATCATTTTCTCTCACACCAATTAAATTTTAACATGTACACCACGGACCATTTGGTTCTACACATTTACACTTGCAATTAGACGGAAGATTGGGACCCATTTAAGAAAAACATGTAAGCGCGCAGCCAATTGGCAAGAAAACATCTGATCAATCTAGAGCTATTCTTACAGTTTTTCTCGATTGTTTACACACAATTTCTGAAAGCATGCCTCATACTCTCATAACTCTACACACAAATCCAAAAACACACACACAATGGGCAAAACCCCTAACTTCTCCTGCAAAATGAAACTTTACATTCAAAACAATGTTATTTATTCTCAAAATGCTATTTTAGTCTCAAATGACACACGCAAACCATCATATGACTAGACATTTATAAGAACCAGTTGAACACTGATGTGCTCAGTGTAAAACACTATGATGAATGGAAAACACCTCTACTCCATTCATCATAATGACTTAGGCTTTTTTTTTTTTTTTTTTACTGTAACTACAGACAGTACATAAATGTGTTGTAAAATATTTTAGAATATTGTTTTTATACTCAGAACACTCAAATACACGGTAACAAATGCGTGAAGACGCGACCGAGATGGTCGTGTGACGATGCAGCCATGCTGATCTGACCACAAAAGAAAAAGAAAAAAGAGTTGCTCGGGGTCAGCTGGTTTACGGCCGAACAATTTTGAAAGACTGAACACATAATTTTGACAAGCTGAGACTACTGGAACATGTAGCTCACCTAGTAGAGCAGCACTCTTTGTAGTCAAAGACTGTGTTCTAGTCTAAGTTTGAATCCTTCTATCAACATGTAATTTTGGTGATCAATGCATTTTCTTTTCTCATCATCATTATGATCACTGCTATATATATATGTGTGTGTGTGTGTGTGTGTGTGTGTGTGTGTGTGTGTGTGTGTGTGTGTGTGTGTCTGTTTGGTGTCTCTCTCTTGTGTCAGTCCATCACTGCCTGTTGTGCTGCCCTTTTTTGCTAAATCTCTGATTGCTAATTGTAAAACTCTGTGACAGGTGTTTACCCATGTGGTCAGTGTGCATAGTAGGGAAACTAACTTTAGAATTTTGAATAACAGTGTGTTACTCGTGAAAACAAGAAATTTTCTTCATGAAAATTGTGCGAAATGCAGAGTATTGTGTGTAGTGTTTTGAAAAAAGTGTGTTATAGAACTGCAAATTGAGTGTAAAGCAGGAATTGTGCTTGTAGTTTAGCAGACTTGGTTCAGGGGGTTGGTGCATGAGTTAGATGTTGAGGCCATTGTGCCTCAAGAACCAGAAATTGTGTGTAAACAATCGAGAAAAACTGTAAGTGTTTAACATCTGTTGAGCACACTCAAAGAAAATACAGCTGGTACCTAAAAACCTTTTTAGGTTTGTTTGTATGTATGTTTGTTTGTTTGTTTGTCTGTTTTTGTCAGAACAGAACCATCACTGTCCGTGACACCATGTCCGACCTGCCAGAGATTCCTAACGGTGCAGCTGCACTGGAGATTTCCTACAACCTTTGACATTAACAAACGTTAATGTCAAAGGATGTCAGGCTGAATGGTCGGCCCCCACACATTTCCACCTCATCAAATCTGGCCCTCTTTGCAAAAAGTTTGGACACACCTGGCTTACACTCTATAATGATTTTGTTCTCATTTCAGAGTTGTCTGACTGAACTGTCTTCATCAACATCAGTCAGTGACTGCACCTTTGACCTATCTGCAACAAGGTCCTGCAGAAACACACACACACAGCTGAAAGAAGAGACAGTGTTCAGCGATGAACTGGTTCTTTATTGAGACAGATCTGAGGACAGTGAGTCCACATGATGAGGACATGAAGACGAGCGGCAGTGACACTGATCATCAGAACTCATGCACCGTGGTGATGTCAGCAGTGACATCATCATACTCTTCATCCAATCCCTGAGCTCCTCCAACAGGCCGGTTCATCTCCATGGAGACGGCTGCTTTGTCCCCTGTGTCCCTGCTGCAGTAGATGGACAGCATCAGACCAGTGGAGACGATGAACAGACAGAAGACCAGGAGGTGGACGAAGAGTCTGACCAGAGAGAGAGGAGGAGGAGGAGGAGGAGGAGGAGGAGGAGGAGGAGATGTAGGAGGAGGAGATGTAGGAGGAGGAGGAGGATCTGTGGAGACAGGAGTAGAACCTGGTTCAGTGCAGTGATCAGTTTCTCATATCTTTAAAGTGGAGGTGAAGCAGCCAGCCAATTTAACATAATTCATTAAATGGATTTCCAGTGTGCTTAAACTTGGGCAAACTAACACATGAAACACAAGCATTTAGGAGAACATGGGAGATAAAAATTGCATTTTTTAGCTAGGGCGCAGCCATGTTGTCGTTCGACAGTCCGTGACGTCACGGGGTTGGTTGCCTCCGCTGGCTGACAGCCACAGACAGTGAAAGTGAAGGACAGCTACAGACAGAGACGGTAAAACATGAAACTGTGGAGGCACTGGATTAGAAGAGACTCAGAGGAGACCTCTACTGTGTTGCTTCTGTGAACTAGTTTTACAGTGTTAAAAACTAGAAAAACACCTCTGTTTTCATTAACTGCCACTAATAAGGAGCCGCACAGCAGCGGAGCTGTTAACAAGACTCCTCTGCTGATCTCGGTGTGATCATTTCTTACAGCATGTTTACATCCAGTCTGGATGTGATCCACAGGAAACTTCTGATCAACCCTGAAAGTTGATCATTCACCGGATCAACGACTTTACTCCGACAGTTTTCAGTTTTGCTGCCACAGCCCGTCCTCCCCCGACCGGCCCACTTATTCACACCGTGATAAACACCAGTCACCGTGGCAACAGGCTGGACCCTGCGGTCTCACACCGAGGAGCCTTAACAACCTCACACACATACACACACACACACACAACAGTTTAATAATCCACCGATATTCCCGTTTACATCGCGTTCCTCGCAGCCAGCGTGTTTCATTCATTTGCATTGTGAAAAAAAAAAAAGTGTTTTTAGCCGCGGCAACCGGGCGCATGACGTCTGTCCGACTACCCATTTCTCCGACCATACATTTCTTTATTTTTGCGTCCATTAGTCCGACCTCCCACTTCTCCGACTAAAGTAGCCCTAACCCTAAACCTAACCTTAACACTGTGGAATGGGTAGTCGGAGAAATGAGCAGTCGGACTTATGGGCAGTCGGACTGATGTATGCTCCCCGCGGCAACCAAGGGCGTCAGTTTACTTTGAAAAGTGGTAGGGACAATGACCATATGCACCAGCCCCCCCTCCCCCGACGCCGCCGCACCTGACACCGTACCTGACACCGTTTCCCAGACCGTCATAGACTACCGTTCTCAACCAGACTCTGGTCTAGTGGACCGGGTCTGGCTCCAAGTTTGAGCAAGTAAATGAGCAAAGACCCGACCAGGTCCGACCAGTGTTGAATCCTGGACCCTGGACCCTGGACCCGATGCAGCTGGACTCACGAGCATTTTTTTTTTTAATTCTCCGCCGGACCGCAGCAAAAAAAAAGAAAAAAAGAAGAAGAAGCCCGTAGTTGTGTTTAGAGACGTGACAGGTGGGGCATGACAAGCTGGTGATCAGCTGTGGTCATTGAATTGTTAGACTGATGTTTTCCCAGCGCAGAGAGAGAGAAGCATGCTCCCTGTGTAACCAGCCAAGCGCCTGCGAGGACACGTGTAGTGTGCCCGCTGAGGGCTGTGAGAACTCTTTAAAGGAGTCATCACCCGGAAATCGCATTTTTCCTTGTTAAAACATGTATACTGGTGTTGGACCTCAGTGGAAACTTGGGGTTTGAAAGTGGCTGAGTTTTTTGGTTTGGGCTTTTTGTTGAAGCCAGAGTAGCTCATGAAGCTGCACACCACAAAATTACAAGATTTGGATTCTGCTCCTACGGTGACGTCACCGTGGAGACTGCTTTCATAAACACACCTCTCTTCCACCACCCCGACTTCCGCCGTGCCGCCATTACTTATTGTTTTATTTCCCACTGTAGCGCTGTTATTTCGTCACTTTAAGTTTTAATAATTTTTCATGCGAGAAAGTAAGGGTTTAGATCCCCAATGTGCGGTTAGTTTATCCGAATGACGGATGTTTAGAAGTTTTCTCCGCGTTGGGAGAAGTGAGGTGCAGCCAGCTGCAGCCAGCACCAGAGGAGCGGAGGAGGAGTGACTCCTCAACCCGCCTGCAGTGCTCGTTTAGCCGGCCGATAACGACGTTGTCGTGCCGCCGGAGGAAACGATCGTTACTTTATTAAGTTTTAATATTTTTTCATGCGAGAAAGTAAGGGTTTAGATCCCAGATGTGCGGTTAGTTAATCCAAATGACGGCTTAGAAGTTTGCTCCGTGTTGGGAGAAGTGAAGCTCCAGCGAGGCAGAGGAGCGGAGGATGACTCGTCAGCAACCCGCCTGCAGCTGCTCGTTAACCAGTCAAACTATGTTGTCGTGCCCGCGGAGGAAACGGTCGTTAATTAACTTACACGCAGGTTTGTAGAGGTTTACCGCCGACTGGTTAAATTCTTTTTAGGAGATAAATGTTGGTCACATTGATGAAATCTAACAATTGTGGCAGTCGTATTAGTTTGCTTGAATGAAAAGTGAAGCTTCACACAGAGCAGCAGCAGCAGCTTTGCCCCGGGGCTCTGTAGCCTACGTACAGAAATCACCACATTTGCATCAATAAATACATGTTTTACAATTAACCGATAAAATGTTGTTTTATTTTATGAAGTTATATAACATGGTTACGGTACACAACAGAGAGCAGCATAGTATGCGGTTTCCAATACAGCCTGCATGTAGCCCACTGGGCCAGCCACCATTCCGGCTCTGTCCTTCCTGCGTCCAATCAATGTGCGCCTCATTACATATTAATACAATGAACATCCGGACCAGTCAAAACCTCGCGCTTACTCTCACGAGAGAAAGTTGCCGTATGAAAAAGTGTCAGAACAAGCTCTATGTTTGAATTAAAAAAAAAAAATGTTTCCAATAAGTTTTAAGAACTGATTCAAAGCAATTTAAGGGGGATTGGATACATAAAAAACCAGGTGATGACTCCTTTAATCGAAGCTACATTGTAGCCAGTCGGCTCCGGCAGAAGCTCTGTGCCCTGCACACTGTTTCGGCTGCCTATTTTGTCATAGCTTATCAACGTTTTTTCGTCATTCTTCATTAGGATGATGTTAAGTTAATTTAGTGGTGGGGACAAAATTGTTCTCGACAAAAAGTGGTGGGGACATGTCCCCAGCGTCCTCAGCGTAAATGATGCCTACGGCGGCAACAGCCGTGTTTCTGATCAACCGGATCTGTTGTCCGGTTCCACCGCGTTGTTTACTCCTGGTCCAACGTTACTCCCACACGGACACGGTCCGCGCGGCTCGGACGCGGTGTCTCACAGACTGTCTGGACCTCTGGACCGGTGGCCTGGACTCGGTACCGGCAGCAGAGAGGCTTCACTGTCTCCTCTGGCAGCCTCTCCTGTCAGGACGCGGAAGCTAAAGCTAACGCTAACGTTAGCTAAAAAAATTTTTTCACAATGCTAATGAATGAAACACGCTGGCTGCGAGGAACGCGATGTAAATGGGAATATCGGTGGATTATTAAACTGTTGGAGCTGGATGACTGCTGCTGCTGCTGACTGTTTTGGACACCTGTTGTAAAGGTAAGACATATTTATTGTTTGAATAGTCTTCTGCTGAGGGCTGGGTGTGTTGGGGATGAGATCAGAGATTTTCCCTTCTTATTTATTGGTGATGGGCGCTATTTACCGATGTCATCAGATGCCATCAGATCAGAGATCAGCAGAGGAGTCTTGTTAACAGCTCCGCTGCTGCGCGGCTCCTTATTAGTGGCAGTTAATGAAAACAGAGGTGTTTTTCTAGTTTTTAAAGCAGATATCAGTGGAATGTTTTTGTTAATATAAGTCCTAAATAGTCCTATTTTCCGTCAGCAATCACTTACATGAAGTATTTCAGCCTAAACACGAGTCTCTCCGTCACTCTGCTCTGCTGTAACCCGAGGAGAAAATTTTCCTTGTGGGATACAAGTGTTATCCAATGAGGAGAGAGAACGGCATGAAGGGCTGTGTGTGCAGCCAAGGGATGCGCGTGAATGTGGTGACGTAGCACGAGGACCAATTGATGCCTGACAAGGGCGGGGGCTGCTAACTCATGGTGCGTTCAAAGAAACTCGTACTTTATGTTTTTCCTTCCTGTGAAGTCATACCAGTTCGATCTGGTACGAGTTCACGGGTCGGAAGTTACGAGTGGCCGTTATAGGGAACTTTCACAGACAACAGGATGGTAAAAACACGAGCTACGGGTTACCTGGAACGCTACCAAGTCGTAGTTGTGACTTGAAGCTGTAACTTACGGTTTCAAAAGCCTGCCTTGAACGCAGCATTAGCCGAAACGGCCGTGAAGCTGATATCTGCTTTAACACTGTAAAACTAGTTCACAGAAGGAGCAACACAGTAGAGGTCTCCTCTGAGTCTCTTCTAATCCAGTGCCTCCACAGTTTCATGTTTTACCGTCTCTGTCTGTAGCTGTCCTTCACTTTCACTGTCTGTGGCTGTCAGCCAGCGGAGGCAACCAACCCCGTGACGTCACGGACTGTCGAACGACAACATGGCTGCGCCCTAGCTAAAGAACTAATGCAAAACGTCAAACTAAACTTAAAATTTCTCCTTAATGGTTACGTTTCATGTGTTAGTTTGACAATTTTTAAGTACAGTGGAAAACAGTTTAATGAATGTGTATTTGGCTGGCTGCTTCACCTCCACTTTAATGTGTCATAGAAACAGGAAGTGATGTCATCGTCCTGACCTCTGACCCTCAGCCAGCTCTTAGGAGACCGTGCAGATCCCTCAATATAACACGAGTAGAGTGCTTCATCAGACTGATTCACTCCACTGAGCTTCAGTTCACTGACAAGTTTAGATCCAGATCCAAGTCTGGTTCCATTCCTGAAGAAAAGGGCCTTTTCTACCTTCGTCCTATTGTTTCCTGTTTTAACGCTGCAGCTCAGAGTGACATCACTTCCTCTCATCACAGGAAGTGCAGGAATCTCCAGGATCGGCTGACTTGAACCATCTGAGTCACAGACAGAGTTACAGACAGAGTTACAGCTACAGACCAGAGTCACAGACAGAGTTACAGCTACAGACCAGAGTTACAGCTACAGACCAGAGTCACAGACAGAGTTACAGCTACAGACCAGAGTCACATACAGAGTTACAGTCTGATCCTCTCACTTTTAGTCACAGTGATGTCGACCTGGTGACTCCTCTGTCCTGAACTGGTTTCACACCAGTAAACTCCAGAGTCTGACTGGGAGAGAGGAGAGATGATGCAGGAGCAACCAGTAAAGTGCCCAAATCCTTCTGGACCACCACACTGCTCCTCCTGTCCTCCTCTGGTCCTGTTGACTCTCAGTTCTCCTGTCTGTTGATCATCAACACAGCTCAGAAGCACGAATTCTCCAGAGAAGAACTGCTGAAGGTTTGGATGGACGTCCAGAGACACTGAGGACAGAGAGAGAGAGAGAGTCAGATAGATAGACACAGGCTGTATTCGAAACCGCATACTACTGTAGTGCAGTTGCCTATATAAGTCAACAGATAACGCTGTTATATTATTTTTTTGCCCCCAGTGGGGTTTAGCGATTGTTGCTGTGTGTCCTTGCAGGCCACTGTGTTTTCAGGTAGCATATTCAATATGTGGACTATCAACAGTTATTAACGTTATTCTGTGTCTTTATGCCATACTACATACTGCATACTGCATACTGCATTCTGCATACTGCATTCTGCAAATAGATATCGATCTTTCTTTTGCGTCTTTTATTTCTGTGTGTGAAACATGTGAAAAGTATGATTATACATGAAGCATTTATGATTTATGAGCCCATCCATGGACCTCTCCATTGCCTAGAGAAGGCTCTGTTTAGTGATTGCCTACTGCAATTCATGGGAAGTAGGATTTCCTTGGAAGAAAGAAGAATAACATTGAGGAAAACAAGAGGGACTTGCCAGCTTAGACTGCCTGGCCCTAATGTGTGGGCTAATACAAGATTCAGGATTCGATCCCACGTGGCCCATGCCGGAGGAAACTGCTCTACCCACTGTGCTACCAGGGCAGGCAATTCACATACTTTACTCAGCATACTTTAACCAACCTTTCAAAATGGCAGACATCTTTTCAGATTTGGAATGGCGACCCATTTTCAAAAATAGGTAAGGGCCGGCATTCCAAAACATAAAAGTAAACGTTCGGAATGCCGCATTGAAACCCTGCATACTACATTTTGGCCAAACCAGTAGGTAGTAGGGAGGTTAAGCGACTTTTGACTTCAAGTCATGATGCAAAGGTCCCCTTTGGCATGGAAGTACCTTAGGGTCATACAAATAAATCTATCCTAAGACACAAGTGAGATCACACTTTGTATCCAAAATAAACACGTTTTTAAAATGCCTTTTTTTAATTGAGAAAACACATGCTAAAAGCACATTCCATTTAAAATGTCCATATAAACTATAATGTTTTCAGCTCCTGGATGTTATCTACAGCTTATTTTTGACATGATTGCAATATTTCAGGATTGTTTCTCAGTTTGAATGATGAACAGGGATCTAATGCCTTTCAATCTGTAGTGCGGACTGACATAGGAAGCCTAAAGTCCAGTCAAGACATTCCATTATGGCTAATTTGAAATAAGAAATAAAGATACTGTAACATCATGAGATTGATTGATAAGATGAGCATTAACAAGCATTCACAAAAGTAAAAATCTACCAAAATAATGAAGCTTACCAGTTTCTCAGCATTACTCTGAGAGAGGATCTTAACCTGCGCTGGTGAAAGAAGTCAGTCCTAATCATATGCTTTATGTGAGAGCTGCGAACCTAAACTTCCCTATATGTATATAAAAGCTGAACATTCCTTATTAACTACTTGTATTACATTGAAATGTGTTAGTTTACTTTAAGAGCACAATGTAAAATGTATTCAGTATCAGGTTATATAAGCCTTAAATAATGTAGAGGGTCCTATGTGACCCATTTTTACATTTGAGAACAGTAAAAACATTTTTCCTTTGACTTTAAGTTGACTTCTAATATGGGTCATACATGTAAATTCAACTTTTTTAAATCAACATACACAAGCAGGAACTAGTTATAGGTAGGCCTATATTTTGACCAACACAATATTTGGCTAATTGGTCTTTCCTGACACTACTGTGATATGAATTACATCTTTTTTAACTACTTGTAGGCTATATTTGTTGCACTCCGTCTGATGTTCAACAAATCAGTATTAGTATAGTTTTATTAATGTTTTTACATTAATAAAACCCAATATCCTGTCACACAAGCAGCTCCATGTTGTCTCAGAAGCTGTAGATCTCATCCAGGAGCTGAAGGCATCAGGGGATCTGCCTGAGTTTATATGGACATTCTAAATGGAATGTGCTTTTAGCATGCATTTTCTCAATTAAAAAAAGGCATTTTAAAAACGTGTTTATTTCGGATACAAAGTGTGATCTCACTTGTGTCTTAGGATATATTTATTTGTATGACCCTAAGGTACTTCCATGCCAAAGGGGACCTTTTTTTCATTTATTTATTAGTTTATTTCATAGGGACAGTGCACCACTAATCAACAGAGTTAAAAGAAAAACTGTAAGTGGGCCAGAGTTAGCCAACAAGGCTAGTTTTCGTCCGTTGTCCCTTTGCATCATGACTTGAAGTCAATGGCCTATTTTTTGGGCTTAACCTCCCTACTAAGGCTACCTACAAACAGCCTATTGATAGCTTTCATGTGACGTCACGGCCCGTATGGAACGCCCCCCTGGCGGTCAAAACAATCCACTTCCCTGCTGTCCGCGGCTTAGGACAAGGCAGAAAAACACACACTGCTCCCTGCTGCTTCAAAAATACCGGTGTTATGGCCCAACTGGTGTCTGATTTAACTGGTTACCGTACCGAACAACAGCTGTGCTGCACTTCCGTCCGCAGATTTGTCACAAATTCACAAATCAAGCCGCAGTTCACATGTTACTGCAGCCAATATGCTTCTGTGAGTGAAGTTCAGTGAACCTGTTCCGCCAATCTATGGACATCAGCGCCACACTACTCTCACTAGTCTGCACAACACTGCACACTATGACAAAGCCTGTCATGTTAAAGTTACGAACTAATGGAAAACACTCTGAAAATACGCTAAACAACATCGTCCTCGCCGCGCCGCGGTCGGTCCCGACCCCCGTTACCGTGTCGCTGCCGCCGCGGGCGGTGCTGTTGCCGGTGTCCGGTGGCGGGTTACCATCGCCGCCGCCGGTCCCACTGCTGTCGGACCGCCGTCATCGTTGCCGTCGGTAGCGGTGCGTAGCAAAGCTCCGGGGGGAGGGGGGGCAGCTGGTCACCGTGCAGCCCAGCTAAGGGCTCTGGTTTGTGGGTGAGAGGAGCAGGGAGCCTGGGCTCAGTGGGCTGGAGCTCAGACTGTGGAGCTCAGCGGAGCTGCGGTACCAGGACGGTGTTCCCACACAGGAAAGTTACAGGTACATTTCTACCACTTCAATGAGTTCAGAAACATTATTTTAAGATTAAAAAAACTACAAAATGGGGCTTTTAATCAGAAACCAGTTGAGCCATAACACCGGAAATACAGTAATGGTTGCAAGTGGTGGAGGATGATGGATTCTCCACCAGGTAAATGTAAACATCGCCCAACTCGAGCTTCGGCAGGGAACTGGTCATCTTAAACAGCTCGTATACAGCAGCTGGTGTTGAATATCGGTCACAAGTGCCCAAAACTTCAAAGTTGTTTTTATATCTTTCTTTCTCGGCTGCTGGCAGATCATTTAAGTCATTACTCGGTTGTTTGTCCATAGAAAGTCTGTTGTGCTGCCATTTTGGAATGTTGCTTTTGACCGCCAGGTCCCTGGGAAGTCACATGACTGAAAGCTATCAATAGAGGGCATGCACATGACGTCACGGTAGGCTACTCGGAAGTCGCTGTGGAACGTCCACTGAGTGGCAAAAAGACGAGTGGCAGAGCCGCCAAAGTTTAAAAACGACGCAAGTAACGGAGCGATTTCCTCCGAGCCCACACAAGTCTGACATGTCTAGCTTTGCCAGCATGTAAAGCAGCATGACCTAACAGAGCTGCTAAACATCTAGAGGATATTTCAAAGGAGGTTAAATCGAAAGCAACTGGACTTAGTTATTTGTCTAGGAAGACGTTTCACTTCTCATCCAAGAGGCTTCATCAGTTCATGTAGCATCTGACCAGGCTGGGACTGGTCCAACTATCTGGTGTGGAGACTCACTATTTAACCTCTTGTGTGGGCGTTCACAAGGGTGATGATGTCACTGGTTCCCTTTTGTGCTCCAAGTGCCAACGACAGTCGTTAAAATGACTGTCTTTGATGGAAGGTTGGTTTCGACTTCGTTAGTGCCCTATTGTGTTATAACGACAGTCGTTGGAGTCACTTGCCACTTGTGAACAGTAGTTGTTCTTTGAGGCTAGATTGTTGAATCTCCTGGGAAGGGATGAAAGGGCAGCATTGTAAATTGGAGATAGGTGGTGTCTCAGACCTCCTCCCCTGTTGAGGGAAGGTTTTTCTACTTTTACAAAAATGGCTTCTTTAACTCCTCTTTCAAACCATCTGTCCTCTCTGTCTAGGATTTGAACATTGCTGTCCTCAAAGGAGTGGGCTTTCTCCTTGAGATGTAAATGGACAGCAGAGTCCAGGCCTGAGGAGTTTGCTCTCCTGTGTTGGGCCATGCGTTTATGCAGTGGTTGTTTTGTTTCTCCAATGTAGAGGTCTTTGCAGTCCTCGTTGCATTGGACTGCATACACCAGATTGCTTTTGCGGGTGTGTGGTGTTTTGTCCTTGAGATGTACCAGTCTCTGTCTGAGCCCACACAAGAGGTTAAATAGTGAGTCTCCACACCAGATAGTTGGACCAGTCCCAGCCTGGTCAGATGCTACATGAACTGATGAAGCCTCTTGGATGAGAGGTGAAACATCTTCCTAGACAAATAACTAAGTCCAGTTGCTTTCAATTTAACCTCCTTTGAAATACTATGACCTGGGCAAATGAGAATATGCACCGGCTTATCTAGAGGATACGTCTCACTTTGACCGAGTTACATTCAACAACCTGTTCTCAATGGCGGAAAGTAAATTCACTGGAGCGGTAATTGTTTTCAATCGATCAGCTGTGTTTACAGTTTCAGGTGTCATAGTTATAATAATAATAATAATAATAATAATAATAATAATAATAATAATAATAATAATAATAATACATTTTATTTGTAACGCGCTTTTACAAGTGCTCAAAGACGCTTACATAAAAACACAATTTAAAATACAATGCAGAAAATTATCACAGTTAAAATACAAGAACAAAATACAAAAGTTTAATTTATAGATTAAAAGCCAGTTTTAAAAGGTGGGTTTTTAAAAGTGATTTGAAGGTGTGGGGGTCTGTACAGTCTCTGATGGGTTAGGGGAGTGAATTCCAGAGGGTGGGGGCGGCAACGGAGAAGGCTCTGTCCCCCCAAGTTCGGTGCTTGGTCCGGGGGGGTAGGGTCAGGAGATTTCCTGCTGAGGATCGGAGGGCACGGGGGGGGGGGGGGTGTAGTGGTGAAGAAGGTCTGTGAGGTAAGGGGGGCCAGGTTGTTGAGTGATTTGTAGGTGAGCAGGAGGATTTTGAATTGTATGCGGTGTGCGATGGGGAGCCAGTGCAGTTTCTGGAGGACAGGGGTGATGTGTTCTCGGGAGCGGGTGTGGGTGAGCAGGCGGGCAGCAGAGTTCTGGATGTATTGGAGTTTATTGAGGAGTTTGGATGATGAGCCATATAGGATGCTATTGCAGTAGTCCAGTCTGGATGTGATAAAAGCATGGATCAGGGTTTCAGCAGCAGAGTTGATGAGTGCGGGGCGGACACGGGCAATGTTTTTGAGGTGAAAGAAGGCGGCCCTGGCGATATGGTTGATGTGGTGGTCGAACTTAAGATGGCTGTCGAAGATGACTCCAAGGTTCCGGATGTGTGGGGAAGGGGACAGGGTGCAGTTGTTGAAGGTGAGGCTGAAGTTTTGGGTTGTTCTGGTGCAGGATGTGGGACCGATGATGATGATGTCTGATTTGTTACTGTTCAGTTGGAGAAAGTTTCTTTGCATCCATTTGTTAATTTCGGTGAGACAGTTACTGAGTGTGGAGTGGGTGGAGTTGGTGATGGCTTTGGTGGAGATGTATAGTTGAATGTCGTCAGCGTAACAGTGAAACTGGAGTCCGTGATGATGGATGATTTTTCCGAGGGGGAGCATGTAGAGGATGAAGAGGAGGGGACCAAGCACCGATCCCTGGGGGACACCTTGTGACAGAGGAGCGGTGGTGGAGGTGCAGTTGTTGATGCTGATGAACTGTTGTTGGTTGGAGAGGTAGGAGTGTAACCAGGAGAGTGCTGTGCCAGTGATGTGGAGAGAGGATTCCAGACGGGAGAGCAGGATGGAGTGGTTGATTGTGTCAAAGGCTGCTGTGAGGTCGAGGAGGATGAGGATGTTGAGGTGTCCGGAGTCTGAGGAGAGGAGGAGGTCGTTGGTAATCTTGAGGAGGGCTGTTTCGGTGCTGTGTTTTGATCTGAAACCGGATTGAAAGCATTCAAAGAGATTATTGGAGGTGAGGTGGGTTCTGAGTTGAGAGGCTACAGCACGTTCCAGAATTTTTGACAGGAAGGGGAGATTGGAGATGGGGCGGAAGTTATTTGGGTTGTCCGTGTTGAGACCAGATTTCTTGATGATGGGTGTGATTGCAGCCAGTTTGAGGGTTTGAGGAACAGAGCCAGAACTGAGGGAGGTGTTGATGAGTGGGGAGATGACAGGGAGGCAGTCCTTAATGAGTTTGGATGGGATGGGGTCCAGGGTGCAGGTGGAGGTTTTTATACCGGTCATGAGAGTTATTAACTGTGCTGGAGATATTGGAGAGAACTGTGACAGGGGCTGGATGGTGGCAGGTGGTGAGGAAGGAGGTGAGGCTGGTGGTGAGACGGGAGGGATTCCAGGGGCGTTGAGGTTACTGTAGATGGTGTCTATTTTTGTTTGAAAGTGTGAAAGGAAGGACTGGCATTTTTCTGTTGTAAACGATGAGGGGGTGTTGTCGTGAGGTTTGAGGAGTGAGTTTATGGTGGAAAACAGAGCCTTGGGGTTATTGGAGCCAGAGTGGATGAGATGGGAGTAGTAGGTGGTCCGGGCTGCGTTGAGTGCATCTTTGTATTGTTGTAGGTGGTCTGTGTAGGCAAGGAGGTGAACAGATAATCCAGTTTTATTGCAGAGTCTCTCCAGTTGGCGTTTCCGGGATTTCATTTGGCGGAGTGCGGGGGTGTACCAGGGGGCAGAGTGAGTGAACGAGACAGTTTTTGTTTTGGTGGGGGCAAGCTGATCCAGGCAGGAGGAAAGTGTGCTGTTGTAGTAGTTGACCAGGTCAGCAGGGTCATCAGAGGGTAGGGGAGGTGTGGCAGATAGACAGTGGGTGAGAGAGGCTGAGAGAGCTGCAGGTGAGAGGGAGGTAAGGTTTCTGAAGGTTATTGTCCGGCTCTGAACTGGGGTAGGGGTAGGGATTTCGATGTCCATTGTGATTGCCAGGTGGCCGGAGATGTGCAGATTGTGACTGGATAGCTGTTGAATGTTGAGTTGAGTGGAGCAAACCAAGTCCAGAATGTGACCATGACTGTGTGTTGGGAAAGTTACGTGTTGAGTAAAATTGAGACATTGCAGCAGTTCTAAAAATTCTATGGCCGGTTTATTGTTCAAGCTGTCAATGTGTAGATTAAAGTCGCCCAGGAGGAGAACAGATGGTGAGATGGCAGATAGCTGGGTGAGAAAGTTAGCAAAATCAGAGAGGAAGGAGGGATGTGGTTTTGGGGGGCGATAAATGATGGCTGTGACCAGAGGAGAAGGACCAGACAGTTTGTAGGTGAGCTGTTCAAATGAGGGGGGTGGCGGAATGGGGATGATGGATGTTTTGATATTTTTCCTGAAGATGGCAGCGATGCCACCTCCCCGGCCCTCTGTGCGGGGTTTGTCCAACATGTGGTTCATTTGTCCCCTCAAGTCACATAAACCAACACAGCGTGGACACACACAACTCCGGTGACGCCGGTGATGTGTAGAAAAGCGAAAAAAGTGTTTCCATTACACTTTTGCGATACACGTTTGTATCGATACGTCTCAAAAACCACCTCATGAGAGCGTAAAAACTTTTTAGCGATATTTGAGAGTTTTTTCGAAATGTAGGTGTTTCCATTACCAGTTTTTAATTTCGATATTTAGGTTTTGCGCATTTCAAGGGGTAATGGAAATGCACCTAGTCTCTGCCGGATCGTCACTCAGTCCACACAGTTTGTCGTGGTCGCGTTCTAGCCGAGCCAAGCCTCAGAATTTCTGCTTGCCAGTTTTGTTCTTGTTCTAACTGCTGCTTTTTCCTGCTGCAGTTCCTTCCCCACCTGCCTGCCCACCAGCCCGTCCTCTAGACCTCCAGTCTGCCTGGCTGCCACCCCAACCATCACCTCCAGCCCCCCCGCTGCTGTCTTCCCCCTGGACCCACTCTCCAGCCCATCGATCCCCCTTTCCCTCACCTCCCAAACTCTAATAAACATCTTAATTCTGCCAGTTGGTGTCTGTATCTGGGTTCCTAGCAAAGGCGTCACAGCTTACTACATTCTACATACTATATACTGCATTCTGCATACTATATACTGCTTACTACATTCTACATACTATATACTACATTCTGCATACTATAGCCTATACTGCTTACTACATTCTACATACTATATACTACATTCTGCATGCTATATACTAGTGTTGCACCGATACCGATACTAGTATCGGGGCCCGATACGGCACTAAAATGCTGGCATCGGTATCGACGAGTACAAACAAATGACGCACAGATGCCATTTACTAATATGAACGCTGCGCCTTGTGTCTTCTCTCGCCCGACACTCACTGCTGTGTGATCACACGTGTTCAGTGCATGCCAAGCCAAGTAAGGATGTAAACAATTCAATTAATTGCAGTTAATCCTTTTCTAGGAGTTTTTTGTGAAATGTAAACAAGCAAAGCCGACATAAAGTAGCGGGATCTCTATTTAAATGTGTGCACAGCGCACTGAGCAGAGCACTGAGCACACACAGGGGAGAGAGGAGGTGAAAAGAGACAACAACACTGTTACCTGTTGTATACTGGCCTCAGCCTGTACCATCGCTAAAACACAGACCAGTGTGTAACAAGTCAAAAAGCCGCCGTCACTGAGCGGCCGTATACGGGAGGATACGGTAAACCGACGCGGGTCCGGTGTGTTTATCAAAGCTTGGTCGCCGTGGAGACACCGGGTCGATTTGAGCTGCGTTCAGGCTGCATTACATCTCCTCAGGCAGTGATCAGTGTCGGTGGCTTCTTAACTCGTTACACACTGGTCTGTGTGTTAGCGATGGTTCAGCCTGAGGCCAGTATACAGCAGGTAACAGTGTTGTTGTCTCTTTTCACCTCCTCTCTCCCCTGTGTGCTCAGTGCGCTGCTCAGTGCGCTGCGCACACATTTAAATAGAGATCCCGCTACGTTATGTCGGCGCGGTCGCTACCGGAGCTTAATTTAAAATTTTTTTTAAAAAGCGCTCGTTGCGGTGCAGCTGAGAGCAGCCGAGTTTCCTCTGCTGCAGCTGATCAGCTGACATGTGGTCAAGACGAAGCTACAGAGTAGACCTGTCACTGTCACAGGTGTCTCTCATCTCATCTCATTATTATAGGACTTCAACCTCAGAGCTCTGTCTTCAGACCTGTCCCTGAACATCACACATGGACAGCATGGAGTTGCCTGTGTGATTGGTTACTGAGTTTATTAATGTTTACATCAGGCTGCGTTCAACCAATCAGTTTATGCTACTGTGATTTACGTAGGCTAGTTAAATACAGTAGCCTAATCATCATAGTGTAGTGGCAGGAAAAACCATTTCATGTATCAAATCTATTGTGTTGGTCAAGTCAGAGGAAAAATGTTTGGGGTGTTTTTACTGTTCCTAAATGTAAAAAGGTATCCGCGGGTCATTCCGACATACCGCCACTTCGACATTGACGTCTAATTGTCGTAATGGCGGCACTTCCATTAATTGAAAACGTCCCACCACTCCGACAATTTTTGTTTCCATTGTCGGAGTGGCGGTACTTTCCTTTTTTGGAAACGTCCCGCCATTCCGACATAAGGTCATTAAATGTGTAGGTTAATAATGATCACCGCCTCCCTCGTTCTCCTCCTTACTAGCACGGCGGTTGATTTTACTAAATTGGAAAAATTCTGCCCCACCCACACACACACATCTTATCAAGAGTATCATGTGTAATCTCAAATTAGAAAAGATCAGGTATACTGTTAATGGTGCTCTTCAGAACTTCCATGGGACGTGGGATGGCTTTATTGATTTTGTGAAGCAGTTAGATGGACTTCAGTTGGAGTGATAGGCTTTCAATCGGACCCACTGTAGCCAAGCCCTAGCTGAGGACGAGTGACTGTATGCACAACTGGACCCCCCACCCCCAGCCCTTCCCCCCTGTCCTTGTTGTCCCTTCCTGTGTGTTTGTATTTGTGTCTTTTTGTCCCCACCCCCCCCCCCCCCCCCTTTTTTTTTTGTTGTTGTTTTGTTTTGTTTGTTTTATTTCATTTCATATTTCATTCTTTCATATGGTTATTTTATTTAACTTGCATTGTTTTGGTATGATTTGATTCTGTATGATCTTGGCATTGTTTTTACTTTGATATTTACACATTTATTAATTTTATTTATTTATTTTTAAATGTTGAAGTGAATCCCTTGTGCCCTGACATTTGCGGTTAAAATGCATTCAAGGAAAACTCATTCTGCATTCTGCATACTATATACTGCATTCTGCATTCTGCATACCATATACTACTTAGTAAATATGACACCCTACATACTACTGCTTACTGCATACTACATTTTGGCCAAATCAGTATACTAGCAGTATAGTGTGCAGTTTTGAATACAGACACTGACAGAGAGAGAGAGAGTCAGATAGAGAGACACTGACAGACAGTAACAGTTTTCTCTCTCACCTTCAGAAACAGTCGGTCCAGACAACAGCAACACACACACACCTGTAACAGCAGGACAGAGGTCAGAGGTTTACTGATATGACACCAGTCGATTTCTCATACCAGTGCTGTCTCAATTCAAATACTTCCATGAGTATAGTGTAATGTCCATGAAGGTTCTCAGTCATCCAGGTCATCTTATTCTTGTGGAGTTGTAGTAAAAAAGCAACTGGACTTCCAGTTGCTTTTTTACTTGTTACTTGTTTTTTACTTGTTCTTTTTCTTTTCATTTTGTTATTTCAATTAGCGATAATGAACGCCTTACTCATCATTTCTCTCTCCCTCCCTCTCTTTTTTTTTTTTTTTTTTGCTTGTTTGCATCACCTGATTAATGCGACGTGGAGATTACGCTGCCGCTGCCATGTCAGCTGGCTCCTCTTACTGATGGAACATATTTGATACTGGTATGTTGATTTACATGCTACATGCTACATTGCTACGTAGCCATGATGGCGTGAAGTCATTGAGGATGTGACGTGTCCATCGTTCCACACTAAACTTTTGGACCGTTGAAATCATCCGGGTTCTTACAGTACACTGCATTTTGACATACTTGAGAACTGAGACGCACTACATACTCAAAATACTTACTTTGAGTATGGAAGTATTTGAATTGAGACACAGCACTGGCCCTGTAACACTCACAATCTCAACAATAATAATTAATTCATTTAACGGTTTAAAAGCCACAGAGGTAAAGTTTGTGGTCTGATGGAGCAGACTGATCATGTTTATATTGGTTGATGAGGTTTCCTCCTCCCGGAAATTATTTCATAAAGGTGAGTGAGTGACAGGTGGCTCTGATGAGACAGTAGGAAGTCATGATGTCTCTTTTGTTGTATTTTTATGATCAGGTTGGAACTAGTGCACACCGGCACGGACGGACAGGTGCGTAGGAGAAGACCTGGTGGTCGAGTGACGTGAGAGAAAGCTCCCGCACACTGTCATCACTTGCAAAGATTTTATTAAGCTGAACAACGTTTCGGTCCTGAGACATTCATCAGGTTCTGAAGGTGTGTGTGAGGGAGGGGACGGTATAAATAACCTCGGAACCAATCAGCGTCCTCACGTGACAACACCACAGAGGAAAAGTTACATATTGTATCAAAAAAAATATACACATTGTATCAAAATACACAATAATATAAAAATATATAAACAATGAGTATTTCATCACTGGACAGTCATATAAATAAAGTCCAGCACTAGGCTAAGCTGCCACAGGTGTAATAATAATAATAATACATTTTATTTAGAGAGTGGCTTTCACGCCACTCAAGGACACTTTACAGCAGTTAAAGGGACAACGAGGAGTTTCTATTCGGTTATAAAAAAGTCTCACGTTAATGTGGATGAATCTCCGCTACCCACACTTGTTAATGGGCCCATTTTCGATAAATATATCGTTCTGTCTCTATCGTTATTTTGTTATTATTAGTGGTGGCGGAAGTGCTGGTCGAGCCGACCAGCGTTTCCTTCGTTGCGAATCATGAGAATAACGCAGCCGCATCGCCGTTTATGGTTGGAACTACGGTGGTATGTGAACCTCTTTGAACCTCTGACTTTAATTATTGATGAATGAAAACATGAGTCCGTCTTGCGACCGGTCAAAGAAATGTACGGTGTGCGCGGAGGCTCTTAAATGTAGTGTGAAAACGCTTCGCTTTTCCAAAACTCCTCGTTGTCCCTTTAAAATCATCAAGCACCAAAACACAGAATAAATCATCAATAAACAATACCAAAGCATAAATCATCATCAATAGACAACACCGAAACACAAGAGCACAGAATAAACAACATTAAAAGCACAGAATAAACAACATTAAAAACATCGGTAAGAATGGATAATGAAAAGAATGAGAAAAAAATAAAAAAATATTTAGTACACAGTATACAGGGAAACCATACCAAACCGAACAATAGACTAGATCGAAGCAAACCACATACGTTAAAGAAAAACTTCCAAATGGTTAAAAGTTTTTTTTAATTTTTTTTTAATCATTCTGAAGTTTTTCTTTAATGTATGTGATTTGCTTCGATCTAATCTATTGTTCGGTTATATGTAACTTTTCCTCTGTGGTGTTGTCACGTGAGAATGCTGATTGGTTCCGAGGTTATTTATACCGTCCCCTCCCTCACACACACCTTCAGAACCTGACGAAGGTCTCAGGACCAAAACGTTGTTCAGCTTAATAAAATCTTTGCAAGTGATGACAGTGTGCGGGAGCGTTGTTTTTTATGATAAAAGTTATGGACACTGCACCGAAGGCAGAATTAGGGTCTTATTATATTATAGAGTTAAATTGTTTCAGAACAGTCACTCACACACATTAAAACAAACAAAGACAGTTTAAAGTGTGTTCAAACTGTAGCTGCTGATTGTGATTTAAGCTCTAAAGTTTCAAACTAACTCGTTTTCAGTGGAACATCGTAAATAAATGTAACGATCATATCAATAATCACAGTAAACCTACAACTGCACCATCTTATTTTTCACATCATAGTCTCTTAAACCCACTAACAAAGCTTTCATGAACGCACAGTGTCCAATCCAGAACACTGTTCACGCTCAGTGCCCAGAGGCATGATGGGAGGAGCCCAGAGCATCATGGGAGGTGACACTACTCTGCATATTCAGTGAACTGCATAACGAGGAAGTAACCAGGGAGACATAAACTTTTTGAGTGAATGTTGAGAGAAACTCTAATAGAAATGAATGTACACCATATTCAACCCAGTATCCTGTTCATATAAAACATCAACGGTCAGAGGTCAGTGAAGGTCAGAGGTCAGTATAATGTGTGTGTTGACTCACCCAGCAGCAGAGAGAGAGATGCAGTCTTCATGTTGTCGTGGTAATGACTGACCCTCAGTCTGAGCTGCCAAGCGATAACTTTAGTTTCACCACTTCTAGTTTCTGATCACACCTCCCGTTAAAGTCACTGGTGTCTGTCTCTGTTTGTCTTTGTGTCTCTCAATAAGTGTCAAATGCAAATTATGAAGTCCATCACTACCACACCACAATAAAACTTATTAAACCTTTCTTCTCCCACAATTTTTGCTCAATTGACACCAAATTTGCTGCGACTGCATCTTCAGACCGTCCTACACAAAGTGAGATTTTTGATATTTGAAAAATTGAGCCAACAGTGCATGAAAACGTTTGACTGTAAACAGTACTGTATACATATACCAGCCAATATTCGATGAATATATTTTCAATCTTCCTGGATGATGAAGTTTGGCCAATATCAGAATTTTATCTAAAAATCTAAATTTTTGGTTAAAGACAGGAGATCTATTAGGTCACGTTATAATTCCATAATTAAAGCCGCAAGCGGCGATGAACAGGCTCTCGCACCAGACGGGGCAGGTACGTTAAGGGTCGTTCCCTCATCACACCTGTGAATTTTGGACCAAATCGGACAAAGCATGAAGGAGTTATGACAAGTTGATCTTTCATCCACCAGGGGGCAGTAACGGGATGTGGGCCATTGCAAAACCTGTCCCACCTGCCAGAAAACTTGTTATGTCCGCCAGTCCGACCGTGCCTATCTCCACCGCCATTTAGACGTGTAGCCATGGACATTGTTGTTTAAAATATTGGCTCTTTGACAGCCAGTCACATCTCGCCTACACCGAGTCGGCAACCAAGGAAACGTCACTTCCGGTCAGAGCCGTTACACGGTTGGGTATAAAGATATAAAAGTTCAGGTTGTGGTTTTTCAATTTATTTGCGGTGCAAAATGGTTCACAACAACAACTCTTAGGCATCGTCTAAAATGGTACACAACAACTCTTAGGCATCGTCTCCGAGTGTCTAGAGCCGCCGGCGGCGACCAAGGGAACGCCACCTAAACGTCAGAGCCGTGGGGGAAGACAAACAGTTCCTCCATAGACAGACGGATGTGACTGACTGGGAAAGAGCCAATATTTTAAAATGTACGGACAACAATCGACCCGGATCATGATGAGTTTTTTAATATATAGCTCTTTGTCAGCAGATACAAGTGATTCAAACTAAGACATGACAGCGGACAAGCGTTAGACAAAGGTTTAAAATGCCGCGTTTTCACACGTATGTCTATGGGGGAATTGGTTTGTTTTCCCCCACGGCTCTGATCGGAAGTGACGTTTCCTTGGTGCAGCAGTGGAGAGCACCAGTACCTCCTGGTGCTCTGTGATTACGCCACACGGTTCCCCGAGGCTTTCCCCTTGCGCACTGTCACTGCCCCTGCTGTGCTACGTTGTCTTGTCCAGTTGTTTTCCAGGGTTGGTGTTCCGAAAGAGATCATAACGGACCAGGGGACCAACTTTACCTCCAGACTCCTGCAGCTCTTCCACCGACAGTTGGGGATTTTGGACGCTCATGACCACCCCGTACAACCCTCAGACGGATGGTCTAGTCGAGCGGTTCAACCAAACCCTGAAAAAGATGCTGCAGAAGTTCATGGCCGACACTGGATGGGACTGGGACCAGTGGTTGCCTTTCCTGCTGTTTGCCTACCGGGAGGTTCCTCAGGCGTCCACTGGTTTCTCCCCGTTTGAGCTGTTGTTGGCTGAGAGGTCCAGGGGCCGTTGGACCTGCTGCTCAAGGCCTGGGAGGCTCCTGCAACCGGTGCCAGTGATCGCAGTGTGGTCCAGTTCGTGTTGGAGAGGAGGGACCGGCTGGCCAAGTACCGAGACGAAGCAGAGGTCAACCTACGTGAGGCACAACAGATCAAAAGGCGTGGTACAACCGAAATGCCAGACACCGGGAATTCCAGCCCGGCCAGAAGGTCCTGCTCCTCCTGCCATCCTCCAATAGCAAGCTGCTTGCTAATTGGCAGGGTCCGTACACAGTCCTCAGGAAGATGGGCCCTGTGACCTACGAGATCCGCCACCCTGACAAGAAAAAGGCGAAGCAGATCTACCACGTCAACCTGTTGAAGGAGTGGAAGGAGGCACCAGTTCGGGTTCCTGTGGCTGGTGACGGAGGTGGACAGCGAAGGGGAGGAGGAGTTGACCCTGGCCAATCTCAACCAGTCTGCTGAACCTGCTCTCGACCATCTCTCTGCCGTCCAGGCCAGCCAGCTGAGCCAGGTGTTCCAGCGAGTCCCTAAGCTGTTCGCAGCCAGCCCGGGGAAGATTGACCTTGTCGAGCAAGTGGTCCACCTTAAAGACAAGGGGCCAATTCGCCAGAGGGCCTATCGGGTGCCACAACACTTGGTGGCGAAGCTCCTGAAGGAGGTGGAAGAGATGCAGCGCCTGGCAGTGATCGAGCCGTCACAGTCAAAGTGGTGCAGCCCGGTGGTCATTGTGGTGAAAAAGGACGGCTCACTCCACATCTGCAATCGACTTCACAAAACTCAACGCGATGTCGGTTTTTGATGCCTACCCAATACCCCGGATCGACAATCTGCTAGAGAAGAGGTTCATCACCACCCTGGACCTCTGCAAGGGCTACTGGCAGGTGCTCCTGGAAGCGGCCAGTCGCCCCTACACTGCTTTCCAGACACCTGCCGGCCTCTTCCAGTTCACCATGATGCCCTTCGGCCTCCATGGAGCACCCGCCACTTTCCAGCGGTTGATGGACCGGGACCTGCAGGGGTGTGAAGACTGCAGTGCCGCCTACCTCGATGATGTGGTCATCTTCAGCGGCACCTGGGAGCAGCACCTGCAGCATTTGGAGCGAGTCCTTGGCCAGATCCAGCAGGCGGGCCCGACACTGAATCCGGCCAAGTGTCAGTGGGCCGGGGAGGAGGCGAAGTACTTGGGGTACCGGCTTGGACGAGGGGAGGTCCGACCACAGGTGGACAAGGTCGAGGCCATCCGCAGCTGCACACGCCCTCGCACGAAGAAGGAGGTGAGGTCCTTCTTGGGCTTGGCCGGCTGGTACAGGAGATTCATCCTGCAATTTGCCACCATGGCCGCCCCCTGACAGCGCTGACCGCGAAGGACCAGAGGAACCCTGTCGTCTGGAACGAGGACTGTGAGACCTCACTCCAAACTCCAGACCTCACTTGACTTCAGCCAACGGTTCTTGGTCCAAACCGATGCCTCTGCAGTGGGACTGGGGGCAGTCCTGGCCCAAGGTGATCCTGCTGTATCTGAGCCGCAAGCTGCTGCCACGTGAGACCAGGTACTCCACAGTGGAGAAGGAGGGCCTGGCCATCACATGGGCCCTGGAGAGCTTGAGGTACTACCTGCTGTGGAGGGAGTTCGACTGAGACGGATCATCGGGCTCTGACCTGGATGGACCACAACAGTCGTCTCACCTGCTGGTACCGCTCTCTCCAGCCGTTCCAGTTCCAGATCCGAAAATCGAGCTGGCAAGAACAACGTTGTGGCAGATTATCTCTCCAGGTTGCCGCACATCGTTAACCTCGGGGAGGAGGGGGATAATGTGACGGAGCGCCTTTGAACGCCTCGTCATTCCCTGACCGGCGCGCTCTCTCTCTCTCGGAGACTGCCGGTGCTGGGAGCGTGCGCTGCGCTCTCATTGTGCCGGTGGAGCCAAGCTCAGTCCAAACTGTTTCCCTTGTGTCCCACGGTCCTGCACTCCCACAAACTGATTTCTCGGCCTAGTGACCTTGTGGGTAACTAGTTGCCAGTGTAAGTGTTCAACCTTCCTGTAGATACCTTGGTTTTTCTTGTCTGTACACACAGAAATTTTCCGGCTGAGCCATCATTTTCATTCTCTCTCGTCCAAAATACTGGAATCGCTTGAATGACGTCATCAGAGCGATCTGTTGACTGATGAGCGACTGCAGCTGAGTGACAGCGATTTTTTTGGAGCGACACAAACGACAGCGACAAAAATAAAAGGTCCAGTGTGAACGCACCTTTTCATGTTTCGGAATGCCGGCCCATAATTATTTTTGAAAACGGGGCGCCGTTCCGAACCCTTCCATTTTGGAAGGTTGGTTAGTACTTAAGTCTGCCGGGTAAAGCTTTTGAAGTGCTTGTGGCAGTAGTACAGTGGGTAGAGCAGTTTCCTTCGGCATGGGTGACCGCAAATCAATTCCTGGTAGAGGCGCATACTGGTACCTTTTTTTGTCTTGTATATTAGCCCACTCATTATGTACTTTATTAACCGGCTGGGGACACACCGGATGTGTGTCGAAGTGCCGAGAAGCGGAGCCAGTTTCTTTCCGGCACCCATGTTAACCAATTGTGTCGTTCACATCAGACGCGCTGCGGCCTGCAGTGATCGTTTCGGCATCTCGTCCATTTGTTGCGAGCGATCACATCAAGCAAGGCAGGATGTCAAACAAAGAAACATGAGGGAATCTGGTCAAAAAATGTAAACAATTTTCAAAATAAAACACAGCAATTGACACCTTCGGAATGGCTGCCCCTCGGAAATTCGGAATGAGGAATCTTCAGAAATTTTCGGAATGGCGTTCCTCCGGAATGGGGGTGGCCCCCCGGCTCGTGTTCATCGTGTCTTGTTATGGACACAGAATTTACAGTCGACAGGACTTGAGCGACGTTGGATTACAAGTGAACACTGCTGTCACAAGCTCCTTTACACAGACTCATAACAACCCACCGGAGATTGCGAGACCACCAGGAGCACCGTGGATTGCTGTCGGAAGCTGAGGAGGGAGAGGAAGCAGAAGAAAGGATGTAGAGCGGGACTGAAGTCAACTAAGCACCCACTCAAACGCCCGCTACTTACCATCCATCTACCTTACAAACGCCAGATCCATTGCAAACAAAATGGAGGAGCTGAGATGTAGTTACTCACCTCAGACAGCCTAACTCTGAAACATTAGGCTATCTGAGGTGAGTGACTACATGCAAAACCACAAAGTTTATACTGTTTTTACTGTACACTATATGAGTTCAGTGGTGTCTCTAAGGATTCCAGTTATGTACCAGAGATATTTGATTGTTTTCTGAGTGTTTGTTGTGGTTGAAAGAATTGCCCCCAAGGGTTAGAGTTGTCGCTGTCCCTAGCGCCAGGTAGCCATGGTGTAACTCCGGTTTGCCTGCATCAATTTTAGTTGCTTTTTTTGCCCCCCCCAACACTGGGTGACCATCAGGACAACGATCTAGGGGTCAAAAATGATGACCACTGATCCCCTCCAGCATGCACACACACAAACAGCCACCGCCCTCTTGCACATTTGTGTCACAGTGCCACCGTGCTTCTCCTTTTTAAATGTGTATGTTTTCATTGCACTGTGAGGGCTGAGCACCTCCTTAATTGTCATTGAAGTCTGTACAATAACAATAAAGTCTATTCTTTCTAAAAAAATCTAAAATTATCTTATTTATTGGGGAATTTTCACCAGTGTTTCTAGAAATTTCTAGAATAGTGTTTTTGGAGGAATTGTTCTAGTTTTTTCTAGAAATTTATCTACAATATTTCCAATAATTCACGCCATTGGCCCTAATTTGAACGTACATTGACAACAAAAGTAGCATTCTTCAGTCTCACGGTCATTTTAAAGATCCGATCTGAGGGTTAGACAATCGTAGTCGGGCCACTTGGACCTCGTAGTGTGAAGACAGTTTCTCAGGGTGTTGCTGTCTGTGGTCACTTTATTTCTAAACTCACAGTGACAAACTGTCCTGACAATAAACAACAACTTCTGTTTAAATACGTTCTTCCTCTTTCTGAGAAACACTGATACCATGATACACACAGAGATACACACTGATACACACTAATACACACTCTGATACACACTAATACACATACTGATACACACTTTGAGGTGCCAAGCCAACAATTCATGCTGTCAGCACAAATTCACATGAATTTGTGTCTTTGCATTGACTTTGTGTGTAAACTTGTCGTGTGAAAACTTTGCCTTGTGCCCGGTGTGAACACACTGTCAGAGTAAAGTTAGAATAAAGGCATAAAGAGGCCGATGGTTCTGGTTTGTGGGCAGTTTTCAAAGTTAAGAGCACAATTTTATTGATACTTTAAGTTGTGCAGTAGGCTATTATTATTATTGTTATTATTATTATTATTATTATTATTATTATTATATTATTAATCAGGAGCGATGAGTCCCGTCGCTGTGTGGCGTGATGCACATCAGGGCCGGTTCAGGGGGTCGAGTGTGACTGAACCATGTTGTTGTGTGTAGTGGGTATGATAGTAATGGAGTGTGTGCGTCTTATTATTTTCTCTTCACCAAGTCGCCTCATGAAGCCGCTTTAAAGGGATAGTTCAACATTTTGGCAAATTGGCCCATCACCATAATCCCTATAGTCATAGCAGTAGGTTTGTTACCTTTAATTGTCGGTGCAAGCTATTTTTAGAACGGCGGAGCAGAGCCGTGAGCTGCTCAGAGCTACGCTACGGAGGCTCATTATGGGATTTCTTGGTTTCCCTCATCAAATTCATCAAATACACAATCCAACAACTCCAAAACGCTCTGGTGGACAAGTTGTGAGCTGCACATTCACCACGCTATGAGATAATAACACAACGTTACCACACAGAGTTGTTTTCAAGGTAAATGCAGAGACAGTTGATGAAAAACTGTCCCTGAAGGCAACGTGCATCAGTGGTTTTACATGAATTTCCCTCTAAAACAACTCTGTGTGGTAACGTTGTGTTATTATCTCATAGTGTGGTGAATGTGCAGCTCACAACTTGTCCACGACAGCCTTTTGGAGTTGTTGGATTGTGTATTTGATGAGTTTAATGAGGGAAACCAAGAAATCCCATAATGAGCCTCCTCTGTAGCGTAGCTCTGAGCAGCTCACGGCTCTGCTCCGCCGTTCCAAAAACAGCTTGCACCGACAAATAAAGGTAACAAACCTACTGCTATGACTATAGGGATTATGGCAATGGGCCAATTTGCCAAAATGTTGAACTATCCCTTTAAGAACTCTTTAGGTATTTCTCTACTGCTGCTAAATATTTATCTGTGATTCCTGCATTCTGCTTTTTTTTAAAGTATATTTTATTTGGCTTTTTTGCCTTTATTTGATAGCGCATAGTAGAGATAGACAGGAAAGGTGGAGGCAGAGAGAGGGGGAATGACATGCAGGACTCAAACCGGGGCCGCCTGCGGTGAGGACTGTAGCCTCTACATGGGGCGGCCTCTTTAACCACTGCGCCACGCATTCTGCTTTTACCTGTGTTTTATATGTTTGTTTTTATTCAGGTATCTGACACAGACACACACTAAAGACACAGACACACACTTGGCAGCAGCCTGAGTGAAGTGTGAGGCCACAAGATCAGTTCTCACATTCTGTCTCTTCAGCTGTTTGATGCTGATAAGTAAAAAGAGGAAGGAAACAACCCCCCCCCCCTCCTCATCCTGCAGCTTCTTCAACGGTTGAACTGGTTTGACCCAGATTCACTGTGACACTCAGCTCTGCTAACTATGCTAGGTATGCTAATGAGAGTCCATCTTAACACTGCTGTTAACATACCACCTTAAGAAACTAGATAAGGAGGAGAGGAAAAGAAAGGAGAGGAGAGGAGAGGAGAGGAAGGGAGGGGAGAGGAGGGAAGGAGAGAGGAGAGGAGAGAAGAGGAGGGGAAAGGAGATGAGAGGAGAAGGAAGGAGGAGAGGAGGGGAGGAAAGAGGAGGAGAGAAGAGAGGAGACAAGGAGAGGAGGGGAGAGGAGATAAGGGAAGGGAAGAGGAGAGGAGGGGAGGAGAAGAGAGGAGAGAAGAGGAAAGGATATGAGGAAAGGGGAGAGGAACGGAGGGGAGAGGAGGGAAGAAGAGAGGAGGAGATGAGAGAACAAGAGGAGAGAGGAGGAGGAAAGGAGAGAGGAGGGGAGGACAGGATAGAAGGGAAGGAGAGAGGAGAGGGGAGGGGAGAGGAGAGGAGAAGAGAAGAGAGGAGAGGAGAAGAGAGGAGAGGAGAGGAGGAGAAAGGAGAGGAGAGGAGGGAAGGAGAGGAGAGGAGAGGAGAGGAGAGGAGAGGAGAGAGGAGAGGAGGGGAGAGGAGAGGAGAGGAGAGGAGGGGAGAGGAGAGGAGAGGAGAGGAGGGAAGGAGAGGAGAGGAGAACAGGAGGAGAAAGGAGAGGAGAGGAGAGGAGGGAAGGAGAGGAGAGGAGAGGAGAGGAGAGGAGAGGAGAGGAGAGGAGAGGAGAGGAGAGGAGGGGAGGGGAGAGGAGAGAGGAGAGGAGGGGAGAGGAGAGGAGAGGAGAGGAGAGGAGAGGAGAGGAGAGGAGAGGAGAGGAGAGGAGGAGAGGGGAGGAGAGGAGGAGAGGAGAGGAGAGGAGGAAAGAGGAGAGGAGGGAAGGAGAGAGGAGAGGAGGGGAGAACAGGAGAGGAGAGGAGGGGAGGAGAGGAGAGGAGAGGAGGGGAGGAGAGGAGAGAGGAGAGGAGGAGGAGGAAAGAGGAAGCAGCTCTTTAGACATCTCAGAGTCTCACCTCTGCTCTGTGTGAAAACTGTTCAACCGTCTCATCAACTTTATAAATGTCCTTTAAAAAAGTGCATAATTTAAAATAAAACTAAAATTTACATCCTGACCAGTTAAACTCTCTCTATGACCATAATACACATGAAACACATTGTTCCCTTTTCTAAACGCATCTTAGACACCTGCACATATCTGACGTTAAAGGGACAGTTCAACATTTAGCCAGATCCTCCTCTCACCATAACCCCCTATAGCCTAAACTTGTCATTTTTATTTCTATTTTTTCACTCCGTCCATTAACAATGAAGACACCTAACAGCTCTCTCTGTATTTGACTTCACAACGCTATGAACTGTGGGTAATTTCCTTACGTCAAGGAGGCATTAAGGCAGTGTTTTCCAACCTTGGGGTCGCCAAGCTGAAATGTCTAGTAGGCCTAATGGGCTTTATGCACAGCTCTACTACTTCCTGAAATAAGCCAGCTCGTTTATTTCCTCTTTTACGTTATTGGGCAAATTGATTAATCCAGGTGTATCTGACTATTGTTGTGAGGTCAGACACACCTGGATTAATCAGTTTGTCCTATAATGTAAGACAGGAAATAAACACGCTGGCTTATTTCAGGAAGTAGTAGAGCTGTGCATAAAGCCCATTGATAAAATAAATTACTATTACTACACCATACACACACCATACACAACCTAAACAACTGTATTCTATATACTTTCACCTGAACGCACCACTGAGTCGGTGAGTCTATAAGGAGTCGGACTGGAACTGGACCTTTGTGTTTTCTGAGGACTTGACCTTTGACCTTTAGCGGCCAAACTCTACTCATTGGTTCATTCACAATCTAAACAAGAACTGTAGTCGTCTCTGTGTCTCTACTTGTGTTTGTGTCTCTAGTTGTCTCTAATTGTCTTAGTTTCTCAGGGCATTGGTGTCTGTGGTCACTTTATTTCTAAACTCTAAGTGTCGAATTGTCTTGACACTAAACAACAACTTCTGTTTACCCGTTCTTCCTCTTTCTGAGAAACACTGACACCCTGATAAACACCCTGATAAACACAACGGCAGCATACTACCGTACTACCTACTACATACTGCGTTAGTATGTACTGCCTACTACAGACTGAATGTGGGATTTAGTTTGCTACTTCAGCAGACCGACACCGTTCACACCGCAGGATGTGTGTTACGTTATGGGATATGTGCAAGATGTGCTATGTTATGGGATATGTGCAATGCTGTTATGTCTTGTGTGCTTGGATTGATATGGCTGACAGGGCCGGTCCTAGGATGTTGGTGGCCCCCTAAACAAGATTTTTGTTTGTGGCCCTGCACTCTGAGCGCAAACACCAAATCACTGGTTAAAACTGAATACAGACGTGTTTATCCCTCTGAGGTTTGAGGACATTTTCTCAACTTTTACATATTTTCTTAAATTGATCTTTTTAAGATACTTGCAGATGTAACAATACTCAAGTGTTTTATGTCTAAATATTAGAACCTCCGCTGTAAGCACACTTAGGCCAGTTTGTCCTAGAACACTGTAGAAAGAAATCATTTAGGACAAATGCTGGAAATTTGAGGTCTGCTTTTTGAAAAATGTCAAATCCCTTGTGAAAACACTCCTTCAGTCATGAGAATGAACTGTTTTGGTGCTTGAAATAGGATATGAATACAGTAGTAGATAAGTGTAGAAAACAAGTCTAAAATGACATTTTGTAAAATCGCTTTTTGAGCACAAATGTTGTCATTCTGCCGTTCTGTTTTCACCAAATGTCTCAAATGTGAGATAAAAGAAGCTGAATATTGACTTCACATTACATATAAAGCTCATAGCAGCACATGCAGACCTCAGGATGTTTAAATGACTTGATGAACCCCGGTACCTTTCTGATCATGTGGCCCCCCACCTAACGGCTGTGGCCCTCAACAACCACATAGAGGGTTTATGCCAGCGGCCGGCCCTGATGGCTGAGGTGTATTGTTTTTTTGTTTTGTTTTTGTCATTGTGGCCATCAAGGATACAAGCATTTTTTTTTTATCCCTGCAGCCATCTCCATCTTAAACTCTGGTCAGGGGAGGAGTTAAGCAGCTCTTACCTGACAGAGCTCTGCTATGGCTGAGACCCATGCTACATGCATTCAGTGTTTTTGCACCTTGTTTTTTATTTTTATTTTTACATGCAGTGTTGTTGCACTTTATATTTATATAGATATTGATTTCTGTACTACTGACATGCATCTTTCTATTGTTGACTTGTGGTTGTGCATTGCGGATCACCATCCCTGTGTTGATGGAACTGTGGTTTGTGTAATTGTATGTGTTTTGTCTCAGGGGTTGTGTTATCCCCATGTCCCTTGCTTGTCTACTGCAAAACCAATTGCCCCCCCGGGGGACAAAATGAATAAAAGTTGAAGTTGAAGGCATTTATGGAGCAGCTACAGTGTCCAAGACAAATTTCCCTGAACGGGACAATAAAGTTTATCGTATCGTATACAGTATACAAGTTTCTCAGAATGCATTTCGCAGCAACCGGCCAGCTGTTTTATTTCCCGCTCTAGCGCTGTTATTACGTAACTTTATTAAGTTTTAATATTTTTTCATGCGAGAAAGTAGCTGTTTAGATCCCAAATATACGGCCAGTTTATCCAAACAACGGCTGTTTAGAAGTTTGCTCCGATGTTTTTCGGAGAAATACCGCGTACAGAGACAGCAGCCGATCTGAAGAGCTGCTCGGCCGGCCAACCTCCGTCATCATCCCGGGGGAGAAAACCATCACTAATTAACATACCCTTGACCTTTGACCTTTAGACTTTAAACTCTACTCATTGGTTCATTCACAATCTAAACAAGAACTGTAGTCGTCTCTGTGTCTCTACTTGTGTTTGTGTCTCTAGTTGTCTCTAATTGTCTTAGTTTCTCAGGCCGTTGGTGTCTGTGGTCACTTTATTTATATATAATTGTCCTGACAGTAAACAACAACTTCTGTTTACCCGTTCTTCCTCTTTCTGAGAAACACTGACACCCTGATGAACACCCTGATAAACACAGTGGCTATTTTCGAAGAATCATACCACTGTACTACCTACTACATACTGCGTTAGTATGTACTGCCTACTACAGACTGAATGTGGGATTTAGTTTGCTACTTCAGCAGGCCGACACCGTTCACACCGCAGTATGTGTGTTACGTTATGGGATATGTGCAATATGTGCTATGTTATGGGATATGTGCAATGCTGTTACGTCTTGTGTGCTTGGATTGATATGGCTGAGGTGTATTGTTTTTTTGTTTTGTTTTTGTCATTGTGGCCATCAAGGCATTTATGGAGCAACTACAGTGTCAAAGACAAATTTCCCTGAACGGGACAATAAAGTTTATCGTATTGTATCGTATGCAGTGTACAAGTTTCCCAGAATGCATTTTGCGGCAACCGGCCAGCGGTAGCTGTAAAACAGGCAAAAAGCTGTTTTATTTCCCGCTCTAGTGCTGTTATTACGTAACTTTATTCATTCATGTGAGAAAGTAGCTGTTTAGATCCCAAATATACAGCCAGTTTATCCAAATGACGGCTGTTTAGAAGTTTGCTCCGATGTTTTTCGTAGAAATACCGCAAGATCACAGAGACAGCAGCCGGTCTGCAGAGCTGCTCGGCCGGCCAACCTCCGTCCTCATCCCGGGGGAGAAAACGATCACTAATTAACATACACACAGGTTTTTAGAGGTTTACCACCGGCTGGTTAAATTGAACTGTGGGTAATTTCCTTACGGTGAGGAGGCATTAAGGCAGTGTTTTCCAACCTTGGGGTCGCCTAGCTGAAATGTCTAGTAATTGATAAAATAAATTACTATTACTACACCACACACAACCTAAACAACTGTATTCTATAGACTTTCACCTGAACGCACCTCTGAGTCGGTTGAGTCTATAAGGAGTCGGACTGGAACTGGACCTTTGTGTTTTCTGAGGACTTGACCTTTGACCTTTAGCAGCCAAACTCTACTCATTGGTTCATTCACAATCTAAACAAGAACTGTAGTCGTCTCTGTGTCTCTACTTGTGTTTGTGTCTCTAGTTGTCTCTAATTGTCTTAGTTTCTCAGGGCGTTGGTGTCTGTGGTCACTTTATTTATATATAATTGTCCTGACAGTAAACAACAACTTCTGTTTACCCGTTCTTCCTCTTTCTGAGAAACACTGACACCCTGATGAACACCCTGATAAACACAACGGCAGCATACTACCGTACTACCTACTACATACTGCGTTAGTATGTACTGCCTACTACAGACTGAATGTGGGATTTAGTCTGCTACTTCAGCAGGCCGACACCGTTCACACCGCAGTATGTGTGTTACGTTATGGAATATGTGCAATATGTGCTATGTTATGGAATATGTGCAATGCTGTTATGTCTTGTGTGCTTGAATTGATATGGCTGAGGTGTATTGTTTTTGTCATTGTGGCCATCAAGGCATTTATGGAGCAACTACAGTGTCCAAGACAAATTTCACTGAACGGGACAATAAAGTTTATCGTATCGTATCGTATGCAGTATACAAATTTCGCAGCAACCGCTCTAGTGCTGTTATTACGTAACTTTATTAAGTTTTAATATTTTTTCATGCGAGAAAGTAACTGTTTAGATCCCAAATATACGGCCAGTTTATCCAAACGACGGCTGTTTAGAAGTTTGCTCTGATGTTTTTCGGAGAAATACTGCAAGATCACAGAGACAGCAGCCGGTCTGCAGAGCTGCTCGGCCGGCCAACTTCCATCGTCATCCCGGGGGGAGAAAACCATCGCTAATTAACTTACCCGCAGGTTTTTAGAGGTTTACCACCGGCTGGTTACATTATTTTTAGGAGATAAATGTTGGTCTCATTGATGAAATCTAACAATTGTGGGCGGAGTCAAGTGACATCAGGACAGAGTGGGCGGAGTCAGGTAGCAAACAGCTGATTTATTGTCTTGATTGTACAAACTCATGCAAAGCTTCACAGCAGCGACGACTCAAAAGTCAAAAAACTCGTCAAAACAACTCGTTAGGAACAAAGCTCATGCTCGGTCCAAGGACGACGCCGCGGTTTCCACGACAACACGGCGTCGCTCGCTCGCTCTCTCTCTGCTCTAAGAAAAAGCACACGGTAGAAAAAACAGAGGGGACGGACGGGGCGTCATGGCCGCTGCCACCGCCGCCGCCCGGTTAAAATACAGACTGACCTCTGACGTCATCAGAACAGGGACGACGTCATCGCAGTGACATCATCGTGATAAAACCAAACATGAAAACACGTTTCCTATATTAAAAATAAGAAAACTACCAAAACGTACTCTATTGTGGAGAAATTTTGTGTAAGTGAATTGTAAACGCCTCTGACTGTCTTTTATTTTTTGTTTTTTTTTGTTGTTATGTGTTTTTGTTACTTTGTTGTATTTCCAAGTATATATTGATGTTTCCTCCTGGAGCTTTATTGTGGCGGGGCGTCTACAGGAAGTGAGGTCACTGTTCTGATGACGTCATCCGTATCCGAGAGGTCGTCCACCTTAAGACTTCACCTTACAGTCTGTGCAACACACACACACACACACACACTCTCTCTCTCTCTCACACACACACACACACACACACACACTCTCTCTCTCTCTCACACACACACACACGAACAGTTCATGCTGTAATAAATAAAAACATCCAGAAGCTTCTATAAACTCAACTGTAGAATATATATATATATATATATTTATATATATATGTTTATAATATCTGTTTATATATGTGACTGTGTTTAAATATATCTGTAAGTAGCTTCGTTATCACCACGTTCGCTCCGTTAGGCCCCGCCCCCTCCCCCTCCCCCCACCTGACCAGGTGAACGACAGCAGTGAATCATGGGAAGGAGAGGAGAGAGAACAGAGACACTCGTCGTTCCGCCCTGAGCTTCGTCTGCCAGGAGACCAGAGACCAGCTCCACAGGTATCCCAGCATGCACCTGGGACACTGTCTGTCACTTCCTGTCTTGTGTTGTCTGATATTTCTGTTTTTTGAATTGACCCTTTAGCGGCCTTGACCCCAAACTCTCTCCTCATTGGTTCAGTCCGAAACAAGATGGCGGCCGTCTCCTTTAGGACTCGGCTCAGGGTGAAACGGCGACGCCCCGGTCAGGATGAAGGAGGAGGAGGAGGGAGCGACGTTTTCACACGGAGCTGCAGACGGACGGATACATTCACCCTGGAGAGCAGACCACGGAACGACAGAACAATGATAGATAGATAGATAGATAGATAGATAGATAGATAGATAGATAGATAGATAGATAGATAGATAGATAGATAGATAGATAGAGGTGGAGGAGGAGGCAGAGGAGGGGTAAGGCATCTCTCCGTCTCTCTGTCCTTCTCTCCATCAGTCTGTTTGGTTTCTGTCCCTTTAGTAGCTCAGAGTCCATCATCTTCTTCTTCCTGCTCCTCCTCTCCTCCTCCTCTGCTCCTCCTCTGGGTGATGGAGGGATGAGGAGGAGGAGGAGGAGGTGGAGAGCAGACAGTGAAGCGTCTAGGTGGTCAGTCCTCTCCTCTCCAGCTCCCTGGTCTGTTTCAGCTCCTTGATCCTGAACACAGACACAGATACACACAGTTACACACAGTTACACACTGTTACACACTAGGGGTGTGACCTTGTACACGTGTAAACGTTTACACGGAATGAAACTGTAAACGTTTAGTAAAAAATCCCTAAATGCCTACATTTAGGAGGGGCTGGGTGAAAAATAGTCCTGCACACTGTCTTAAAGCAGAAGTAAGTGATATATTTGTGTTAATATAAGTCTTAAATAGTTATATCTTCCAACAGCAATCACTTACATAGAGTGTTTGGTCTGAAACACGGGTCTGTCAGTCACTCTGCTCTGCTCTGAGCCCAGGAGAAAACATTTATCGTATCCTACAGTTTTTATCCAATGAGGAGAGAGAACGGCATGCAGGGCTGTGTGTGCAGCCAAGGGACGCCGTGAATGTGGTGACGTAGGGACGAGGACTGTTATGGTGCGTTCAAGGAAACTCGTAACTCCTGTTTTTCCGACCTGTGAAGTGGTACCAGTTCGATCTGGTACGAGTTCACCGGTCAGAAGTTACGAGTGGCCGTTATAGTGACTTTCACAGGTAAAACAGGTCGGAGAAACACGAGTGGGTTGCCTGGAACGCTACAAAGTCGTAAGTTGTGACTTGAAGCTGTAATTTACGATTTCAAAAGCCTGCCTGGAACGCAGCTTTAATTTTGAGAAAACTATGATTTAATAAATGATGCTGTGACGCGCTTCCCTCCTTCAGACAAAATGTGTGAGTGCATTTTTTTCCCCTTTTTTCCTTGTCTTTTTTTTTTTTTTTTTGAGAGCGAGTGTGATGGCGCCGCCACGCCGGGTCAAACATTGCTTTTCTGGTTGCCCAAAAATATTCTATGCAAATATAGCCTCCCTAAACACAAACAAATAACCTTAAACGGATTGAAAGGGGTGTCTAGAGACATTAAAGGGATAGTTCACCCTAGAATGATATTTCGCTCATTATCTACTCACCCTCATGTTGACTAAGGGCTGGAAGAATTCTCAGAGTCCACCGTCCCTTCTCTGAGTTACAGGGGGTCTCGGCGTAGCAGTGCATTTCAATGCAACGGTTGCAAAGCGACACCGGAGCTCTTCGTAAAAAAACACACACAAAAAAACATCCAAATACCTCCATGATGCTCGTATGTAATGTCCGTCTTGTGCTGAAGCCCCAAATTGCGTAATTGTCCCGAAAAAAATTAAATAAGTCTATAAAATATCACGTGATTCGCAGTAACCGCACTGACGCCGGCGCAAATCACGCGAGATTTGGACGGACCAGGAAGAGGAGCTTCGAGAAGCTTCCGCTACAAACAAGCTTAAAATATAGACTTATTTAATTTTTTTCGGGACAATTACGCAATTTGGGGCTTCAGCACAAGACGGACATTACATACGAGCATCATGGAGGTATTTGGATGTTTTTTTGTGTGTGTTTTTTTACGAAGAGCTCTGGTGTCCCTTTGCAACCGTTGCATTGAAATGCACTGCTACGCCAAGACCCCCTGTAACTCAGAGAAGGGACGGTGGACTCTGGAAATTCTTCCAGCCCTTAGTCAACATGAGGGTGAGTAGATAATGAGCGAAATATCATTCTAGGGTGAACTATCCCTTTAAAGACGCCTCTGGGCTGGTTGCTCCTGCCTGGTCCGTCCTCTCCTCTCATCCGCACTTCAGCACCTGTCCTGGGCTGCACTGTGTCGGCTCGGCTCGCTCCTCGTTTTAAATGACTTATTACTCATTTTAAAAGTAGCGTAAACAATTTACTGTTCTGTTACGGTGCTCGACTCTGAACGCTCACCGGGCGGATCTCTCCAGTAACGGTGTGGTGCGTGTCGGGGGGGTGTAACACCGGCACGGTGGCTTGCAGCGGCTGCGCATAAGGCTATCTCTCCTCCTCTTTCCTCTCCCCTTCCCTCCTCTCTCATCTCCCTCTCTTCTCCTCCTTCCCTTTCTCCTCTCCTCCTTTCCCCTTTTCCTTTCACCTCTCCTCCCCTCTCTCCCTTTCTCCTCTCTTCTCTTCCCTCTCCTGCTCTCTCCTCTCCCCTCCTCTCTCATCTCCTCCCTTTTTGGCTGCTAAAGGTCAAAGGTCTCCCCTCCTCTTTCTTCTTTCTCCTCTCCTCTATCTTGATCCCTCTCTCCTCTCTCCTCCTCCCCTCTCCCCTTTTCTTCTCCTCTCCTCCTTCCTTATCTCCTCCTCTTTCCTCTCCTCTCCCCTCCTCTCCTCTCTTTTTGGCTGCTAAAGGTCAAAGGTCTCCCCTCCTCTCTCTTCTTTCTCCTCTCCTCTATCTTGATCCCTCTCTCCTCCCCTCTCCCCCTGTTCCTTTCTTCTCTTTCCCTTCCTCTACCCTTTTCCTTTCTCTTCTCCTCTCCCCCTCTGTCCTCTCCTCTCTCCTTCCGTCCTCTCCTCCCCCCCTCTCCTCTCATCTCCTCCTCTCTCGGCTGCTAAAGGTCAAAGGTCTCCCCTCCTCTCTCTTCTTTCTCCTCTCCTCTATCTTGATCCCTCTCTCCTCTCCTCCCCTCTCTCCCTTTCTCCTCTCCTCCTCCCCTCTCCCCTTTTCCTTTCTCCTCTCCCTTTCTCTTCTCCTCTCCTCCTTCCTTATCTCCTCCGCTTTCCTCTCCCCTCCTCTCTTCTCCTCCTCCCCTCTCCCCTTTTCCTTTCTCCTCTCCTCCTTCCTTACCCCCCCCCCCCCCTCTCTCTCTTAGATTCTAGTGTAATATTTCAGACTAGTTCTCTCCATTCAGTGATTATAAACTTTGGGCCTCGGTGGAAACAGACGACAACAAGAGGCAACAGGAACCTTTAGTTCCTGGAAACACAGTTGGGTGGAAACGTGGCTAATGAATCCGGTTCAGACCGGTTCAACTGTTAAAGAAGCTGCTGAAGGAGGGAGGAGGAGGAGGGAGGAGGAGGAGGAGGGAGGAGGGGTGAGATATCTGGTTTGAGACACTTCCTTCCTCTTTCTATTTTATCTGCATCAAACAGCTGCAGAGACAGAATGTGAGAACTGCTGCTGCTCAGTGTGTATCTGTGTGTGTTAGTGTGTATCAGTGTGTGTTAGTGTGTATCAGTGTTTGTTAGTGTGTATGTGTGTGTATCTGTGTATCAGTGTGTATCTCTGTGTGTTAGTGTGTATCAGTGTGCATCTATGTGTTTATCAGTGTGCATCTATGTGTGTATCAGTGTGTGTGAGTGTGTGTTACCTGTGTCTGCAGCGCCTCAGGAACCTCATGATCTTCCTGGCCGCCTGGTCCTGTTTCTTCGTCAAGAACGACCCCCTGGAAACCAACAGAGCATCAACACCTGCTGCCGACCACCTACCGTCAGCATCAACAGACCCAATCTCCTTGTTTACATTCTACTTCCTGGTAGAAAACCAGCTGTAATGTGAATGAGACAGTGGCTGTGTTCGAAATCATCCACTCACTCACTCACTCCCTGTCCACTACATCATGTACACGATGTAGGGAACGACGGGAGGAGAATGCGGACAGTAGACGGTAATTTTCTGGACGTGGTTGCGTCAGCTGATGCTCCAGGTGTTGCTGTGTGTTAGCGTGTTAGCGTGTTAGCCTACTGCTGTGATGTAGCAGACGCACCGAGAATCATGTAAACAAACCATGGATGTATGAAACAAACCAGACACATAAAAATAAAATAATAAAAACCAGACCCTTGTGGGAACATTTTAGGATGTGATTCTGTGTGGTTGTGTTACTCGGACAATAAACTGTTGAAATATCGGAAGTTTGGTTTGGTCGACTACTGTTGTGTGTCCCGACCGTGAGCCGTTAACAGCTCTGTGGCTATTAGCTTAGCTCGTTAGCTGTGGCTATTAGCTTAGCTCGTTAGCTGGTATTTACTACATATTCTACTACAGCTTCTTTATTAGATTGATTTAATGCTGCCTGTTATTGTTGGGATGCTGCTGCCCAACTCCTGCTGCTCAGGCAAACGGAGCCAAGGCAAATACACCTGAGGAGTTTTTTTTGGTAAATTGCCTAAATAAATCGTAGCTAACATGCTAATTAGCTTCCTCTTCTTCTCTGGCAAAACACGACCGCATTGCATTGTGGGATACGGGAGTAGAAAGTAGTGTACATCGCTTGTTCACTCAATTTGGCGGTGCATTGTGGGTGTTTTGTCATCCCCTACATTCGAACAGCACTACAAAATGGCGAACACACTATATAGTTAGTGCACTACATCCGTGATAGGAGGAGATTTACAACACAGACAGTGTTTCCCCTACCGTTCTATTGGTGGGGCGGCCCATCCCGCCTGCACAGGCCCCCGCCTCCCCTGAAAAACGTGACATCTAGGAGCTGTTGGTCTAATAAAGCTGTTGGAGCGCTCCACCTGAAGCACCCAAGCTGCCCAAGCAACCAAACGGCGCTATTCTCCCTCTGCCATCTGATTTTTAAATACCAGCGCTCACGCCGGGTAAACCTACACACCGGGCGAGGAAGCGCCACGAATCCGGATGAGGAAGAAGCGCCGCGAACCACATCAGATGCACCGTGACGTGCACCTCCGCGGCCGGCTCGCGCCCTGCAGCAGGCGTTTTGGCATCTGGTCTATTTTGTGCCCGAGCCGCGAGCAACCGCATCAAGCCGGGCAGGAAGTCAAACAGATAAACACGAGAGAATCCGACTCCGAGGTGTAGTACTGCGAAGCCAGTTTAGTGGGTTAGCGAGGTGTGTTGAGTCTAAAGCCAGGCTCTCCTGGCTCCCAGTCAGCTACAGAATAGATTTTAAAGTTCTGCTACTGGTTTACAAATCACTGAATGGTTTAGGTCTACATGTCAGTAGAGTCTAAACCCAGTAGAGCTCTGAGATCTACTGACTCAGGTCAGATAGTGGAGCTCAGAGTTCAGACCAGACATGGTGAAGCAGCATTTAGCTGTTATGCTGCAACAACTGGAACAAACTACCAGCAGAACTGAAATCAGCCCCAACTGTCAGCACTTTTAAATCCAGGTTAAAGACATTTCTCTTTTCACGTGCTTATAGCTGAGTACTTAAAACTTTATCTTTTTCCTTTTCTTTTACTTGTATTTGCTCTTGCTTTTAACTCTGTTTTTAGTGTTTTGTTTGTTTTTATTCTGTCTTATGCTTCTTTTTTTTAATGTTTTGTCTTTATGTAAAGCACATTGAGTTGCCTTGGTATGAAATGCGCTATATAAATAAAGATGCCTCGCCTTGCCTTACTGCAAAGGTGGCTCTCTTTTAAACCGACTAGATCACCACGGTAACTTATGGTCCCGACCAGGTTATGTTCAGAGTTGAATCATAAAACTGGCGATAAAAGCGCCGCTGTTTCACTATTTAACTCATTTACAGCTGGTATCACCTTTACTTTGAAAGTCCAGTGGAGCTGGATCAGAACGGAGCGTTTGTAGGAGGGAGAGATCAGCTGATCCGCTGCTGTTGACTTTCTCTCTGAGTTTAGATTATATAGCTATTAGACTATAGACTATATCTTATTTTTTATACAGTCAGTCACCACTGAAAGAAGCTGTCCACTCACAGCAGGACAGATGGATAGGCTAATCGGTAAAGTTAATAATTTCACTTAATTACTTAATTGTTACTTATTTATTCTCCTAGGATTGCACTTTATCGTCATTGCTTCGTGTGTTACGAGTTTTATTTATACTTTTAGATATATGAGTTACATTTGTACATCCCTACGTTGCATCATGCTACCTCATGCTACCTTTGCTGTGTGTGTTAGGCTGTGTGTGACTGACTGTATGTGTGTGGTGGATTGTAGAAACTGAATTTCCCTGCGCAGATCAATAAAGTCTCCTGTACCTGTACCTGTACCAATCATTGGTTTTATAAACTTTACAAACATCAGATTAGTCTAAACGGTGATATAGTGACATGAAAAATTAGATAAATATAGTGAAACTCTCGTCCGTCACTATTGTTCTCATGCTGGTTTTCTACCAGGAAGTAGTTGTAAACAACAAGGAGATTTGTTCTATAAAAGATGAATGAATGAATATGTAAATGAGGCTGACTTGATCTTGGCGCTGGCCCCGCCCCCCCCGCGCGGCGCCTGCTTCAGCCTCTCGTACTCCTTGTAGCTGCGGTAGTACTGCTGGATGAGCACGGCCGCTCGCCTGCTCTGCTGGAAACGCTTCTGCTCGTAGTACGACCGGAACTTGGACTGGATCAAGATGGCCGCCTGCGTCATCTTCTTGTAGAGGGCGTACTGAGAGGAGGGGGAGGAGGAGGGGGAGGGGGAGGGGTCACACCGTTAGAGTCCACACACACACATACACATACAGTAACACACTGAAGACAGACATCTGAGGTGTGGAGAGAAAACAACTAGAGCTGCCCGATAAATCGTATTTCCATCGTCATCGCGATGTCGACATGCGCAATAATAAACACATCGCGTAACGTTGCCTGAAATGCGATTATTGCGTTTTCATCCCCCCATGGACACGTTCCGCCACAGTCACTCACACACGCACACATCACACAGTTTAAAACGTTGATTAATGTTCACAGTTACCTGTCTAAAACCAGTAGGCCCTGCTGCTACTGGCTTTCTTTTTCCTTCTGTGCCCGCGGTCGGGTCGAGAAATGCTCGTGAGTCAGAGATTCAACACGCCGGTCTGGTTTTACAGTCATTACAGGCAGTACGCCCGTTTATCACCAATAAACACATGTCCTAGTTTCTATGTCCTGTGTCCTGTGCTTGTCAGTCAAAGAGGCCACGCCCCCTCCGTCCTGTGACCAGGTGAGTTTACAAACTGGCAGTAAACAGAGCTGACTGTTTAACATGAGGGACTGGATCCCTCTAGTGGTCGGTGGAGGAACTGCAGCTCCCTGCATCACTACCAGATCAATGACATCATTAACTGTAGCTCCGCCCTCACAAGGCTTTTCACATGAGGTCAGAGGTCACAGACACACACACACTCACAATCACACACTCACTCACACACACAGCGGTGAACTGACTACACATCACTACACCTACACGTCAGCCATATTACCTTCAGAGCTATCCATGTTAGCTAGCCAGAGAGAGAGAGACACAGCAGGTTAGTTCAGTGTTAGTGAAGCTGGACAACAACACACACTTACACACACTAACACACACACACACACACACACACACACACACACACACTAACACACACACACCTGCTTGTACTTCCTGTAGCACCTCTGGATGACGGCTGCAGCCATGTCCTGCTGCTCCTTTAGCCTCCGGCCCTGAAGGACGACACATGATTAGCTGCTGTGATACACATTACTATTCTTAATGGGGTCTGATCAGTAATAAGGATACACAACCAGGGCATAAACCTAAAACAAGAAGGTTTACAAACAAGAATTACCCATTATTAGACTACACAAAGTACCACTACATAACAAAGAAAGAAATCATTCAATAGTTAGGTATAGGCTACGTGTGTGAGCAGTAATTAGGTGTTTCTTCACCTGTTTTTTAAAACTAATCTTCCCTTCAGGAAGGGAATTACATTTTACGAAAGCTCTGTAGAGTAGTGGTCTTAAACGTTTTTTACATCAAGGACCCTAAATTGACACATATTAGACCCCCATTTCAGCAAACACCAGAAATAGACAAATATTTGTTCTGAGATTGAAGATCGTTACTTTTTTGTATATGTTCAAATTAGGGCCAAGGCGTGAAATTTTGGAAATATTTTGAGAAATTTCTGGAAAAAACTGATACAATTTCTGCAAAAATGTATAAACATTTCTAAAAAAAATAAATATAAAAGAAGTGGTAAAAATTCTAGAAAAAAAGTGGTAAAATATCTAAAAAAAAAAAAAAATCTAGAAGAAACTGATAACGTTTTTTTTAAAACTTCTTGAAAAAGTGGTAACTTCAAATAAAAAGTTATAAAAATTCTAGAAATAGTGGTAAAAAAAAGTTTTAAAAAATATTCTGGAAAAAGTGGTAAAATAACAATAAAAAAAGTTATGAAAAAATTCTAAAAAAAAAAGTGGTAAAATTTCAAAATAAAAAGTTTTTTTTTTTTTAATTCTAGAAAAAGTGGTTAAGTTAATATTAATTAATCAATTAATTAATATTAATAATTTTAAAAAATGGTAAAAATCTCTGGAAAAGACTGCTCTGTTTGTTGATATTAGTTTCTGCTTCAGGAGAGGGGGAGGGGCCACAGTGTGTGTCTGTGTGTCTGTCTGTGTGTGTGTGGTTGTGAGACCTTGTATCTCCTGAAGGCGTTCTGGTGTGTGTGTCTGTGTGTGTGTGTGTGAGACCTTGTATCTCCTGAAGGCGTTCTGGTGTGTGTGTGTGTGTGGTTGTGAGACCTTGTATCTCCTGAAGGCGTTCTGGATGATCCTCGCCGCCTCGTACAGCTCTCTCTGCTCTCCGTCCGTCAGCGTCAGCAGAGCGAAGTCTCTCTCCATCTTCCCGTTGGCCGAGGCGTTCAGGAACTCCGCCCACGCCGCGGACGAGGGGGGGCGGAGCCTCTGGAGCGCCAGAGCGCTGAGCGGCGACGGGGGACACACACGCCTGCAAGAGAACACACACACAGACACACACAGACACACACAGACTGTAAGTACTCACATACTCCAAATGGAAACACCACATAATCAATGTAAGGACAAAAATATCCAAAATAACCACAATAATGTATATAAACAGAGCTAAACCCAACATAACTGACATATTTAGGGCCATATCATGAAATATTGTGGAAATATGAGCCATAACATTTATCTATTCTGCCTGGGTTTGTCTTGTTTTTTTTATCTCCTGTAAGTGCATTTATCTTGATGTAAAGAGGGCGTGTGTGTGTGTTACCTGGGCTGGTGTGTGGTTGTGTCGACCGTGTCCAGGTATGTAGCCAGCCAGGTGTCCTGTATGGAGGTGTGTGTGGTGTTGTCTCGTCTCTCTCTGAGCGGTGACTCCGCCCCCCGGGGGAAATCCTCCTGTTTGATTCGCTCCGGCGTCGCCTCGATGATCTGCTCCGCCAGCGTCGCCATGTCAACCTGTGCATGGGGTGGGGGGTGGTGGGGGCAAGGTCAGTGAAAGTTGTTAACATTAATGTTCTATGTCCTACATCCTATGTGTCCTATGTCCTCTCCAGGTGTGTGTGGTGTACCTGTAGCACCTCCTCCTCCTCCTCCTCCTCCTCCTCTAGGTACTCCTCTCCTCCGCCCTCGTTCTCGGCGTTCTCGCTGTAGCTCAGCAGCTGCTCCTCCAGCGTCGCCGCGGTGACGGCGTGCGCCCGCCGCCCGGCCGGCGTGTGCGTGTAGGAGTGTGTGTGTGTGTGGCCGGGGGCGGAGCTCTCGTAGTCCATGAGGTAGAGCGGAGAGTCGGTGGAGCCTCGGGGATTCAGACCTGCGATCATCGAGACAAGACAGAGAGGAGGAGTCAGGACGGAGCGGAGCCAATCAGGAGGTCACATGACCTGTTACCGTAGTTATAGGGAATTTTCAAAGTTGGAAACTTTCCATGGGAATTAACAGGAATACATGGGAATTAACTGGGATTTATGGGAATAAACAGGAATAAATCCGAAATTTACTAAACTGATTGGTGAGGGTGAGTAAAATTTTACTCAACATTCATGTTTTTGTGGTTCAGTAAAAGAATCGATTGTTCTTACAAGAATTAAAACTTCATAAACTCACAATTAAATATGTTGAAATGTCATGTTTTTTTAATTATATTATTTTATATATGATAAAATTACCCCCAATTTCCAGTTAATTTCCATAAATTCCCATGGAAAGTTTCCAATTTGGATTATTTCCGAAATTTCCCAGAAATTTACTGGAAATTTTCCGCCCCTTTGCAGCCCTACGTAGTTACCTGTGCTGAAACCGGCGTCTGGCTCCTCCCCCCACATGGACACAGGGGGGAGGGAGGAGAGGGAGAGGGAGGAGGCGGAGGGGGGGGAGACGGGCAGCGAGGAGGAGGAAGAGGAGGAGGAAGAGGAGGAAGAGGGGGAGGAGGAGGAAGAGGGAGAGAAGGGGGAGGAGGGGGAGGTGTCCATGGGGGCGGGGCCACTGGAGTAGGCGGAGCTGGGGGAGGGGGAGGAGGGGTCGCTGGGGGAGGGGAGGCTGCTGGACGAGCTGAGACCTGCAGAGAGGAGAGAGGAGCAGAGGTTACAGCCAATCAGAGAGCAGCGATCCTGTCACGTGACCAGCAGCAACACACAGTTAAAATAAATAAATACACCATAACTCTTAATTGTTTTAATGCTTTTCTGTGTTTCTTTCATTGTGTTTCTGCTTCCTGTACTCTGTAACATTATTCTAAAGTAACAATACTCTAACTTGAGTTTACCGATTTGGTAACACTTTACTGTAATAGGTTTCATCAGATTGACATAACACTGTCATAACCATCAATGAATACTTATGACAGCTGTGGTTAAGTGTCATTCGGTAAGTTATGTCACTTTTGATGTAAAGTTGTCATTGTTTGAAATGTTTTTGTTCTGACAACTTAACATATAAAGACAATTTAAACTGTCATAGCAGACCTAATTGTTAAACTTTCTCAACTTTCATTCATAACTTTCTCATAACAATATCGATTCGATTCGATAAAATTTTAATTGTTTTTTTTTTTTTGGGGGGGGGGGGACCAATCTTTATTGTACGATCATGTATTCTGTGCCATTACACTCGACAAAGTCAAACCGGCCTGTTGTGTTGGTTTGTTCACAGATATCTATGTGAATAAACGAACACAACAGACAAACTGATGTGATGTCGTGTGTATTGTTTTTTGTAAATATGACTTGTGATGTATTATTGTCAAGTGTTTGGTTCAACCTGCTCTTGTTTAAGGAAAGAAAATCACAATAAATGAAATATAAAATTGCAATACTTGGTAAAAATCGAATCGCAATACTTGTTTAATCAGAATCACAATTTAAATCGAATCGGGACCCAAAAATCGTTAGAGAATCGAATCGGCACAAAAGCGTATCGGCCCAGCCCTACTATAATTTACTAAATATACTATACTATAATACTAAATTTTTAAATTGAGTGAACAGAAAATGTTAATTTAAGAAGGGTAGGCAAAATAAGCTGATGCTTCAGCCTACAGCTTTTCGGTCAAAATAAATTGTTTTGCTTGTTGTGTTTTTGTTCTGATTTGTTTTGTTTTGTATTTATATCTTTATATTTGTCTATTGTATTTGTTTTTATGAGAGCGAAATAAACATACTAAACTAAAATATATACGTATATAAGCAACATTAGAGTGTAGTGTGTTACCTGTGTCGGGGCTGGTGGACAGAGGGGACGGGGGCAGCTGAGGCTGAGGCTGAGGCTGTGGCTGCGGCGTGTGTGTGTCCCTGGCCGGCGTGTGTGAGTGTGAGTGTGTGTGTGAGTGTGAGTGTGTGCGCTGTGTGTGCAGCTCCTCCAGCGCCGTGGCGAGGCGGGTGTGGCCTCGGGAGCGGGCGACGGCCAGCGGCAGCCGCCCCAGAGAGTCGGGGATCCCCAGCGCCAGACTGCTCCAGCTGTAGAGCAGCTCGGCCGCTCGCTGGTGGCCCAGAGCACACGCCCACATCTGGAACACAGCGCGTCATCAGACCGGTAACCATGGCAACACCACAGCGTGCTACATGTGTGTGTACATGTGTGTATGTGTGTGAGTGTGTGTGTTACCAGCGGCGTGCAGGAGAAGTGGTCGACGTTCAGAGGATCAACTTCCTGTTCCAGGTCCAAACTGTCGCTGTTCACACTCCTACAACACAAAGGTGGAGAATCTGGTGTAAACTAGAGCTGCAACTAACCATTACTGTCATCATCGATTAATCTGTTCATTATTAAAACGATTAATCGATTAGTTGTTTGGTCAATAAAATGTTAAAAAACTGTGGAAAAACATCAATCAGTGTTCCCCAAACCAGTGGTTCCCAACCTGGGGGGCGGGACCCCCCAAGGGGGGCGCCAAAGATCCAGGGGGGGTCGCGAAGCCCTCTTGATTTTAAGGGGTTTAATAATTTTAATGTACGGTAATTAAAATGTTAAATAAATGAGTAGGCTAAGCATTTAATTCATATATGTGACAAAATCAACTAAATTCAAGGGCCACATTAAACATTTATTCTAATTTTATAATAATTTTATAAGTTATAAGCCTATATCAATAGATGATTGAATATCAACAGTTTTAAAACATTAAATACATAATACAGCAGGGCAATACAATGAATTTGAAAAACAGTACGGAACAATGAGAAAAACCTGTGTAAAATTGCAACATATTCTTCAGAACTTGTACTTTTAAAAACACAATTATGTTTTTAAAAGTACAAGTTCTGAAGAATATGTTGTAATCATACACAGGTTCTCCTGATAGTTTGTTCCATGCTGTTAATAAATTACTCAAATATTATAAAGTATTTGTAAAGTATGTAAAAGAAGTTATGATGTTCCTTATTTTATTTTATTTTATTTTACATCGGGGGGGGGGGGTCACCAAAGTTTTCAATGGTAAAAATATGGGTCCCTTAAGAAAAAGGTTGGGAACCACTGCCCTAAACCAAAGAGAGACTCAGTTTATTGTCATAAAGGAACAAAGAAACCAGAAATATTCACATTGAAGAAGAAGCAATCAGAGAATTTGGACTTTTTTTTATTTAAAAAAAAACTACTCAAACTGATTATTACATCATCAGAATAGTTGATGATTTATTTAATAATCGATTATTGTTTGATAAATCGATTCATTGGCACAGCTCTACATGAAATGCTCCTTTAATCACAGTTTATACAGATTATAATGAGGTTACTGCTGTGAAAGCGACTTTATAACCTTTATAATCTTGTAAGTTTGTGTCTGTGATCTAACAACAACATTCTGTCACTGGCCGTTTCTGTCTACGGGTGATTAACGAGCATCTACTAATTCAGCTCAGTTGCTCTAAATAAAAGTCCAGTTAAGTTTTCAACACGGACTTGATGAACATGTGGCTGTATACTCGTATTTAATTATTAATTTTATTTATATTTAAACGTGTGTGTGTGTGTGTGTGTGTGTACCTCCAGTGGATCAGAGTGTGTATCAGGTGTGTGTATCCCTGTGCAGCAGCCAGGTGCAGCAGAGTCATCCCCCGGTGACGGACGGAGTGATGGAGCCTCTCTCCTCCTCTTTCTCCTCCTCCTCCTCCTGCTGCTGCTGCTGCTGTTCCTCCTCTTTCTCCTCCTGATCCTGCTCCTCCTCCGCTCCATCGTCCGACCCTCATCATGCGCTCACAAACTCCCACAATCCTCCTCTCGAACCACTGAGAGGACTGAACCAGACAGAGACAAAGATTTAAACCAACAGATTTCACCATGAAACTTCACAAGTTCATCACTCACATTAACACAAATATTTGTTCCATTACACGTTTTGTTAGATTTTATGTTTAAATATGTGAATGAGGTAATATCTAATGAAATATGCGCTAATTTGCATGTATTTCCAGAAGTTACTTTCAAAGTGATGAGTAGGGGTGGGCAAAAATAACAATATGGCAATATATCGCGATACTTTATATCGCCATACAATATCGATATTCAATATTTAAATATCGATTTTAAAAAATTCAAAAAAAATTTTTTTGGGCTTTTGGCTTTTGATGCCTTTATTGATATTATAGTTGAGAGAGACAGAGAGAGGGGGGATTGAGGACTGTAGCCTCTACATGGGGCGCCTGCTTAACCTCCTGCTCCACTCGACGCCCCCCAATATCGATATGTTTTCATAGGGCTGGACGATTAATCGAATTTTGATCGTGATTACGATTTTGTCTTCTCACGATCATAAAAACACTGTAATCGAAGAAAAACGATTATTTTTTTGTCTATTGGTGTTTTATTCTGAAAAACACACATGCGCGCTTCCGCCCCCGCGCCTGCACTGCACTCCTCTCTCAGTTACAGTAATGCTGTGGACGAGTCCACTCGTGTGTTGACGGCGGCGTTTAAAAATCAGCGCCAGTGAAGAGAGAGCAGCGGTCACCGCTCAGGACGAATGAACGGGAAATAATAATTTAAAACACTCGCTCGTCTCCTCAAAGCGGCCGCACAACAACAACCCTCCTCCTCCTCCTCCTCCTCCTCCTCCTCCTCTCCCCCCGGCCCGGAGGCTACATGTGCATATGTTTACAAAGCCGGCAAGGAAGCAATCTGTAGAGCGGCGGATAACGTTATACGATGTTACGACGTGTATTTGTGTAGTTTAATCTGTCATAAACAAGAGATCACTTATGGGGCGCGTCAAAAAAAAGAGAAAAAAAAGTTATGGGGTGCGTTTGTGACGAGAGCTGGGACAGCGCAGCGGGGCGGAGGCTCTGATCTTCCCAGGTTGGATTTCATCCCAGAGACGCAATAAGCGACACACAGGAAGCAGAGAGCCTCCACTCTCCCTCTTAATAAGTTAAACCATGACAATTACTCCAAATCTGTTTATTCAAGGTAAAAATGTAGAAAAGTTAAGCTAAACACCCTGTATAGTTTCTGCTGCTGGATCATAAAACTTAAAAAAAAAAGAAGTTTTAAATACATTTTGAATAAATATTTAAAATTATAAACTTAAAAACCTTAAACACACATTGGCACTGTTTATTTAAGGTAAAAATGTAGCATGGTCAAGCTATAAATCCTGTACCCCCCCCCCCCCCATAATCGTGTAAATAATCGTGATTTCAATATTGACCAAAATAATCGTGATTATGATTTTTGCCATAATCGTCCAGCCCTACGTTTTAGTAACGCTTCGGCTCGCTTGGAACCAGGGCTGAGGTGATACCAGAAGTACCTGGTTGCAGGTACTGCTGCTAGTGGAAACACGCAAATAGCGCGCCGAGCCGTGCCGTACCGAGCCGAAGCGCGCTAGTGGAAACCGTATAATGTAAAACTCATAGACGGGCTAACAGAAATTTGCATCGCATTTCGCGGCAACCGACAGCCAGTAAAGCTGCAAAAAGCTGTTTTGGTTCTGGCTTTAGCGCTGTTAACACGTCACTGTTTAATCCAGAGTCTGTGGTCAGTTTATAACGCTTGCTAGGAAATTTACTCCGATGTTTGTTTTGGGAGAAGTGCAGAGTCTGTGGAAGCCGCGACCGGGGACCAGTGCAGCTACTGTCACAGCAGCAGCTCCACTGAGCTGATCTGCCTGGCGACCTCTGCAATCCCGGGGGAGAAAATGAGCCAAGTAACTTCTGACGGTCTTTCATACTTTCAATAAAACTTTTAGGTTTTTTGGGTGGTGGTTGACTAGGAGGTGCAGTTGGAGGTTGGATATCCAGCTGGTCCTTCGGCTGTGCCATGACGAATTCCTAGCTTTCTAGCTGCTGGCTGGCTGGCTGTGATGTACTGTGAAAAAGTGTAGCTACAATCAAAGTGCTTGCATACTAGAGCCATGCGCAGAACAGCGTGCACGTTGACTGACAGACGGGCCATCCAACCAAAGTTGTCTGAGACTAATTTGATTGGTCGGCCAAATTTTAGCCCCTACTCCTTACACAGATGACCAAATTTCGTCATTGATCTGTCAAATCATTAATAGCATCAATTACTGTCTAATACTTAACTGATATACTCAGATTTTTATATTTTTGCCACAAAATGAGCCGCCCGGGATGGTACCTGTACTGTTTTTGGATATTTGTATTTTACTTTACTACTTCTATTTCTGACGACTTTCACTTTTACTTCACTACATTCTCGAAATAAAATCAATACTTTTACTCCAATACATTTCCCATAAGCATCCTCGTTACTCGTTACTTACGCGGAAGCGGCGCTTGAGCAGAGCAGGAGCAGCGCGCGTCCTCACAGGCGCTTGGCTGGCTGCACAGGGAGCTGATTCTCCTGCTCTCTCCGCGCCGGTCAAACATCGACTCCACTCACATCTCTACCCGTCTGTACTCTGTTTTCCACACACACAGGTCTGTCTCTAGTGCTGTATGTATGGGTGTGTGTGCAGATGCAACTGACAAATATTTATTAGACGGACAAGCAACAACTTCATTAATCATCATTTAATTATTTTTATTTTGAAAATTGACTGGATTCTCTACCGACTTCCTGTCTGGTACGATCCGTCTATCCAGCCTGACAACGGCGCTCGCGTGAAAAATAGAACAGACGCCGAACTGAAGCGCTGCAGGGGTCGGTGGTCGGAGTATAGTCAGCAGCGCATTTACTGTTTACGAGCGGCAAATGAGTCCAGCTCGTCTCATTTTTGAAGTTGAACAGAGTTTTTCAGTTTACAGTATGACTGGATTGCCACTTTTTTTTTTTAAGTATATTTTTTGGCTTTTTGCCTTTATTTGATAGTGATGACAGTAGAGATAGACAGGAAAGGGGGAGGCAGAGAGAGGGGGAATGACATGCAGGAAAGGTCTGCCTGACGCGGGATTCGAACCGGGGACGCCTGCATTGAGGACTGTAGCCTCTACATGGGACGGTCGCCTTAACCACTGCGCCACGCACCGCCCCAAGAAGTAATATTCTAACAGGTGACTTTCACTTTTAGTTGAGTCATTTTCCAGTAAGGTATCTTTACTTTTACTCAAGTATGGCTTTTGGGTACTTTATACAACACTGCACCACCAGGAGGAGGTCCAGGACCAGGTGAGTTCACCTTCATACCTGTGTGTCTCCTCCTCCACAGAACCAGGACCAGGACCAGGACCAGGACCAGGAGAACCACAGCAACCAGGGCTGATATAACTGGGACAGGGAGGGAAGAGGGAGGAGGAGGTGTACGAAGAGATGTAGAAAAAGGAAGAGGAGATGTAGGAGGAGGAGGAGGAGGATCTGTGGAGACAGGAGCAGAACCCGGTTCAGTGCAGTGATCAGTTTCTCAGCAGGTGACTTCATCTTTACAGTGTGATAGAAACAGGAAGTGATGTCATCGTCCTGACCTCTGACTCTCAGCCAGCTCTCAGCAGACAGTGCAGATCCCACAATATAACACAAGTAGAGACCTTCATGAGACTGACTGACTCCACTGAGCTGTAGTTCACTGGCAGGTTCAGATCCAAGTTTGGTTCCATTCCTGAAGAAAAGGGCCTTGTTTCTGCTGTTACCTCTGCTTCTACAGCGCAGAGTGACATCACTTCCTGTCATCACAGGAAGTGCAGGAACCTCCAGGATCACCTCACCTGAAAAACCTGAGTCACATACAGACAGAGTTACAGCTACAGACCAGAGTTACAGACAGAGTTACAGCTACAGACCAGAGTCACATACAGAGTTACAGCTACAGACCAGAGTTACAGCTACAGACCAGAGTCACATACAGACCAGAGTTACAGACAGAGTTACAGCTACAGACCAGAGTTACATACAGACAGAGTTACAGTGTAGTTGCAGGACAACTAGAGTGTAGGTCCACACTAAGGAGGGAGTAATAGCCAATACTCTATAATACAGCCCGCTAACCCTCTAGTTACTGGGTAACTCTAAGATAACTACAGTGTAGTTTCATCATTGTAACAATTGTGCTCATATTGTACAGTAGACTATTTCATTTCTAATAATACCTGGTAGTTAAAATGATTGGTGGGAAATGACCAGGAGTTACACTGTAAGTCCAGGCAAAGTAGCACGTAATTGTACGGGAGTTACGCTCTAGGACACAACCTAGTTATATTGTAAAATGCAGGGTAATTAGTGGCAGAGTGAGCCGCAGTTACTCAGTCCTTGTGTGAAATAAGGGACAACCTACGCGGAAAGAGAGCGGTAGCTACGCTCTAAGTCGCGGGCCGTATTATGCGCTGTGTGTGTGTCTCGCGCTCGCTGTTTAGATACTGACAAAAACGCACACACAAGCTGGAAAGTTGTCTCATCTGACAGCTGACATTTGGGAGGTGAAGGCAGGGTTTCCCTTAATTGTCCTGACGTTGATGGAATCACTACGAACTGTAGAAATATTGTTAAACAAAAAAATTAGGGTGCTCAGGGCTTGACGCTTAGCATTTTCCCAGGTAGCACGTGTGCTACTAAGTTGAAAAATCTAGTAGAACACAAATAATTTTAGTAGCACACAAATAATTTTAAATAATAACGTGATATGAGGTCAATGAGGAGGCATTTATAAGCACAACAGTTCAATTCATAGCTTTTTAACAGGGATGCCAACGGGTCAAGACCAAAAAAGATCTTAGAGCGGTGACACTCACCATTAACATAACACATGTGCATTTAAATACATTATAATATCATGGAAAAGTCAATTTCCAGTAGTTCAAATCAAACAGCCCCAACCAAGTATTGATTGCATATAGATGGACAACATTTATATTAAAAATGCTTTAAAGAAAAGAGAAAAAAAGGTTCCTTTGTAGTATTTACATTTTTGGGAATACTGAATTTCAGGTCTTCATATAGGCTACAGTATATAATGTGTTAGTTAGTTTCACTTTTTGAATTGAATTAGTGACATACCGGTAGGTCTTAATAAACTCTTCCATGATATTCTAATGCACCTGTACATTGGAAATGAGTGATAGTCTAGTATATAGCCTACTGCATACATCTTGACAGCTCTACCTTACTTTACTTTTTTGTATAATCCCAACAGACATGTCCAGTGATGTTCAGCCTTGTGTGTTTACATTTGTCTGACCCGATTATTCAAGTCAGTGGTCCTGAAATGTGTGTTTCTCTTCTACACATTCTACATCGCGGACGTGGCGTCTTTTCACATACAGTACGGGCTTCCTTTCAAACGGGGACGAGCTCCGTGGGAAACAGCTGCCTGGCACAGCAACGTAGAGAACCACGGCGCACAGCTCCACGGACATGCACGGAATAAAAAAACAACAACAACGCCGTCACACCGAGTGCTCACGGCTACGGCGCTGCTTTGGGTTGTGAGCATATGAACGAGTTCGCTTTACACTACCTGTACGGACGCACTGCCAGCGGAGGCGGAGCGGGGCCTTCGCGGGGGCTTGGCTGGTCACACAGGGAGCGGACAGCGCCAGATGTGACCAGGCAGACCGGTTGACATGTGGCCAATCTGAAACTGCCTCCGCTCCGTGCGCTGCGCTTCGGTTTGGTTCCGCGTGCAGTCTCTTTTTTTCAGCTGATGCTGCATTCAAGTGCACAACCGGCCACAACCTCCAAACGTTCGCAACACATCATAAAACATTTATTGAACGGTAAAATTCGGTAGTCGCACACGTGCTACTAATTGCATTTCACAATTCACACTGATCTGTTTTTTACTCGCATTTGCGACGAGGAGCTCTCACTGTCGAGCCCTGAGGGTGCTTGAAAATACAACGAAAAGAATACTGTTACACAGTAAAAGAAAAAAGAGAAACAATTTTCTTATCAGCCAAAGCGAGTAGGGTGAAGCTGCAGTACCGGAGTAACCGCAGCTCTAGGACCGTTCGATTTACGTCACAGCGCTTCCTACCAAGTGGAGACTTCCGTTACCTGCTGATAATTAGTGTGACTGCTGAAAGCAGAAAAAAAAAATATAAAAATACAACACAGTCTCACCCCTTTGCGTCAAACGGTTGACGCTTGGTCAAGGCCCCTTACGTCAATATACTGACGTGGAGGGGGTACCCTCGAGGTCGTTTCTCGACGAATAGGGCCACTCATAGACTTGAATGCAAATCCCTCATCCTCGGATTTTGACGCAAGGGGGCGGGACCGTTTCTCCCTCGACGTTGCTCCAGAACGCAAAGGGCCACTCATAGACTTGAATGCGAATCCCTCATCCTCGGATTTTGACGAAGGGGGGCGGGACCGTTCGCGTTGTTTCCAGACGCTCAAGGTACCCCTCAGCGTGGGACCTGAACGCACAGGGATTTCAATTGATTTTAATGCAATCCCCTCCGCGGCGATATGTGACGCTCAGAGCAAGTGCTCCAGCCATCCATTCACTCCTATTCCGATCCGGCCGCGGTGCTGAAAGACGCCGTGAGCTCCCCTCCCATTGGATAACTGATCCTCGTACCATTTGCAGCTGAATTCGTATATTTATACAGCAATTTGGCCGCAAAAATAACATTTCAACATATTTTTATGACATTTCTAACGAGAAATGTGTGTTTTACTTTCAAAATCTATGTTGAACGAATTCAAATTATATTTTGTTTGGCAAATTGAATCTGTTAAATGTGTACAATATGTTCATTCAGCTTTCTGGCCATAAAAACAACATTTCGGGATATATCTGGCATTGTTTGAGGACATTTCTAGCGAGAAATGTATGTTTTACTCTCTAAATATATGTTGAATGAAAGCAGATTGTGTTTTATTTGTCCTGTAACGATATCACAGCTTGTGCTTGTGACTGTCGAGCCGCTTTGGGCGTCATGTTGCCATAACAACGGCCCGCAGACCTATTTCTCCAGCCGACAGGCGGACATGCAGCTTCCGCGTTGTTGCCGAGGATGTGACGTCATTGCAACGGCGCCACCGGTCGCGACCATAGCCTGCGACACTGCCATCTACGGCGTCTGGACGGAACTACAACACCTTAACAGTGTGTTTTGTTTAAGCCATGTTGATTTAATTCAACAACATGTGAATAAACAGTGAGGAATCAGAACAGTTAGACAGCTCTTTTTCAACAAAGTCCAAATAATTCAAGTAACTCAAGTCATATAGGCCTTTTTTTTTTTTAATTCCAGAAAACAACATTTCTCCCCCCTTCTCCCTCCTCCCGCCCAGGAACCTTAGTTTATAATATAGTGTAGAATGAACCCGTCCACTGTAGTAATGTTTATGCACAACTGCACCACTTTAGCCAGCTCCTTTATTTCTGGTTTTACATTGGACAAACTGATTAAGGCTCCATTTTCAGGAGACACAGCTATTCTTTAATAACTTCCACATTCGTTGGGTTACGTTCAGAGGTTTATCAGGGCAGGGCCTAGGGTCATCCAGTGTTAGCAATTACAGACCCATCTGACCTTCACAGGGGTCACAGGTCAACTTTTCATGTGAAATTTGACGATTTTTGCTATCAATTCAGGCATAAAACACCAATACTTTGAGCCGAGAAGCTGAAATGTTAGCTTCTAGTCCAGACCTTTGAGCAGATTGAGCGTGCCAAATATCAGGGCTGTGTTCCACTCAGAAGTGTCCAAAATGGCCAAAAAGCAGTGTTCATTTCTAATCCTTCATTGTGTACAAGACTAAATTCAACAGATATTCTTTAATAACTTCCACATGCTTTGAGCTGGAAGCCTGAAAGTTTCGGGGTTTTATCAGGGGCCTAGGGCCATTCATCATCTGCAATTTCAGACCAATCCCAAATTCAGAAGGGGTCAAAGGTCAAGGTTTAATGTGAAATTTGACGATTTTTGCTATTATTTCAGGCATAAAACACCAATACTTTGAGCTGGGAAGCTGAAATCTTTAGATTCTAGTCCAGACCTTGGAGCAGATTGATGGTGCCAAATATCAGAGCTGTGCTCCACTCGGAAGTGTCCAAAATGGCCATGGTAAGTGTCAAAGGTCGCAGGGGTCAAACATCAAAGTGAGTCCTAACAAAACACACACGCTTTAAGTAATCATCATGAAATTTAGATGAGTTGTATATCAGAGAGTCCTCTATCAATATATTGTATTCCCATTGCTCTGGGGGCCACGGGGGGCCCCTGGGGGCCACTTGGCTTTCCCATGCTCTCACAGAGTTGGGTGTCGGGGTGATGGATAAGGGCCTCACAATGAGTCCACAGGCCAAGTTTCAAGTGATTCGGTTGGTTTCTATGGAAACAGCGGCCTCCTGGAGACAGAGGAATGCGGCTGTTTGAAGCCCCGCCTCTCGAAAAGTAATGGCTCAATCAGGACCGAACGCACATCAACGCGTTCGTCTTGGGCCCCCGGAACCACTGATATCAAATTCAGAACTGTACGACTTTTAGAAATATATTTCATCCATTTCAGCTTTTCAGATTCAGAGCCTCTCAGACTTAATGCCTGAGAGACCTTCTGAGTCAGAAAAGCTGACCCTGGGGTCTCATTTATAAAACTGTGTGTGGGATTGTTACTAAAAGTGTACGTACGCCCAAAAGCCAGGTTTTGCGTGCGCCAGTAAATATTCAGACTTATAAAACCCTGCGTACGCACACTTGCAGGCAAACTTCCCTTTATAAATCACAGAGTTCCTACAAGTGTGCGCAGCTGAATCCGCTTCACGTCCCGCCCTGTACACGCCCTGTTTTAACCCTAGATGGTCAATGCAAACCACCACATGAATGTGATCTGCATGTCAATGAGCCTGACGTGCTGTTGTTCTGTCGGTGTTGTGAATTAGCTGCAGGTGTGAAAGTGGCGACGTGACGTGTTGCTGCAGCTGTTAACGGCGTCAGCGGCTCAGAGCGCACGCGGTGTTGTTTTGGTGCGCTGCCTCTCACATGCTGGAGGCACAAAGTTACAACAATGACAACAGTTCTAATCTGAAACGAGTTATTAACCATTCATCATGGTCTCCCTCTCCCTCCTTTCTCCTCCAGCGGTGCCGTGGTGCAGAATTACGCACGGGGCTCACCGCTGTATTATTTACAGTAATTAGACTGATCGATAAAACTTTGATTCATTAGCAGAATCAGTTACATTCTGAGGAATGATCAAACATGACACTTCTCTTGATAACAAGAAAACAGAATGTAACAATTGTGGGAACGATTACTGGATTTTTTTTCCAGGGTTTGAGATTTAATTGACTCAAGATCATATGTTCACAGTATCATAGGAACATATAGTTATTTACACCATGTATTTATCCCATGCAGCCGCGCCTCCTCTCCTCCTCCTGCGCTCTGGGAGTGGACAATATGACGGAGAGACGGTGGTGATTAAATATAGAGAAGGAATTTTGATTTTGAATTTTAAGTTTAATAGATTCTAAGAAGATGTTTCTGAAACACCAGTCCGATGCAAAATAAGGGCGCTGTTGAATTAAATCACCGTGGCAACATGGATCTAACGCATACGGGTTGAAATTAAATGTGTGACGGCCGATAATAAAAACATAATCGTTCTTCTCAATCATCATTTCCTGAGTCTGACTTCAGTTCACCACCACAACGTCTGTGTCGCCAATTCCCCTTTTCCTCCAAACCAGCGTACGCATGGGTCAGAGTTTGCTTAGAGCTGCGCACATTCTCCCGTCAAGTTGGTTTTTTATAGATCACAACCTTGGCGTGAAAAGTCACGTACGCCACTTTCAGCCCCGTTTTGTGCGTACGCAACGGTTATAAATGAGACCCCTGGCCTGTCTACACTCTACCTAACTCCTTTCTTCGTTGCCTAACCACTCAAACTCAAAATGTGAACTTGTAATATAAAATTCAAAGTGGAAAAATTTCCCCATAGAGATGGGAAATAGGCCACATGCCTTTATTTTTTGTGATGGACTGAAATTAAGTTATTAAGAATGAAAGTATAATGTGAATTATTATCAAGACAGGGATGGCTTTACAGTTACAGCAGTTCTTGGTGGCATCAATTTGAAAGCTTGAGCGAAGTGTTTGATGTAATTCAATTACAGTTAGGCTTGATAATATGCCTCAAATTATAAATACGATCTGGACCGTCATTTACTCTCAACGTTTCAATGGGTAGATCTCTTTTTTTTTTTTTGTATATTTTTTGGCTTTTTGCCTTTATTTGATAGCACAGTGAGATAGACAGGAAAGGGGGAGGCAGAGAGGGGGAAAGGTCTGCCCGATGCGGGATTCGAACCGGGGCCGCCTGCGTTGAGAACTGTAGCCTCTACATGGGGTCAAAAAGGTTGGTGACCACTGCTTTAGTTCCTGTTGTGTTCCTTGTCTTGTTTTAGTGTTATGTCCTTTTGTGGGTTGTGAAGTTCTGTGTCCTATCTTCCTGTGTCATGGTCTTTGTCTTTCATTCCCTGTCATGTTCCTGTTTCCTGTTTTATTTTGAAGTCCATGTCTTAGTCCTGTCTTCCTGTCAAGTTTCTTGCCTGTTTAATTACCTAATGTGTTTCACCTGTCTTGATTGCACCACCTGTGTCTTCCCTTGTGTATTTAGCTTCAGGCCCCGTTTATACGTACCCGGGTATTTTTAAAAACGGAGACATTAACCATTGTTTGCACCCTCCGTTTACACGCAAACGGAGAAAACGCCCCTGAAAACGATGCTTTTTAAAAACTCCGGCCAGGGTGGAGATTTTGGAAAACGCCGTTTTCACGTTTGCATGTAAACGGAGAAAAACGGAGATTTGGGTAGCCGACGTCAGACCCTGACGTCTAACCGTAACCATATTACATAACTTAATAAAATAATAATAATAATGATAAAATTAAATGCAGACTGATGTGTTCATTGTAAAACATTTATTTATTGATGTAACGTTAAATGGGCTGATTTCTGTACAGAGTCCTGAGGCTGTGCTGCTCTTCTGTCCAGTAACAGTTAACACACATGAAGCTTCACTTTTCATTCAAACAAACTGCTACTGCCACAATTGTGAGATTTCATCAATGAGACCAACATTTATCTCCTAAAAATAATTTAACCAGCCGTTGGTAAACCTCTAAAAACCTGCGGGTAAGTTAATTAGCCATCGTTTTGATCCCGGGAGGACGACAGAGGCTGGCCGGCCGAGCAGCTCTGCAGAGCGGACACCGTCTCTGTGACGTCCCGGTCGTTGCTCCACAGGTGGAGCTTCACTTCTCCAAAAAAAAAAAAAGCTTCACCTCTCCGAGCAACATCGGAGCAAACTTCTAAACAGCCGTCATCTGGATAAACTGGCCGTAGATTTGGCATTTAAACAGTTACTTTCTCACATGAAAAAATATTAAAACTTTACACACAAGGAGGGCAAGTGACGTTGTTGTTGTTGTTGTTGCTGTTGCTATCAGGTTGCTATGTAGGGATCATGTGCGGGATTTTGATTGGCTGACGTGGGCTTGAGCTTCTCGCTACACTGCCACCTACAGGTTTGGCATGCTCTTGACGGCATATATACACGGGTCAGTGTAAACGAAACGTTTTCTGAAAACGGACTGGTGTGCACGCAGTGTTTTTATAAACGGAGAGGGGGAAATCTCCGTTTTTAAAAATACCCGGGTACGTATAAACGGGGCCTCAGTGTCTCCCTTTGTCGGATTGTCTGCGTTTATGACCTGTGTTCTTGATCCCCGTATTCCTGTGTTTCCCCGTGGATTTGTTAGTAAAATAAACCTAGAGAGCCTCCACTCCCCCACAAGTCATTTATCTAACATCACAATTAGTCCAAAGCTGTTTAATGACGGTAGAGGTGAAACATAAGGTAAATATCCTGCGCAGTTCTTCTCCTCTGTGTCCTCTGATCAGAGCTTTTTTTTTTCTCTTAGTCTTTTGTTTATTTAGTTTTTTGGTTTCTGTAGCACTTTGAGATTACTTTATGAAAAGTGCTTTACAAATAAAATTTATTATTATTATTATTATAGAGCTGCGTCCCTAGCAACGGTGTGTTTTACTTAGCAACGGTCTGTTATACAGAAATAAAAGACCCTAAAATGTAGAATCAGAGTGTAATTCATCAGAGTTTGACTAAAATCACAATTTAATCAAAATGCAGCATTCAAAAGAGCCGTGTCATAAAAAAAGTAAATCCACTCTTTTTGTGAGATGCCCACGAGGCGACAGATAGACAGCATGTTGTAAGTCGGTCCTCAAGATGGCGCTGTGACTGCTGTGTGACGTCACATGAGATCTATGAATACAGACCGAATACAGAGTCACATACAGACCAGAGTTACAGTCTGAACCTCTCACCTTTAGTCACAGTGATGTCGACCTGGAGACTCCTCTGTCCTGAACTGGTCTCACACCAGTAAACTCCAGAGTCTGAGTGGGAGAGAGATGAGATGAAGCAGAAGGAACCATTTAAGGACCCAAATCCTCCTGAACCACCACACTGCTGCTCCTGTCCTCCTGTCTGTCCTCCTCTGGCCCTGTTGAATCTCAGTCCTCCTGTCTGTTGATCATCAACACAGCTCAGAATCACTGCCTCTTCAGTGAAGAACTGCTGAAGGTTTGGACGGACGTCCAGAGACACTGAGGACAGAGAGAGAGAGAGATAGTCAGATAGAGAGACACTGACAGAGAGAGAGAGAGTCACAGAGAGAGGGAGCCTTGAACTGCTGTGTGTGATGAAGTAGGGACCCCGATGTATGTGGACAATATGGTCCTGTACACTACTGGGAAAGATCCTGAAGAAGTGGCTGTTAAGTTGTCCATGGCAATGGAAAAAGTTACATGGTGGCTTCAGTACTCTCGTCTCACCATAAATACTAATAAAACGGTAACCATGTATTTTTCAAACAAACAACTAAATACGTTTTTTCCAAATATGTCAATGGAGAAATAAAAAAATGTTAATGAGTTCAAATACCTGTGTGATATTAGATCCCACTCTCACATTCAAAAGCCATACAGAGCCACACGTTGAAATATAACTTATCAAACTTTAGAAACATCAGGAACTCATTAACAGTTGAAGCCTCTAAAACTTATTTCAATGCCATGATCTTGTCGCATTATAATTACTGTATGTCCTGTTGGTCTCAGGCAAGTCCATCTGTCCTGAAACCCATCAGGTCACTACACAAACAAGCTCTGAAAATCTAACCCATTCTAAGAAACTAGTCATGTGACATGTCAGCATTAAAGGTTGGGTCTGGAGTTTTGTGCCCAAAAATAAACATTAGACTTATACAAATGAAATCCATCTTAATCATCTCCTATGGGCTTCTAGTCCTGTGGTGGGGCTGTGTCTGCCTGTATTTTGGTCTTTTGCTCTGTTTTGTTCAGGTTTTGTTGCACGTGGACGTTTCTGGGTGGAGACCGAGAGAATCTGTGTTTTCTCTCCAGCCAATGACGGAGCTCAGGTGAAGCTACGTGCAGCAGAGTAGTAGCTCAGGGCTGCTAGCTGCACTAGCTGTCTGTGATGCTAACGAGTGCTAGCAGCTAGCACGTCTCTCTCTCTCAGCAGCAGTTGTCATGACAACAGAGAAAAATAAATACAGTCTGAGTGAAGCGCTGGAGCCGCGGACCGTATAAGGGCCGTTGTGGTGAGCTAGCTCGATGCTAACTTCGGCTAGCGGTAGCAGTTAGCATCCGCCGCTAACACCGTCGTCTCAGTTCACCACAACAACATAACACGGAGGCTCCCGGTGTCGGTGACGGTCGGCTATCGGCCCACGGCTCCAGAGCTTCACTCAGACTGTATTTCCTTTCCTTTGTTGTCATGACAACGGCTGCTGGCGGGTCCAGGATATTTTCTGAGGGGTGGCACAGGGGGTACCAACAGTGAATCTGGGGGGGGGGCGCCCAAAAGTAACAAAAATTAAGGCTGCCACTGATCGCTGTCTTGAATGTTTATATTGTACAGTTACACGTCTTCATCTTGCTTTTATTGGCCACATTAAATCTTTCAACTTGTAAGGAAGATGCCTGTGTGACCTTCTCATTTTCCACTTGTCAATATTAAAATGATAGTCAATCAATAATCAACTCTGTCTTGTAAATAAGAAGTCTTAGCATGAACATTACTCAAATGGTGAAAATTGAGAGCAATAACAATCTTACACCATTTTATATATTTACTATACAGAACACTATAGGATGTTCGCTGTACAGAGTTGATTAAGAGCCTACAGTAAACGGTAAACGTAGCAGTGCCTTTATCTCCTATATAATATTAACCAGTCCACCTGGACTTATTTTGTTTTTTTAGCTGTAAAAGTGTCATACAGTCTGATATGAGTATGTGCTTTTGTCCCTTTTTTCAGGACAACTTCTTCTTTCAACATCTGGCAGTTGTTTTTCTCTACTGTGTGATATAAGTGTTATAACAGGGTGTAATAACAGAAAAACACAAAAAACAGAATTGAATTTTTAGTGGTTTTTACTCAATAAGGCACTGAGAATATACATGGATAAAATAATTTGAATGTACAAAATGAATTTTGAACTATAATACACTAGAAACAACAATTATGTCAATTTTGAACCAGTAGTTGTTTGTTTTAGGTCTCATTTTTCTTAAGTGGGTCCAGGCGTTTTTGGCCCTGCTGGTAACTTACTGCAAACAGCAGTGCCTGTCCAGCTGTAAGCAGAGACCTACATTGCACTGCTGACATTTCCATTGAGTGTTTCTTTTGTAGACAGTGTAGGCTACTGCTTTCTCCATCTCTCCAGTGCAAGTAGGGACAGGAAAACAGCTGGCAAAGACTTGTAGTGTTGTTGATGGCCGTTCTTCAGAAGACATCCTGAAAGTAAAAAAGATCAGATCAGATTCATCTCAAAGAAAATACTTGATCAGCAGTAGAATAAAAAAAAAGTAATAAACATGACAGCAGTGTCCACAATAAAGATAAAAGTAAGACATAAAATAAACAAAACTACTATTCCACATTATATTGTTTGAAACTAGCAGGATAATATTGCAACAGCAACAGAAGAATATTGAAATTAAGTGTTTAGTGAAGCAGCAGAGATATAGCCTATATAAAAAAACAAAGAAAGAAACAGAAATTGAAACAGCAAAACAAACATGATCAATCTTTACTACTCACCCAAATTCAGATGATATTGATAATGGAGATTTCCTCCATCTCTGAACGTGCTGGGTATAATTATCTTCCCGGACGACCTCCTCAAAATGTCCAGAGTGAGAAAAAAATATAGGAAAAACACGGCGAAAAAAACGAGCAAACACGGTAAAAACACGGTTCAAAAAGGCAAACCCATGGAAAATAACACAGCAAGAACACACGGATACAACACACGGTGAAAAACACACTAAAATACACGTAAAGTCCAATAAAATCTCACTTGTCAACACAGCTCCGTCACATTCAGTCACTCTCTCCTTCCTCATTCAAAGCTCGGCTTTCCCGGGGCTGCTGTGACGCTGCGCCTGGGATTACCGTAATGACCTGTATATCACTGAAAAGCGCAGAATGTCTGCTTTCAGAAACCGTGTTCCTTTTTTTTGATTGCGCGAACAGTCTAAGATTTACGGTAATTTAAAAAAGCGGTGTAGAAACCTGTCACCGGCGGCAGTGATTGACATTACGACAGGACAATGACCATTGGGGGGGCACACGGGGTGGCCAATCAGATTGCAGGGGTGGCACGTGCCCCCCCGTGCCACCACGGTGGAGCCGCCTCTGCCCCAGAGGAGGAGGGGCCCAGTTTCAATGTTTTGTTTATAAACTGCAATAAACAAAACTCCAGACTCTACCTTTAATCTTAAACCAAATTATTTTTAATTTTGGAAAAGTATGAAATATGTAAGTTGACAATTCTTACCTTTCTATTGTTCTTATTCACCTGCCCAGGGACGACGGATAGAAAGTAGCTAGTAAGATAAATCCGCTACAAGGCATCTCTTCTCATTTTGAAACTAATGTTATTTTGTACATTGTCCCTGATACAAATAAACTTATTTAAAAAAATAATAAAAACTACACAATGATGAACAGTGATGCAGTAATAAAAGTAAGAGTTAGGAAAATTAAGAAAAGTTCACAAACTCGCAGGTCACACTCACCACCCTCTCCTCCATCAAACTCCCAGCATGCAATGAGAGAGAGAGGGAGATGGAGAGACACTGACAGACAGTACCAGTTTTCTCTCTCACCTTCAGAAACAGTCGGTCCAGACAGCAGCAGCACACACACACCTGGAACAGGAGGTCAGAGGTCAGAATGATGTGTCTGTGTGTGTGTGTGTGTGTGTGTGTGTGTGTGTGTGTGTGTGTGTGTGTGTGTGTGTGTGTGTGTGTGTGTGTGTGCGTGTGTGTGTGTGTGTGTGTTGACTCACCCAGCAGCAGCAGCAGAGTCTCCGGTGTTCTCTTCATGCTGTCGTGGTGACGACTGACTGTCAGTTTGAGCTGCAGAGCGTCGACTTCACTTTGATCACTGTACTGTTCTCTCTATGTGTTATGCTCCTGCGTGAACACAGATTAAACAGCCAGCCAAACTCCTTATTCAAGAGCCAGGAAGTGAGCGGCTTGCTCCTTTAATATCTTCTTACACATTAAGTCAGCATTTCTGACTGCACTGAATTCGGTGTAAAACTAGAAAAGAAAGATACAAAAAAGTGTCTTAATAAACAGTCATGTAAATATCAGTATCAACGTGTTGACTGCTTCATATTAACTCAACAGGTATTAGCACAGCAGGCTAGAAAACAAAGCAACTTAGCAGGTAAGTATATACACTACTGTCACACAAGCTACGACATTATACTGTTACTTTTATACACAAAATACCCTTGAAATATATCAACACATCTTATCAAACCTGTAAACTATGTGTAACACTTACAACCATTGCTTTCTGAGAGATAACTGCATTGATGCGGCCGTGAGACGATGTACACACACTCGTTTTTCCTCTCGTTTACGTTTTTACTTCCTACATCCGGTTCGGGAGATTTTCAAAATAAAAGCGCCGGAAATACATATAAACGTAGAAAACAGTAAATTAACATTTCAATGTCATTTTGAGTGTCTTTTAAACATATTAAACATATTCAGGGCAGAACAATCACTATCTATATTTCAGGTTCCTGGGCTGAACTCTCTCTGCTGTCTGTGGACGGAGCCTCTGGTCACATGACCTCTGCTCTGATGAGCAGAGACTGTGTGTCCTTGGTGTGTTCACACTGCTCAGTGAGTTTTCACACTGTTGATTCATGTGGACGTGAATTAAAGAGAAGAGCAGACGGACGTCTGCACAAAGACCTGAGTCTGTACAGATGCTGATTCACTAACTCTGAGATTCTGGTCCTGGGTCCTGTTTCAGTCAGAACCAAGAGGCAGACAGAGCAGTGTGAGGTCACATGATCAGGTCTCACCTTCTGTCTCTCACTGTTCCAAAAGTTGAACATATTCCAACTCTGGGCACTCTGATAAAAAAGGAAGTGTGGTATATTGATGTGTTGATGAAAAGAAGGGATCACCGCCGACACGTCTTCACTTGTGTTCAAAAAGGAGTTTATTAAAGCAGATATCAGTGGAATGTTTTTGTTAATATAAGTCCTAAATAGTCCTATTTTCCGTCAGCAATCACTTACATGAAGTATTTCAGCCTAAACACGAGTCTCTCCGTCACTCTGCTCTGCTGTAACCCGAGGAGAAAATTTTCCTTGTGGGATACAAGTGTTATCCAATGAGGAGAGAGAACGGCATGAAGGGCTGTGTGTGCAGCCAAGGGATGCGCGTGAATGTGGTGACGTAGCACGAGGACCAATTGATGCCTGACAAGGGCGGGGGCTGCTAACTCATGGTGCGTTCAAAGAAACTCGTACTTTGTGTTTTTCCTTCCTGTGAAGTCATACCAGTTCGATCTGGTACGAGTTCACGGGTCGGAAGTTACGAGTGGCCGTTATAGGGAACTTTCACAGACAACAGGATGGTAAAAACACGAGCTACGGGTTACCTGGAACGCTACCAAGTCGTAGTTGTGACTTGAAGCTGTAACTTACGGTTTCAAAAGCCTGCCTTGAACGCAGCATTAGCCGAAACGGCCGTGAAGCTGATATCTGCTTTAACAAGAAGAAGAACAGTGTTCAAAAATGCCGAATCCTGGAGCATCTCTGTTGCCAATGTGAGATCCCTCTCCTTATGGCTCAAAACCATAGCTTTATATGCTTTCTAACTCCAAAACTCCACCTTCTCCAACATAAAGATATGGCTTTCCATATTAGGCAATAATTGTTTGTCATTAACATGAGCATTCCATGTTTCTTGTAAATCTAATCAATTATATTTCTGCTTAACATACACAGTTCTTGTTCCATGTTCATGAACATGAGGCAGGATCTAACCTATGTAATTTTACGACTTTGCATCATCTTCCAGATGAGGCTAATCAACTTAGTTAAGACTTTCACAGGAAACATGTGATTAACAGAACACACATTTTCCCAGGATACATTTCACAAGGGTCACTCTTCTCTGTCTCATCTATCACTGTTACTAAACACCTTATGGAGCATCTTTATATATCTATAATACATGTTGATGATATAAGATATTAGAGCAAAAAGTTCAGGTGGATAATACACTACAGAAGCACAGAGAGGGTTTTTTCCGCCGAGAGCGCTCAGCGCTGTGAGTGCCGAACTCCATAGGATCTGAATGGAAAGTAGACGCCCAGAGCGCTGAAAGCGCGTCTGGTGGACACGGCCCCTAAAGTAACTGAAATTAATCAGAAAAATCTGCATCATAGCTGCTGTGCATTCATAGATGTGGGAAAATGCAATTTACAAACAGAAGAAATACAGTAAAAATGAAAAATACAAATTCAAAGTCTTTTTTTTTTTTCCAAAATCAGCCCAAATGGGTCACGTGACTGAAAGAGCCTCAACACCTGAGTGTGGTTCCTAGATGTTACGTGTATACAGTATACAGATCAGCTGTGATTTATATATTTGCATAAGATCAATCAACTATTTTTCAAATGCAACAAAGCAAAATACAGGACATAAATCTCTTTCAATCTACAAGGTGAACTTCACTTCACTTCAGCCTTTAGTTTCAACTTTGAACATGAGGTTTTCTGTTTTGACAAACAGTGTGAAAGCAATTGAAAATTTACCAGTTAGCATCTATTGCTTTGGTCTTAATTGAGTTTGTGTGTAGAAGAAGTTAAAACTAATTTTAAATGTGTTAAATGTATTTGTGTCAAAAGAACAAAAAATTGTTAATATAACCCACACAGGCTGATGCTGTCGTAACTGTGTGAAGAGTTTTGAAAAAGTGTTATAAGTATTGACAAACAAGTCATAGCGATTGTAAAAAACTACTAGGTGGATGGAACAGAAAGTCAGAGCTTAGCCAGAACCACGTTTCCGTGGTTACTGAGGTGGAGCTAATGAAGGTGCGTTGATACCGGACCTTTGCGTGACATCATCGGTTAGAGTGGGAGAGATGCCAGAAAAACTCCAGATTTTTACTCTTTCCAAACTCGGCCCGGCCACAATTTACACTCTACACACATGATTTTTTCAGAATTTGTAAGACAAACTTGTTATCTCTCTCATTATGTGCTCAAAATATCAGAGAGACTTACAGAATTTAAACTCTGAGCCTCTGAGTGCGGCCACGTCTGTCTCTGCTCCTCATTGACTCCAATATAAATATTTTCTGAGAGGAGCAGAACGGCCTGATGTTTTAAAACTGCCAGCGTCGCCAAAATATTTACTGTAGAAACACCAAATCGTACCAAAATTTTCAGTAAGTCCTTAGAGCAACGTTGATCTGTGTTTTGTTCTGATAGGAGTTACCGTTTTGTCATGCTAAGCCTAAATGTGAGACCGGTGCAGAGGCAGAAAATGGCTCTTTTTCTCCACGTTTCTGTCTGTCTCAGCCTGCGGGGGCCCCTATCGCCGTGGTAACCTCTTTGATCCTCAGGCCAGAGCTCGTTAACTTCATAAACAATCCACCTGGCGCTCGTTTAAATGTTTATAAACAGAGACACAGCTAAATCAGACTGACACAGGATGCAGCTCATAGTCACACACACACACACACACACACACACACACACACACACACACACACACACACACACACACACACACACACACACACACACACACAGTTAACCTAATGTGGTTACAGCTCCTCCATATCAGTGCTTATAGAAAGATGATCATGTGTCTGTCTGATCAGCTCTGTCTTGACCTTAAAGGATAATTTCCGTTTTTTACAACCTGGACCTTATTTCTAGCATAAAATAAGATCATTTTACTCACCCAGAAACTTTGGTGTCATTTGGAGTTGTTTTGACGAAATTAGCCCCAGTGGAGCGGCGCGTATATCCGTATAATGCGAGAGCACGGGGCACCCAATGCAGCCTCTAAATATCACATTATCCGCCGCAAAACTCGTTCATTTCGCCAATATTTTGTTATGATACACTAGTGATATTCCCCTCCGAGCCCGTGGTGGCATGTTATCAACATGCTGCACCTGTAGGTTGACTACTAACCTCCGACCTGGATGATGTCATCTCCGACCGCTGCCCGGCTCATTCTGATAATAATCATTCTGCTTCGGCATTCGGGTCCATTTTTAGCTCAACTAGCCGGAGCTTTAGTGAGTCCAGGTTGAGGAGAGGAAGCCTGTGGAAGCTGAACTTCATCCAGCTGCTCATTTTGTTCTGACAAGTCAGAAACACACAGAAACGAACCATAGCGTTAGCCGTAGCAAGTTAGCCGCGCCGGGGCAGCGGTCGGAGATGACATCATCCAGGTCGGAGGTCAGTAGGTCAACCTACAGGCGCAGCATGTTGATAACAGGCCACCACGGGCTCGGAGGGGAATATCACTAGTGTATCATAACAAAATATTGGCGAAATGAACGAGTTTTGCAGCGGATAATGTGTTATTTAGAGGCTGCATTGCGTGCCCCGTGTTCTCGCATTATACGGATATACGCGCCGCTTGTTGTGGAAATTTCCTTTAACTTGTGAGAGAGAAAATCATAAGTCCAGCAAATTGAGGTTTCACTTAAGTACTTTATTTTATCTTGCAAGAGGTGGACTGTCATACACACAAAAGTCTGTACGAGAGTGCACACTGAGATTTGGTTACATCAGGTTACATAGGCACAAGAGCAGGAAGGAGCCATGTGCTCCTCCTTGGAGGCGGCATCATACAGTGTCCAATTACATTATTGCATTCTTGCAGAATAAGTTTGCATAGTACAAGTTTGCACTTAGCGCTCATGACATGTCACTGGGCTATTATAAGGTTAACTCGTAAAGGCAGGAAGCTAGTGTTTGTCTGTAACCGAGGGTCTGATATGGTCTTTTCACACCTAAGCGAGTTGACATTTCTTTGACATCTCACTGTGATTTTAAATATAGAGACGACTGCTTGCTTAAGCGTTATCATCACAAAATAACAGGAACCAAGTTGGACACCTGCATACTGCTCTATGCACAGCAGACAAGTGCAACTTGCGCTATCTTCAAAGTTCAATCAAGGGTCATAACATAAAAATTTCCATTACACTTCCCCCCTTTGTTCATTTAATGAACACTAAATACCAGAGAGACAAACATTCAGTGCATCAGTCATATCATACTGTTTTGCAGTTTAAAATATATCATTAAAATACCAAACCACGTTGCTATTGTGTGGCCAGTCTCTCGATGTTTTCTTGTTTTCTTCTTGTTTCTTACTTCGTAAGTTGAGGGTGTCTTCGACTGCCAAGGCAGCCTGTGAGGTGTGTTTTCTGCTCGACGAATGTGTATGTGTATAATGTATATCACCGGAGCAACCTAAGCGGCGCTTGGCTCACACTTAAGGTTGTGCTGGGTCAACGCTGCCTGACCTCGATTGTGTGCTCGAGTCAGTGGTTGTGGACACGTCTGGATTGTTGGGTATCAGCGGCACTTTTCTGCAGTGGCTGGCGTGGATCCAGGTCGCCCTCTCTGCCACCTTGACGGCGGTGTGTGTCACGAGCAGCACCTGGAAGGGGCCTAGCCACCTAGGAGCTCGCCAGGACTTTCTTCTGAGATCTTTTACCACCACCAGGTCTCCGGGTTTCAGCTGATGGAGAGGTCCTGTGGCTGGTTTGGGGAGAGCTGCTGCAACTGTATTTCTGATTCTAGAGAGATCAGAGGAAAGGTTAGCACAGTATCTCAACATTTTGTCCTCACAGAGGCTCGTGGATGGAAGAGGATGTCCTGGGGGTGCGATTCCCAATGGAGGAGGAGCTGCAAACAGAATTTCAAAAGGACTGAGACCTGTTCTCGTTCTTTTCCTCATCCTCATATACATCAATGCCAAGGGAAGCGCCTGTGTCCAAGACAACCCTGTGTCCGCACAGATTTTTGCCAATTTATTTTTCAATGTGCCATTTTCTCTTTCCACTGCACCTCCACTAGCTGGATTGTATGCACAGTGATTTTTCAGATCTACCCCAAGATAGTTACTGAGCTGGCATCTGTTTTAAGTTCTAATGGTTCATGTGTTATGCTGTGCACGAATTACACATTTTTGACAACATTTTCAACAAATGGTGAAAACCATCATTCCCCCCTTTGACACATGGTCAACCCCATGTGACAATTTACAAAAATGAGGGAAGGAATGTTATGAGGGGCAGGGGGTGCCATTCGGGCCAAACCAAACACCCCTGGCATCAACAGTGCAGTTATTTTGCTGCCACACACGTTTTCCCTGCATGGTAGCAAACATCTGGAGTACAAGTAGAATGATGTCAGCAGCAGTGTCACAAAGGAGAAACAGAGGAGAGGAAGCCGGGGCTGCACGCTTTGCTTCCGCGTCTGCTCTCTTATTTCCTGTAGAGACGGTGTCAGTGTGGTTAGTGTGGGCTGTACACTTACACACAGCCACAGACACAGGTAAGAAGACAGAATTTAGCAGCTTAGCAACTATCTGGTGCTTCAGAATAGGTTTGCCATTGTATTTGAGGAAATTTCTATGCTTCCAAAGTATACCAAAGTTGTGCACCACAACACCAAAAACATAGCGAGAGTCCGTGTGGATGGTGACCGTTTTACCTTCTGCAGCCTGACAGGCTTCAGTGAAAGCAATAAGTTCAGCATCCTGAGCAGAGTATGTACATGGGAGAGGGCCAGAAGAGATGATGTCAGACTCAGTTACCACAGCATAACCCACTTTGTTATACCCAGTGACAGGATCTCGAGAAGCTGAACCATCTACAAAGAAAACCAAATCAGAGTTAGGTAAGGGAATGTCACGGAGATCAGGTCTGGGTGTGCATTGCAGTTTCAGCATCTTTTCAGTCTAACAATTGGCATGTACTATCTATTAAACCTTGCAGATGTCAAGTGAGAGGATTTCTGATCATTCAAAATGAGAGTGACTGCACAAGGAATCAACAGGTTGACATCTGAATATGCAGCTATGTTCATGTGATGCAAGAAGTGCCTATTCAGCAGCTGCTACTGCTCGCAGGCAACGAGGGAGCCCTGCAGTAACAGGGTCAAGTTTACGTCAGTAATAGGCAACTTCGTATAGCTTGTCACCATAACTTTGGAAGAGTAAAAAGTTCATAGAACATGCACGTTCATCAACAGTCCGTGCGGATGATTTAGTAGGATCAGACAACCAATGAGCAGGAAAGGAATTGAACTGAGTTGTAATAACCAATTCTGCATTTTTAATTAAACCCTCATCATATTTGCTCTTTGCCCAGAGTGTCTGGGACTTGTAAGAGCTTTGGTACATTATCCTCAGCAACTAGAGGCAGTTTCAGGGACATCATCACTGCTTATGCGCTTTCATCAGGAAGAATAGCAACCGCAAAGCATGCATGCTTAGAGAGAAATTCTGAAAGTATTATTCAATGGAGGTAGAGTAAATCACAATTGAATCAGCTGATGGTTCCTAATTTGTTATTTCAGTGCACTGTTTTACAAAAGGACTAAGAGTTTACCATTGAGCAGCATGTGGCTTCACTAAAGACACATGGGATAAGAGTTACAAATTTTGTAGAATCGGTTTTGCACTTGATTAACTGGGATTGTCTTCAACATAATAAACTAAACTAAACTAAACACACACACACACACACACACACACACACACACACACACACACACACACACACACACACACACACACACAGATGAAAGAAGAGACAGTTTTTGTTGATGAACTGGTTCTTTATTGAGACAGATCTGAGGACAGTGAGTCCACATGATGAGGACATGAAGACGAGCTGCAGAGACAATTGTCCCGTTTACATGAGCTTTAATTCCTTTAATCACGCCGTAGATGAGCCAACATATGAGACGTTTTACCGCAGAATAAACGACGCAAGCCGCTCCGTTTCTCCTCCACTTTCTGACGTGGGATCATAAAACATGAGGACCGGAGACAGGCGACCTGACCGGGCCGGACTCATCCACATTTCCTCCCTCTTTTCTAACTTTCACTTTGTAATTCTTCCCTTTAGGCTGAAATGCCACAGACGCTGTGACAGGGAGAAAGCGCTGGGTGGCGACACAAGCCAACCATAGAAATTCAAAACATAAACATGATTTGCGGTCTGCAAAAAAATGTTTTTAATGCGAATATTTTGGCTGTAGGATTGTTGTTGGTGAGTTCAGTATGTTATGTGAACATTATTCCTGAGTCTCTGTTACATATTAGGACGATTTTACAGCCAGTTGCTTTAGATTTCTTACATACTGTACCTTTAAGTGCCAGGATGGCCTTCCCTGGGTGTGTGAGCTTCACACACTCGGGGAAGGCCATGCTGGCAGTGAGCTTCTCCTTCCCCGCCGGAGCTGCAGCAGCGGCGGCTTAATTAATTAGGGCCCGAGCGGCGACTGCTGTCGCCCAGCGAAAGCCCTATTGTTTCTGCTATGTTTATTAGGGCCCGAGCGGCGACTGCAAGTCGCCCAGCGAAAGCCCTATTGTAATTGCTATGTTTATTAGGGCCCGAGCCAGTGACAACGTCACAGGGAGGACCCTATTGTAATTCGACATGCACATTAGTCAACGTGCCAGCCGACGAGTAACAACAAGTAAGCAAGCAAGTAACCAAGTACTGCATAGACCTGGCGCAAAATATCCCAGATATTGTAATGTTTATTATTATTATTCTTCCGCGCGTTTGAACGCGATTTCGACCCCTTTCCCAAGCCGAGAAACGGATGAAACTTTCGACGCAGGGGGGGAAGCCCGAAAATTGCGATTCAGTGGTGGTCTCACATGTGGGCGTGGCCAAATGGCACCACAGCGCCCCCTAGACCGCGCATAGGGAATGAGGGTCTGCGACACCGATTTGTCCGAAACTTGGTAAACATATTCATCAACCACAGATCTACAAAAAATCGCTTTACAGACATATCCGAAAACCAACAGGAAGTCGGCCATTTTGCTTCAAACTTTGTTTACGCAAAACGAACTCCTCCGAGGGGTTACGCCCGATCGACTCCAAATTGGGTAGAGAACATCGGTAGACCTAGCTGAGCTTATCTTGTGCTCCGCAGGTCTGTAGCTCAAAGCGCTTGGCCTCTGGCGTGCCCCGAAGTTTGGCGACTGTTTCGGTGCTCGCCATGTAAATACGAACGGCTCTCATGCCCACATACTTGATCGTAGACGCTTCAATCTTGGTGCAAAAATCTATGGAGAGACCCTGAACGATCCGACATATTATTTGCCTACGTCGCTCATAGCGCCCCCCGGTGGTAACGGGAAACGTACAAAAATTCGTTAAAAATACATAATTGACCAAATCGACTTCATTCCACTTCTAATACATGCAGACCCGGATGGCGAAGCTACATCATGAACACTTTGACCCCACGAGCAACGGCGTCCGTGTGCCGCCGCGGCGAATGTGTATCTTCCCAATTTAAATTACGTTTGCCGTTCACGCGCACATACTTCGTCGTAGCCACTTGAAATTCAAAGGACATGACGATGGCTCCTCCCTGAACGTTTTGATATATCGACTTCCTGTCTGGCTCATAGCGCCCCCCGGTGGTAACAGGAAGTACGCAAAAATTCATTAAAAATCCATACTTCACCCGATCAACTTCATTCCACTTCTAATACATGCAGAACCAGTTGCTGAAGCTACATTATGAACGCTGTGAAGATACGACGAACGGCGTCCGTGTGCCGCCGCGGCGACTGACGATTTTTTTTCGTCCAATTACGTTTGCCTTTTTCGTGGCTTTAACGAAGTCGTGTCCTCACGAAATTTCATCCACAGGTCAAGAATGGCGAGCTCTTTCAGTGGATAGAGTCGTTTCCCATGGGCGTGGCTAAATGCCTCTATAGCGCCCCCTTGAAGTTTTTCCGAAATTCTCCATAGACAAATTTCGCTTACTTTGCCGTACACATATGAAACTCGACACACACCTGTATCATACCCAAACATACAAAAAATTGAATTGGAGCCACGCCCTAAACCCAACAGGAAGTCGGCCATTTTGGTTAGCATTTCTTTGACGCAAAACGAACTCCTCCGAGGGAGTTCGCCCGATTCACTTCAAATTGGGTAGAGAACATCTCCAGACCAAGCTGATTACGGCTTGTGCTCCGCAGGTGTGTAGCTCAAAGGGCGTGGCTGGTAGGGCACGGCCAAGTAGCCTAATTCAGCTAAGAAGGTTTAAATGCTATCACACCCACAGATTTGATCGCAGCTGCTTCAAACTTGGTGCACATGATGAGGGCGTGACCCTGAACGATCCGACATATTATTTTCCTACGTCACTCATAGCGCCCCCCGGTGGTAACAGGAAGTGCGCTAAAATTCATTAAAAATACATAGTTGACCCCATCAACTTCATTCCACTTCTAAAACATGCCGAACAAGTTGGTGAAAGTATTTCATGAACGCTATGACGCTACAGCTAATGGCCCCCTTGTGGAGGCGACAGGAATAGCGCTCCATCGTGAACTGCCACCTCCCACGGATTTTGCCCGATTGACTTCATATTCGCTACAGATCATCAGGAGACCAAGCTGGTCAAACACTATTAAAAGCTTTTCTCTACGTCAAACGGCGTGGCTGCTAGGGGGCGACAAAGTTGGTCAACTGCTCGTTTAGTCGCCATGCTATTACGTTTGCCTTCCACGCCCACATACTTGATCGTAGTCACTTCAAAATTTCAGAACATGATCAGAGGCCCGCCCTCTACGCCTCCATTTGATCGTACGCTAGCTCGCTCAAGACGCCCCCTTGTGGACACAGGAAATGTCGTATTTTGCATCGACATTGTCCGATCAGCTCGAAACTTCAAATGTGTGATGAGGTCACGACCCCAAACACAACGGCCCACATCCCGTTGCCACCCCCTGGTGGACGAACCGTAAACCTGCCGTAACTCCATCGTACGTTGTCCCATTTGCTCGAAACTTCACGTGTTCGACGAGGGGACCGCCCTCGACGCAGCCGCCCACGTCCGGTTGCGCGCGGGGGTTTCGAAGGGCGGCCCGGGGGTAGCGGGGACGCCGAGTGGCGTGGAACGAGGGCCCGTCATAGCCGCTTGCGGCTTTAATTAGGGCCCGAGCGGCGACTGCAAGTCGCCCAGCGAAAGCCCTATTGTTATTGCTCTGTTTATTATTTTTATTTCATTATTATATTCTCCCTAAAATCGCATTTTTGGAGGCTTCAACATGCCCCAAAACGCGTATATTTTGGCATGCACATCAGGACTGGCGAAAAATTTGATATTTTAAAGTCGTTGGAAATGGGCGTGGCCAAATGCCTCTATAGCGCCCCCTAGAAAATTTCAAAACATCAGCCCCTCCTTTGCGTTTCACCTACATGCATGAAATTTGGTGGGCTTATAGAACATGGCAAGACACACAAAAAAGCCTCTTAATGTCATGGTGAAATCACAACAGGAAGTCGGCCATTTTGATTTGAACTTTTGACCTGTTTGATCTAACTTCTCCTACAGATTTTGTCCGATTGACTTCAAATTGGCTAGAGACCACCGAGATGCAACTCTGATCAAAAGTTGTGCTCCGCAGGTCTCTAGGTCAAAGGGCGTGGCTTCTGGGGCCTTGAGGATTTTGGCGACTTTTCGTTTGCTCGCCATTTCACCTTCGAACAGCTCTAACGCCCACATACTTTATCTGATCAACTTCAAACTTGCTGGACATGACGATGGCTCCGCCCTGAACGTCCCGATATATTAATTTCCTACGTCACTCATAGCGCCCCCCGGTGGTAACAGGAAGTGGCCAGGTTTTACCTTAACGTGTACTGATGCCACATAGTTGACCCCATCAACTTCATTCCACTTCTAAAACATGCAGACTAAGGTGGTGAAGCTACATCATGAACGCTGTGAAGTTACGAGTAATGGCGTCCGTGTGGCGACGCGGTGACCATTCCTCGCCATGACAATACGTTTGCCCTTTTGATGGCTTTATTGAACTCGTATCATCATGAAAATTGGTACACAGGTCCAGGGTCACGACCTCAACGTCTCCATATGCTCATATGTGATCTCACTCATGTTGCCCCCTAGTGGAAACAGGAAGTGGCATATTTTACATCAACATTGTCCGATTTTCACGAAACTTCACATGTGTGATGAGGGACTGACCCTGAACACACCTGCACGCATCCCATTACTGCCCCCTAGTGGACGAACCTTTAACTGCTCATAACTCCCTCATGCTTTGTCCGATTCACTCCAAACTTCACATGAGTGATGAGGGACTGACCCTGAACACACCTGCACGCATCCCATTACTGCCCCCTAGTGGATGAACCATTAACTGCTCATAACTCCCTCATGCTTTGTCCGATTCACTCCAAACTTCACATGTGTGATGAGGGACTGACCCTGAACACACCTGCACGCATCCCATTACTGCCCCCTGGTGGATGAACCATCAACTCATCATAACTCCTTCATGCTTTTTCCGATTTGCTCGAAACTTCACGTGTGTGATGAGGGGCTGACCCTGAACACACCTGCACGCATCCCATTACTGCCCCCTAGTGGATGAACCATTAACTGCTCATAACTCCCTCATGCTTTGTCCGATTCACTCCAAACTTCACATGTGTGATGAGGGACTGACCCTGAACACACCTGCACGCATCCCATTACTGCCCCCTGGTGGATGAACCATCAACTCATCATAACTCCTTCATGCTTTTTCCGATTTGCTCGAAACTTCACGTGTGTGATGAAGGTCCGCCCCTGAGCTCATCTGCCTACATCTGGTTACCGCCCCCTGGTGGATGAACGAAATATTGCGTTTTTTTGCTCCTGCCAGGGTTTTTCTCCCTTCTCACCACAGCCCCCGCGTGCCTCATGCCCCACGGTGGCGTGGAGTCGCGAGGGCCCGATCATCGCCGCTTGCGGCTTTAATTCAGACTTAAAATCTGAATAAACCACACACTTATTTCGGAATTAAGTTTAATTCCGAATTATCATTTTCACCTGGAATTAAGTGTTTACATGATCTTTTTAAAGCGGAATAAATTTTTATTCAGAATGAAATTATTTTAATTTGGAATTAACACGCACTACGGCTCCGGTAGATGCGGGGTTACAGTGTGTGTCTGTGTCTGTGTGTGCGTGTCTGTGCGTGCGTGTGTGTGTGTGTGTGTGTGTGTGTGTGTGTCAGCGCTGCAGACACAGCGTCGGAGCGGTGAATGTAACAATAACTTGCAGATCACCTGAGTGACGTGAACTCCGCTCGTAGTTACTGTGAGTCAGAGCAATAAAACAGTGAGGTTGTTGATGAATATTTAGCTTTTTACTCTGCTTTGAGACTTTGAGACTGACTGAGTGAGCAGAGCGGAGGTTAGCGCGTCGCTGTCTGGCAACCTGGAGTCTGGTGGGTAGGGGAGGGGGGACAACGCGCTGCTGTGTTTTTGAATTTGACTGCAGCAACAATTTTGGCCACATTCTTACATATCGTACCTTTAAGAGGAGAAACTTTCTGCTTCTATTGAGTTGTTGTTAAGTTTAGCAGCAGCGGAGCGGCTCGCGGCTGCTTCACACACTGAGAATGGAGTTTGTGTTCTTCCGGTAGACGTAAATACGTAAACACGTGTAGCTACCTCCTGTCCAATCAGAACGCTTCCCGACCCCCAGACGTTAAGCAGAATTAAATAAAGGCTATTTAAAGCAGATATCAGCTTCACGGCCGTTTCGGCTAATGCTGCGTTCAAGGCAGGCTTTTGAAACCGTAAGTTACAGCTTCAAGTCACAACTACGACTTGGTAGCGTTCCAGGTAACCCGTAGCTCGTGTTTTTACCATCCTGTTGTCTGTGAAAGTTCCCTATAACGGCCACTCGTAACTTCCGACCCGTGAACTCGTACCAGATCGAACTGGTATGACTTCACAGGAAGGAAAAACACAAAGTACGAGTTTCTTTGAAAGCACCATGAGTTAGCAGCCCCCGCCCTTGTCAGGCATCAATTGGTCCTCGTGCTACGTCACCACATTCACGCGCATCCCTTGGCTGCACACACAGCCCTTCATGCCGTTCTCTCTCCTCATTGGATAACACTTGTATCCCACAAGGAAAATTTTCTCCTCGGGTTACAGCAGAGCAGAGTGACGGAGAGACTCGTGTTTAGGCTGAAATACTTCATGTAAGTGATTGCTGACGGAAAATAGGACTATTTAGGACTTATATTAACAAAAACATTCCACTGATATCTGCTTTAATGTGTTTTTCATGTAAACCCCAATTTGGAATTATTATTTCCATGTAAACTCGAAGGAGAATATTTTAAATTCCAAACTATTTAATTCAGAATAATTAATTCCAAATTAAAAAACATAATGTAAACGTGGTAACTGATCATCAGAACTCATGCACAGTGGTGACATCAGCAGTGACATCATCGTAGTTTTCATCCAATCCCTGAGCTCCTCCAACAGGCCGGTTCATCTCCATGGAGACGGCTGCTTTGTCTCCGGTGTCCCTGCTGCAGTAGATGGACAGCATCAGACCAGTGGAGACGAAGAACGGACAGAAGACCAGGAGGTGGACCAAGAGTCTGACCAGAGAGAGAGGGGGAGGAGGAGGAGGAGAAGGAGATGTAGGAGGAGGAGGAGGAGGAGGAGAAGGAGGAGGAGGAGGAGGAGAAGGAGATGTAGGAGGAGGAGGAGGAGGAGGAGAAGGAGGAGGAGGAGGAGGATCTGTGGAGACAGGAGCAGAACCTGAGGTGACAGTTTTGTTTACTAAAACCTAAAAGCCTAAAACTTACTGGTTGCATCATTGCATAATCTGATCAATCTGAATCTGTCAATCACTTTCCCCCCTCTTGTTTCTTTTTTCCTTCAGATTAAAAAGGCTCCAAAACAGGAAATCTATGAGAAACTTAAAACATAAATACAACAACAGATAGACACAGATAGATCACAAATAAAAATCACTTGCATTTGATTTTGATTGACAGAGGAAGTCCTGGAGCCGATCAAATACCGGTTCTGATCGGTGAGTCTAATTAAGCCCTCTCTGTCCTCTGTCTTACAACCGAGGACACATGTCTTTATAGTCCTTGCATACAATCACCAATATTTTAGAGCTCCCCCTAAATAGCCGTGTTTCCACTGCAGGAGTTCCTGGTAAAGGGAGGGGGTAGGAACTTCTACAGGAACCGTTCTCTCACTCGGCCCTCTCAGTGGTCGTGTTTCCACTGCAGAGTCGGACCCCGCGGTGACGTCATGACTTTCCATCGCCGCTTAATCGCTGTGCGACAGTTTGGACCGTGACGTCACCCAGGCAGGTCACAAGCACATGCACAAAAATCATAACAACAACGAAGAAGGATGGAAGGAGCTGAGGCGGTAGGCGCGTTTCTGGTTTGTGCACATGGCGGTTGATTGTAATCCTGATTGAGTTTTTTTTTTTTTTTAACTTTTCACGGCATTGTTTTGTGGCGTGATGGATCCCCAGTGTGTCGAGGTGCGCTGATATTTTCATTTCGCCGCGATGACTCAAACCCCCTCTGAATCTCCTCGGTGCTGTAGACTGCATCAATGTCTGCACCTCATCGTCGGTCCATTTGTGTACATCTTCCTGCTGTTTTCTTGTTGTTTACAGCGGTGTCTGCTAGGCTAATGCTCCCCTTCTGCTCCCCCTTTTAAAAATGCCGGTTGTTTTGGTGCTTTCTGGTAGCGTCAGAGCTGCTCTAGCTTTAGCCAATCAGCGCCGGGTTAACCTCGAGCCCCACCCAGGAGCTTTTCAGGGCCGAACGGAGTACCTACCCTGGAGTAGGTACTCCGTTGGCCCCCGTAAAAGTTCTTGTAAATGGCCCTGTGGGGGAGGTTCCTGCAGTGGAAACACGCACCAACGGGGCTGGCCCCGTAATATTACCCCCAAGTTCCTGCAATGGAAACAGGGCTATACATTCATTCATGTGAGAAAGTACCTGTTTAGATCCCAAATATACGGCCAGTTTATCCAAATGACGGCTGTTTAGAAGTTTGCTGCGATGATTTTCAGAGAAAGACTGGGACATCACAGAGACAGCAGCCGGTCTGCAGAGCTGCTCGGCCGGCCAACCTCCGTCGTCATCCCGGGGGAGAAAACCATCGCTAATTAACTTACCCGCAGGTTTTTAGAGGTTTACCACCGGCTGGTTTCATTATTTTTAGGAGATAAATGTTGGTCTCATTGATGAAATCTAACAATTGTGGGCGGAGTCATGTGACATCAGGACAGAGTGGGCGGAGTCAGGTAGCAAACAGCTGATTTATTGTCTTGATTGTACAAACTCATGCAAAGCTTCACAGCAGCGACGACTCAAAAGTCAAAAAACTCGTCAAAACAACTCGTTAGGAACAAAGCTCATGCTCGGTCCAAGGACGACGCCGCGGTTTCCACGACAACACGGCGTCGCTCGCTCGCTCGCTCTCTCTCTGCTCTAAGAAAAAGCACACGGTAGAAAAAACACAAGGGGGACGGGCGTCATGGCCGCCGCCGCCCGGTTAAAATACAGACTGACCTCTGACGTCATCAGAACAGGGACGACGTCATCGCAGTGACATCATCGTGATAAAACCAAACATGAAAACACGTTTCCTACATTAAAAATAAGAAAGCTACCAAAACGTACTCTATTATGGAGAAATTTTGTGTAAGTGAATTGTAAACGCCTCTGACTGTCTTTTGTTTTTTGTTTTTTTTTTGTTATGTGTTTTTGTTACTTTGTTGTATTTCCAAGTATATAGACCGAATCACCTTGTTGTTTACATTCTACTTCCGGGTAGAAAACCAGCATGTATCAATAGTAACGAACGAGAGTTTAGCTATATATCATATTTTTCACACCCTATCACCGTTTAGACAAATCTGAAATGATTGAAGAAACATTACTATTTCTGTGCTATGTGTTGTATTTATTCAGTTTGGGGGAATCACAGTGTCTAGAAAGCATCAGTGGCTGCAGCTGACAGGGACAGCTAACGGTAGCTAAGCTAACGGCGGTAGCTAAGCTAACAGCAGGACGTCAGCTGTTAAAACCCTCCCGTTGTGGGACACGACATGAAACTACTCCAGTTAGCTCAGTCATGTTGGAACTCAGATATCCGCTGGAGAAAATATTTTTCATGGAGCGTTTATTGAGTCACTGAGTTATTAAAGTTAAACAGGTAGCTAACCGTTAGCCCGGCTAATCTATGATAACCATGACTAATTACAAAAATGTGCGCACGTAAATAGTAATGTTTGTCCAATCATTGGTTTTATAAACTTTACAAACATCAGATTAGTCTAAACGGTGATATAGTGACATGAACAATTAGATAAATATAGTGAAACTCTCGTCCGTCACTATTGTTCTCATGCTGGTTTTCTACCCGGAAGTAGTTGTAAACAACAAGGAGATTCGTCCTATATTGATGTACTTATGTATGACAATCTCTGTCGCACAAAAAAAAAGAAAGAACACGTTTCCTCCTGGAGCTTTATTGTGGCGGGGCGTCTACAGGAAGTGAGGTCACTGTGAGGTCACTGTTCTGGTGACGTCATCCGTATCCGAGAGGTCGTCCACCTTAAGACTTCACCTTACAGTCTGTGCAACACACACACTCACACACACTCTCTCTCTCTCTCTCTCACACACACACACACACGAACAGTTCATGCTGTAATAAATAAAAACATCCAGAAGCTTCTATAAACTCAACTGTAGAATATATATATATATATATATTTATATATATATGTTTATAATATCTGTTTATATATGTGACTGTGTTTAAATATATCTGTAAGTAGCTTCGTTATCACCACGTTCGCTCCGTTAGGCCCCGCCCCCTCCCCCTCCCCCCACCTGACCAGGTGAACGACAGCAGTGAATCATGGGAAGGAGGAGAGGACAGAGATACGTCGTCGCTCCGTCCTGAGCTTCGTCTGCCAGGAGAGCAGAGACCAGCTCCACAGGTATCCCAGCATGCACCTGGGACACTGTCTGTCACTTCCTTTCTTGTCTTGTCTGATATTTCTGTTTTTTGAATTGACCCTTTAGCGGCCTTGACCCCAAACTCTCTCCTCATTGGTTCAGTCCGAAACAAGATGGCGGCCGTCTCCCTTTAGGACTCGGCTCAGGGTGAAACGGCGACGCCCCGGTCAGGATGAAGAAGGAGGAGGAGGAGGAGGAGGGAGCGACGTTTTCACACGGAGCTGCAGACGGACGGATACATTCACCCTGGAGAGCAGACCACGGAACGACAGAACAATGATAGATAGATAGATAGATAGATAGATAGATAGATAGATAGATAGATAGATAGATAGATAGATAGATAGATAGATAGATAGATAGATAGATAGATAGATAGAGGTGGAGGAGGCAGAGGAGGGGTAAGGCATCTCTCCGTCTCTCTGTCCTTCTCTCCATCAGTCTGTTTGGTTTCTGTCCCTTTAGTAGCTCAGAGTCCATCTTCTTCTTCTTCCTGCTCCTCCTCTCCTCCTCTGCTCTTCCTCCGGGTGATGGAGGGATGAGGAGGAGGAGGAGGAGGTGGAGAACAGACGGTGAAGCGTCTAGGTGGTCAGTCCTCTCCTCTCCAGCTCCCTGGTCTGTTTCAGCTCCTTGATCCTGAACACAGATACAGATACACACAGTTACACACTGTTACACACAGTTACACACTGTTACACACAGTTACACACTGTTACACACTGTTACACACAGTTACACACTGTTACACACTGTTACACACTAGGGGTGTGACCTTGTACACGTGTAAATGTTTACACGGAATGAAACTGTAAACGTTTAGTAAAAAATCCCTAAACGCCTACATTTAGGAGGGGCTGGGTGAAAAATAGTCCTGCACACTGTCTTAATTTAGAGAAAACTATGATTTAATAAAATGATGCTGTGACGCGCTTCCCTCCTTCAGACAAAATGTGTGAGTGCGTTTTTTTTTTCCTTTTTTCCTTGTCTTTTTTTTTTTTTTGAGAGCGAGTGTGATGGCGCCGCCACGCCGGGTCAAACATTGCTTTTCTGGTTGCCAAAATATATTCTATGCAAATATAGCCTCCCTAAACACAAACAAATAACCTTAAACGGATTGAAAGGGGTGTCTAGAGACATTAAAGGGATAGTTCACCCTAGAATGATATTTCGCTCATTATCTACTCACCCTCATGTTGACTAAGGGCTGGAAGAATTATCAGAGTCCACCGTCCCTTCTCTGAGTTACAGGGGGTCTCGGCGTAGCAGTGCATTTCAATGCAACGGTTGCAAAGGGACACCAGAGCTCTTCGTAAAAAAACACACACAAAAAAACATCCAAATACCTCCATGATGCTCGTATGTAATGTCCGTCTTGTGCTGAAGCCCCAAATTGCGTAATTGTCCCGAAAAAAATTAAATAAGTCTATAAAATCTCGCGTGATTCGCAGTAACCGCACTGACGCCGGCGCAAATCACGCGAGATTTGGACGGACCAGGAAGAGGAGCTTCGAGAAGCTTCCGCTACAAACAAGCTTAAAATATAGACCTATTTAATTTTTTTCGGGACAATTACGCAATTTGGGGCTTCAGCACAAGACGGACATTACATACGAGCATCATGGAGGTATTTGGATGTTTTTTTGTGTGTGTTTTTTTACGAAGAGCTCTGGTGTCCCTTTGCAACCGTTGCATTGAAATGCACTGCTACGCCGAGACCCCCTGTAACTCAGAGAAGGGACGGTGGACTCTGATAATTCTTCCAGCCCTTAGTCAACATGAGGGTGAGTAGATAATGAGCGAAATATCATTCTAGGGTGAACTATCCCTTTAAAGACGCCTCTGGGCTGGTTGCTCCTGCCCGGTCTGTCCACTCCTCTCATCCGCACTTCAGCACCTGCCCTGGGCTGCACCGTGTCGGCTCGGCTCGCTCCTCGTTTTAAATGACTTGTTACTCATTTTAAAAGTAGCGTAAACAATTTACTGTTCTGTTACGGTGGTCGACTCTGAATGCTCACCGGGCGGATCTCTCCAGTAACGGTGCGGTGCGTGTCGGGGGGGTGTAACACCGGCACGGTGGCTTGCAGTGGCTGCGCATAAGGCTATCTCTCCTCCTCTTTCCTCTCCCCTTCCCTCCTCTCCTCCTCTTCCCTCCTCTCTCATCTCCCTCTCTTCTCCTCCTTCCCTTTCTCCTCTCCTCCTTTCCCCTTTTCCTTTCACCTCTCCTCCCCTCTCTCCCTTTCTCCTCTCTTCTCTTCCCTCTCCTGCTCTCTCCTCTCCCCTCCTCCTCTCTCATCTCCTCCCTTTTTGGCTGCTAAAGGTCAAAGGTCTCCCCTCCTCTTTCTTCTTTCTCCTCTCCTCTATCTTGATCCCTCTCTCCTCTCTCCTCCTCCCCTCTCCCCTTTTCTTCTCCTCTCCTCCTTCCTTATCTCCTCCTCTTTCCTCTCCTCTCCCCTCCTCTCCTCTCTTTTTGGCTGCTAAAGGTCAAAGGTCTCCCCTCCTCTCTCTTCTTTCTCCTCTCCTCTATCTTGATCCCTCTCTCCTCTCTCCTCCTCCCCTCTCCCCTTTTCCTTTCTCCTCTCCCTTTCTCTTCTCCTCTCTTCCTTCCTTATCTCCTCCTCTCTCCTCTCCTCTCCTCTCCCCTCATCTCCTCTCTTTTTGGCTGCTAAAGGTCAAAGGTCTCCCCTCCTCTTTCTTCTTTCTCCTCTCCTCTATCTTGATCCCTCTCTCCTCTCCCCTTTTCTTTCTCCTCTCCCCCTCTCTCCTAGGTTCTAGTGTAATATGTGAGACTAGTTCTCTCCATTCAGTGATTATAAACTTTGGGCCTCGGTGGAAACACAGACGACAACAGGAACCTTTAGTTCCTGGAAACACAGTTGGGTGGAAACGTGGCTAATGAATCCGGTTCAGACCGGTTCAGACCGGTTCAACTGTTAAAGAAGCTGCTGAAGGAGGGAGGAGGAGGAGGGGAGGAGGAGGAGGAGGGGGTGAGATATCTGGTTTGAGACACTTCCTTCCTCTTTCTATTTTATCTGCATCAAACAGCTGCAGAGACAGAATGTGAGAACTGCTGCTGCTCAGTGTGTGTCTGTGTGTATCTATGTGTGTTAGTGTGTATCTATGTGTGTTAGTGTGTATCAGTGTGTATCTATGTGTGTTAGTGTGTATCAGTGTGTATCTATGTGTGTTAGTGTGTATCTATGTGTGTTAGTGTGTATCAGTGTGTATCTATGTGTGTGTTAGTGTGTATCAGTGTGTATCTATGTGTGTGTTAGTGTGTATCAGTGTGTATCTATGTGTGTGTTAGTGTGTATTAGTGTGTATCTGTGTGTATCAGTGTGTATCTCTGTGTGTCAGTGTGTGTCAGTGAGTGTGTTACCTGTGTCTGCAGCGCCTCAGGAACCTCATGATCTTCCTGGCCGCCTGGTCCTGTTTCTTCGTCAAGAACGACCCCCTGGAAACCAACAGAGCATCAACACCTGCTGCTCATCACCAGTCAGCATCAACAGACCCAATCTCCTTGTTGTTTACATTCTACTTCCTGGTAGAAAACAAGCTGGAATGTGAATGAGATCAATAGTAACGGACGAGAGTTTAGCTACATATCATATTTTTCACACCCTATCACCGTTTAGACAAATCTGAAATGATTGAAGAAACATTACTATTTCTGTGTGTATGTTTTGTGTTGCTATGTGTTGTATTTATTCAGTTTGGGGGAATCACCGTGTCTAGAAAGCATCAGTGGCTAACGGCGGTAGCTAAGCTAACGGCGGTAGCTAAGCTAACGGCGGTAGCTAAACTAACAGCAGCAGTTAAGCTAACAGCGGCAGCTAAGCTAATGGCAGTTAAACTAACAGCGGTCGCCTGCTAACAGCAGCACCTAAGCTAACGGCGGTCGCTAGGCTAACAGTAGCTAAGCTAACGACGGCAGCTAAGCTAACAGCAGGACGTCAGCTGTTAAAACCCTCCCGTTGTGGGACACCACATGAAACTACTCCAGTTAGCTCAGTCATGTTGGAACTCAGATATCCGCTGGAGAAAATATTTTTTCATGGAGCGTTTATTGAGTCACTGAGTTATTAAAGTTAAACAGGTAGCTAACCGTTAGCCCGGCTAATCTATGATAACCATGACTAATTACAAAAATGTGCACACGTAAATAGTAATGTTTGTCCAGTCATTGGTTTTATAAACTTTACAAACATCAGATTAGTCTAAACGGTGATATAGTGACATGAAAAATTAGTCACCATTGCTGGTTTTCTACCAGGAAGTAGTTGTAAACTACAAGGAGATTCGTCCTATAAAAGATCAATGAATGAATATGTAAATGAGGCTGACTTGATCTTGGCGCTGGCCCCGCCCCCCCCGCGCGGCGCCTGCTTCAGCCTCTCGTACTCCTTGTAGCTGCGGTAGTACTGCTGGATGAGCACGGCCGCTCGCCTGCTCTGCTGGAAACGCTTCTGCTCGTAGTACGACCGGAACTTGGACTGGATCAAGATGGCCGCCTGCGTCATCTTCTTGTAGAGGGCGTACTGAGAGGAGGAGGGGGAGGGGGAGGGGTCACACTGTTAGAGTCCACACACACACACACACATACAGTAACACACTGAAGACAGACATCTGAGGTGTGGAGAGAAAACAACTAGGGCTGCCCGATAAATCGTATTTCCATCGTCATCGCGATGTCGACATGCGCAATAATAAACACATCGCGTAACGTTGCCTGAAATGCGATTATTGCGTTTTCATCCCCCCATGGACACGTTCCGCCACAGTCACTCACACACGCACACATCACACAGTTTAAAACGTTGATTAATGTTCACAGTTACCTGTCTAAAACCAGTCGGCCCTGTTGCTACTGGCTTTCTTTTTCCTTCTGTGCCCGCGGTCGGGTCGAGAAATGCTCGTGAGTCCGAGATTCAACACGCCGGTCTGGTTTTACAGTTATTACAGGCAGTACACCCGTTTATCACCAATAAACACATGTCCTAGTTTCTATGTCCTGTGTCCTGTGCTTGTCAGTCAAAGAGGCCACGCCCCCTCCGTCCTGTGACCAGGGCCCTCATTTATCAACCGTGCGTACACAGATTTGTGCGTAATGAGTGCGTAAGAACATTCCTACGCAAAGTATGGAATTTATCAACTTGTACTTGTGCTTAGGAACGTGCGTAAATTTAAGCACAACTCTGACCATGCGTACACACAAAATCTAGTGGTAGAACAGTGAAACTACAAATAGAACCTAGTGGAGGAGTAACAATGTTCAGCAATTTCAAACTTCACACATGTTCCCTGTTTCCTAATTTAAAAAAAATCTCAATTAGTAATTTAGCAGACAGTTTGAATGATTGGTGTAACAAGCTATAAAAGTATGCAGGTAGATTTGTGTCGTTATTATTCAATCAAAAAATATATTTTCAATAAAAAAAAAACTTTTTTTTATTATTGAAGTGAATGTTTTTTTTTATTGAAAATATATTTTTTGATTGAAGAATAAAGACACAAATCTACCTTCATATAAAAGACAGCTTTTTTATTTCTCAGTGATCTTTCCTCTGACCAAACAGAATTATCAGCTGTTGTTACTTTCTCCTACGCAGCATTTTTTTCTTTTGTTGGCCACACCTGCATTTAGTGTTCCAAACAGTATTTTTTGGTTTGATTCAACTTCTCTTACAAGTACCTCAATCTCGGTATCAGAGAAACTCCTCTTCTCCGCCCTCTTAGCCATGATTTTGGTGTGGGGAAAAAAATCCATTCACGCATTATTAAAGGGATTGTTGCTACCATATATGGTCAATTGGAGGCGTTTTTGAATGCAAATGACCCTAACCATGGTGGTTAGGAACAAGTGGGATTCATCATCACTGATTACTTACTAGTGTGCGTACGACCGGTGTCCGCACGTTTGATAAATACGGATTTTTTTGTACTTACACACATTCTAAATTTCATTCCTACGACAGAATTTAGAACCTTTTCTACGCACTGTTGATAAATGAGGGCCCAGGTGAGTTTACAAACTGGCAGTAAACAGAGCTGACTGTTTAACATGAGGGACTGGCTCCCTCTAGTGGTCGGTGGAGGAACTGCAGCTCCCTGCATCACTACCAGATCAATGACATCATTAACTGTAGCTCCGCCCTCACAAGGCTTTTCACATGAGGTCAGAGGTCACAGACACACACACTCACAATCACACACTCACTCACACACACAGCGGTGAACTGACTACACATCACTACACCTACACGTCAGCCATATTACCTTCAGAGCTATCCATGTTAGCTAGCCAGAGAGAGAGAGACACAGCAGGTTAGTTCAGTGTTAGTGAAGCTGGACAACAACACACACTTACACACACTAACACACACACTAACACACACACACCTGCTTGTACTTCCTGTAGCACCTCTGGATGACGGCTGCAGCCATGTCCTGCTGCTCCTTTAGCCTCCGGCCCTGAGGGACGACACATGATTAGCTGCTGTAATACACATCAACTGTTCTTAATGGGGTCTGATCAGTAATAAGGATTCACAACCAGGGCATAAACCTAGAACAAGAAGGGTTACAAACAAGAATTATCCATTATTAGACTACACAAAGTACCACTACATAAAGATATAAATAATTTAATAGTTCAATAGGTAGGCTACGTGTGTGAGCAGTAATAAGGTGTTTCTTCACCTGTTTTTTAAAACTAATCTTCCCTTCAGGAAGGGAATTACATTTTACGAAAGCTCTGTAGAGTAGTGGTCTTAAACATTTTTTACATCAAGGACCCTAAATTGACACAAATTAGACCCCCATTTAAAGCAGAAGTGAGTGATCCGGTCGTTTTCGCTAATGCTGCGTTCCAGGCAGGCTTTTGAAACCGTAAGTTACAGCTTCAAGTCACAACTTACGACTTTGTAGCGTTCCAGGCAACCCACTCGTGTTTTTCCGACCTGTTTTACCGGTGAAAGTCACTATAACGGCCACTCGTAACTTCTGACCCGTGAACTCGTACCAGATCGAACTGGTACCACTTCACGGTCGGAAAAATACGAGTTTCCTTGAACGCACCATAACAGTCCTCGTCGCTACGTCGCCACATTCACGGCGTTCCTTGGCTGCACACACAGCCCTGCATGCCGTTCTCTCTCCTCATTGGATAAAAACTGTAGGATACGATAAATGTTTTCTCTTCGGCTCAGAGCAGAGCAGAGTGACTGACAGACCCGTGTTTCAGACCAAACACTCTATAGAAGTGATTGCTGTCGGAAGATACAACTATTTAAGACTTATATTAACACAAATATATCACTCACTTCTGCTTTAAGCAAACACCAGAAATACACAAATATTTGTTCTGAGATTGAAGATCGTTACTTTTTTGTACATGTTCAAATTAGGGCCAAAGGCGTGAAATTTTGGAAATATTTTGAGAAATTTCTGGAAAAAACTGATACAATTTCTGCAAAAATGTATAAACATTTCTAAAAAAAAATAAATAAAAAAGAAGTGGTAAAAATTCTAGAAAAAAAGTGGTAAAATATCTAAAAAAAAAAAAAATCTAGAAGAAACTGATAATGTTTTTTTTTTAAACTTCTTGAAAAAGTGGTAAATTCAAATAAAAAGTTATAAAAATTCTAGAAATAGTGGTAAAAAAAAAGTTTTAAAAAATATTCTGGAAAAAGTGGTAAAATAACAATAAAAAAAGTTATGAAAAAATTCTAAAAAAAAAAGTGGTAGAATTTCAAAATAAAAAGTTTTTTTTTTAAATTCTAGAAAAAGTGGTTAGGTTAATATTAATTAATTAATTAATATTAATAATTTTAAAAAATGGTAAAAATGTCTCAAAAAAATTCTGGAAAAGACTGCTCTGTTTGTTGATATTAGTTTCTGCTTCAGGAGAGGGGGAGGGGCCACAGTGTGTGTGTGTGTGTCTGTGTGTGTGTGTGTGTGGTTGTGAGACCTTGTATCTCCTGAAGGCGTTCTGGTGTGTGTGTCTGTGTGTGTGTGTGTGAGACCTTGTATCTCCTGAAGGCGTTCTGGTGTGTGTGTGTGTGGTTGTGAGACCTTGTATCTCCTGAAGGCGTTCTGGATGATCCTCGCCGCCTCGTACAGCTCTCTCTGCTCTCCGTCCGTCAGCGTCAGCAGAGCGAAGTCTCTCTCCATCTTCCCGTTGGCCGAGGCGTTCAGGAACTCCGCCCACGCCGCGGACGAGGGGGGGCGGAGCCTCTGGAGCGCCAGAGCGCTGAGAGGCGACGGGGGACACACACGCCTGCAGGTGAACACACACACAGACACACACAGACTGTAAGTACTCACATACTCCAAATGGAAACACCACATAATCAATGTAAGGACAAAAACATCCAAAATAACCACAATAATGTATATAAACAAAGCTAAACCCAACATAACTGACATATTTAGGGCCATATCATGACATATTGTGGAAATATAAGCCGTAACATGTATCTATTCTGCCTGGTTTTGTCTTGTTTTTTTTATCTCCGTCCTGTAAGTGCATTTATCTTGATGTAAAGAGGGTCAATTTCATACAATGGTGTGTACATAATACATTGATGTATACAAACTTTGTGCAATATTGGACACGCATCTGCAAGTGCAGTCGTGTGCTATGGGATAGAGCAGTTTAAGTCGATCCTGCACTTTATTGGGGCATCGTGCAATTAAATTAAATTCAATCTCGCACTTATGCACTCGTCACTTTAGCAAACAGCACTTTAGCACATAGCACTTTAACTAGCACTGTAGCACTTTATAACTTCTCAGTAATCTTCTGGTCCCCTTACCCACTCTTTTAACCGTCTTTGGTCAGTTACCTGCTGGTTTATGTCCTTCATATACTGTATGTTTCATGTAAGATGTCAAGGTGTTTTGTTGTCCTAGTCCTGCCTCTTGTACTTTTTATCGTCAACCTGCCAATGGGACTGGGGATGGAAATGAGCCACTTGGCTACAATCCCACATATTTACATGTCAATGTCCACCACTATGTACTGTTTCCATTTAAAAAAAAATAAATAAATCTGAAATCTGTAAAAAAAAAAAAAAAAAGGCACAATACGCCATGGCTTCAGCTTACACCTTCTTGGTCCATGTTTTACTGACTATTGAATGTTTTATAACACGTGATGAGTTACTTCAACCCGTCTATGGACACACAGGTGGTTGATGTGTGTGTGTGTGTGTGTGTGTTACCTGGGTGTAGAGTGTGTGTGTGTGTTACCTGGGCTGGTGTGTGGTTGTGTCGACCGTGTCCAGGTATGTAGCCAGCCAGGTGTCCTGTATGGAGGTGTGTGTGGTGTTGTCTCGTCTCTCTCTGAGCGGTGACTCCGCCCCCCGGGGGAAATCCTCCTGTTTGATTCGCTCCGGCGTCGCCTCGATGATCTGCTCCGCCAGCGTCGCCATGTCAACCTGTGCATGGGGTGGGGGGTGGTGGGGGCAAGGTCAGTGAAAGTTGTAACATTTATGTTCTATGTTCTACATCCTATGTGTCCTCCAGGTGTGTGTGTGTACCTGTAGCACCTCCTCCTCCTCCTCCTCCTCCTCCTCCTCTAGGTACTCATCTCCTCCGCCCTCGTTCTCGGCGTTCTCGCTGTAGCTCAGCAGCTGCTCCTCCAGCGTCGCCGCGGTGACGGCATGCACCCGCCGCCCGGCCGGCGTGTGCGTGAAGGAGTGTGTGTGTGTGTGGCCGGGGGCGGAGCTCTCGTAGTCCATGAGGTAGAGCGGAGAGTCGGTGGAGCCTCGGGGATTCAGACCTGCGATCAACAGGACAAGACAGAGAGAGAGGGGGAGTCAGGACGGAGCGGAGCCAACCAGGAGGTCACATGACCTGTTACCGTAGTTATAGAGAATTTTCAAAGTTGGAAACTTTCCATGGGAATTAACAGGGATTTATGGGAATAAATGGGAATAAATCCGAAATTTACTAAATTGATTGGTGAGGGTGAGTAAAATTTTACTCAACATTCATGTTTTTGTGGTTCAGTAAAAGAATCGATTGTTCTTACAAGAATTAAAACTTCATAAACTCACAATTAAATATGTTGAAATGTCATGTTTTTTTAATTATATTATTTTATATATGATAAAATTACCCCCAATTTCCAGTTAATTTCCATAAATTCCCAATAATTCCAATACATTTCCATAATTCCCATGGAAAGTTTCCAATTTGGATTATTTCCGAAATTTCCCAAATTTCCCAGAAATTTACTGGAAATTTCCCGCCCCTTTGCAACCCTACGTAGTTACCTGTGCTGAAGCCGGCGTCTGGCTCCTCCCCCCACATGGACACAGGGGGGAGGGAGGAGAGGGAGAGGGAGGAGGCGGAGGGGGGGGAGACGGGCAGCGAGGAGGAGGAGGATGAGGTGGAAGAGGAGGAAGAGGGGGAGGAGGAGGAGGAGGGAGAGAAGGGGGAGGAGGGGGAGGTGTCCATGGGGGCGGGGCCACTGGAGTAGGCGGAGCTGGGGGAGGGGGAGGAGGGGTCGCTGGGGGAGGGGAGGCTGCTGGACGAGCTGAGACCTGCAGAGGGGAGAGAGAGGAGCAGAGGTTACAGCCAATCAGAGAGCAGCGATCCTGTCACGTGACCACATACATCATAACTCTATTCTTAATTGTTTTAATGCTTTCCTGTGTTTCTTTCATTGTGTTACTTTTTGCTTTCTGTACTGTGTAACATTATTCTAAAGTAACTATACTCTTACTGGAGTAAAACTTCTGGCTACTCTCCCCACCTCTGTATAATAAATAGGGCTGGGACGATATGCTTTTCTCCCGATTCAATTTTTTGGATGGCGATTCGATTTAAATTGTGATTCTACGATATTGCCGATTCTCTCGATTTTTAGTCTTGAGCATTTTTAACATTTATCTGCACACAAACACTGTAGGAGCCTATAAATGAACATACTCCATTATAAAGTGAACTTAAACCCTTTTCAAAACTTGGACTCTCTGTTTGTAAAAAAGGCGAACAAATGCACATTGCACAATATTTTTGAATAAAAAAAATCTATTTAAAATCGTCAAAAAGATATTGCGATATTTATGTGAATAGATTTTTTCTCCCACCTCTGTATAATAATAGTATTTATAAAACGGAAAGGTGAAATCCAGCGATCTGATTGGTTGTTAACCGTGGTATAATGAGCATATACCACGGCTACTATTCTAAAGCCTTATCACAGCGTAGGCTATCACTCCGCCTCAGGCACGTATGACTGGTATGAATGGAAGTTGTTGTCATGTATCCATGACAACGGACTGTTGCAGTCCGTAGCAACAGACAGTTGATGTTTTTACGAAGTTAAAAAATGTAGTAAAGTAGTGTAATTGACATGTTGAAGGTGAACTTTGACCTCCAGAGGGTTAACAATGGTAGAGGGGACTGAGCAGTGACAGAGGAAAAGACGAGCTGCAGAGCTACTTGGAGCTAACGTCTGGAGAGGTGGGACTATTTTTTCACAGTGAGGCTATTTTATTGGATAATATGTATTTCTGGTTGAATAAAACTACATGAAATTGATGCGTATCCCTCTTTTATATTGCCTTTATTCGTAACCGTTTTATAAAAGCAATATATCACTCCAGTCCGTGGTATATGCTCATTATACCACTCTAAGGGGCGTTGTTCGGCCCGACACGAAGCTGTCGTGATATATTGCTTAAATATACGTATCTAAGCAACATTAGAGTGCAGTGTGTTACCTGTGTCGGGGCTGGTGGACAGAGGGGACGGGGGCAGCTGAGGCTGAGGCTGTGGCTGTGGCTGCGGTGTGTGTGTGTCCCTGGCTGGCGTGTGTGAGTGTGAGTGCGTGTGTGAGTGTGTGCGCTGTGTGTGCAGCTCCTCCAGCGCGGTGGCGAGGCGGGTGTGGCCTCGGGAGCGGGCGACGGCGAGCGGCAGCCGCCCCAGAGAGTCGGGGATCCCCAGCGCCAGACTGCTCCAGCTGTAGAGCAGCTCGGCCGCTCGCTGGTGGCCCAGAGCACACGCCCACATCTGCAACACATGACGTCATCAACAAAAATGGTTAGCCAACCGATAAATTAAATCAAAAGAGCCGTGAAGCACTATATTATTGTATTGTTTGTTTGTGTGTCTGTTAAATGTTCTGTTGTTTCTGTTTGGGACCTAATTCCCTTGTTTTATCTATTTCATCTTTTCTTTAATGTTGTAGTCTATGTGCCTTAGTGTCTCTCTCCCAGGTTTTTAGTCTATGTGTTGTGTGTTTGTCTTCCCTGTTTTAAATCCATGTGTAGCTACCGTCTACCATCAAATAGGACCACAATGGAAACAAGCCTTTGGGCTTTATTGTGTTTTAATCCTTTTGAACACTTGTCTAATGTTGTTCAATAAAGTTTCCCATCAATCAGTCAGTCAGTCAGTCAGTCAGTCAATCAATCAATCAATCAATCAATCAACCAACATGGGACACCTCAGTGCATGTCTGTATGTGTGTGTGTGTGTGTGTGTACATTAGGGATGTCACCATTACTTGCTATCACAATTAACCGCGGTATTAAAACAACACAATTAATGAATCATCATGATTCCTAAATACCATAACTTTCCAAAAAAGACTATGTTGGAATCATAGAGGCAAATAAACCCCAAAATAAAGGTAAATGCACAGATACTGGTTTAAATTAAGTTTATCTTCCTAATGTAACATTGAATCGGTAGGAATTTAAATGTTAGCGTGTCATTTGTAATAAGTAAAACAAACTAGAGCTGCAACAAATAATCACACAAAAACCGATTATTAAATTAATCGTCAACTATTCTGATAATCTAATAATCAGTTTGAGTAGTTTATTAAGGGAAAAAAGCTCCAGATTCTCTGATTCCAGCTTCTTCAATGTGAATATTTCTGGTTTCTTTGTTCCTTTATGACAATAAACTGAGTCTCTCTTTGGTTTATGGACAAAACAAGACATTTGAGGACGATGTCGTCTGGTGGTTTGAGAAACACTGGTTGATGTTTTTAACATTTTATTGAGCAAACAACTAATCGATGAATCGTTTAAATAATAGACAGATTAATTGATAATGAAAATAATCATTAGTTGGGGCCCTAAATTAATGTATAATAATCATATCTAGGAAATGTATAATAATGACGTCCCTAGTGTAAATGTGTGTGAGTGTGTGTTACCAGCGGCGTGCAGGAGAAGTGGTCGACGTTCAGAGGATCAACTTCCTGTTCCAGGTCCAAACTGTCGCTGTTCACACTCCTACAACACAGACACACAGACAGCGTCAGTCAGGATGTGTGTGTGAGAGAGTAAATACTTTACTTACTTTACTTTATTTGTTTATTTGGGTGGGACAGTGCACATCAATGAACATATAAAAACATGTAAATGTGCCGGATTATAGCAGCAATGCTCATTTCCATCTGGAGTCCCAAAACATAAAAACAGTACAGTTATATACAGATATATACGCGACATGACAAAGCAGACAACAAGATAAACAACAGGTCAGATAATCAGGCCAGTAGTGGAACCTAAACAGTTTGAGAGATGAAGTGCAAGGTGCAAAAGTGCCGGGCCAAAGTGACAGGTGCTAGAGTGCAGGAGTGCATCATGGGTACCAAGTTGTATTGCACGGTGCCCTAAAGTGCACATCAGTTTAAAGTGCCAGGTGTATTGCATCAGATATTACCACATACCACATATTATAGCAACTAAATATTCTATTCATATTCACGTTTTTGTTGCCGGTCTCACTCAAACACTGCAGGTATTACACAACCGCATCCTGACTAATTATTGCACACGAACCAGCCATAAACATTCGCACATATAACTATAACTCCATTATTTCAGACATACCGGTCACAAACATTCACACATAATAAAATAAAATAAACGTGTGTGTGTGTGTGTGTGTGTGTGTACCTCCAGTGGATCAGAGTGTGTATCAGGTGTGTGTATCCCTGTGCAGCAGCCAGGTGCAGCAGAGTCATC
>NC_139909.1:1371865-1411865 GCF_905171665.1 Trachurus trachurus
TAGTCAACCAATCAACCAACCGACCAACCAGTCAACCAATTAGTCAACCAATCAACCAACCGACCAACCAGTCAACCAATTAGTCAACCAATCAAAGTGAAGAAAAGTGAAGAGACAAGAATCTGTAACATTAAAACAACTTGGATCAGTGCCGTTAAAACCGACCTGCATGAATATTTGATGTTGGACGACAACGACTGGCACGCGATCGATCAATCAGCTGATCAATCAATCAATCAATCAATCAATCAGATGATTTATTGATCAGCTGATTGTTTGTAACAATTCAGCCCTAACGGACAAAAAACAAACAAACTTGCAAGTAAAGTTTTTTAACCTGTAGCTGGTTGCTGTGGTGACTGACTGACAGACTGACCTGTAACCATGACAACCCCTATGGAAACACACCTACACACACACACACACACACACACACACACACACACACACACACACACACACACACACACACACACACACACACACACACACACACACACACACTCTCTCTCTCCTACCGTCCTGCTGCTGTGTGTGTCCTCTCTCTCTCTCTGTTGTTCTTCCATCTTCTGTCTACTACTGATCAACTATCATCTCTCTCTCTCTCTCAGTGTGGGGGCGAGCACAGGTGAGGAGCATTGTGGGTAGTACGTTATGATGTCACAGGGCAAGTTAACACACACACACACACACACACACACACACACACACAGAGTCAGTAAGCAGACTAAGCGGCCGTGCGAGGATCAGTTAGAGTTGAAGCCAGAGAGAGAGAGAGAGAGACTTGAGTCTGAGGCAGCAAGGCATGGTGGGAAATCCTCAGGGAGGGGGATACCGAGCTGTGATTGGTGGTGATGACAACAGGAAGTGATGTGCAGATCAGGTGTGTGCGTGTGTATGTATGTGTGTGTGTGTGTGTGAGGTTCAAACAGCTTCAGTCAGAGTCAGAAATAGCAGCTGATGAGTGTGTGTGTTACTGTGTTACTGTGTTACTGTGTGTGTGTGTGTGTGTGTGTTCAGGTGATGACAGTGGAAAACAGCTCGAGCCCATCAATCACAGAGAGGGAGGAGGGAGGGGGGAGGGGGGGGGAGAGAAGAGGGAGGGAAAGAGAAACAGAGCCAGAGAAAGAGGATTCCTGAGGTCAGAGGTCAAGTCTAATACACACATTTCAAAATAAAACACAACCCTAAACCTCAACGATAGTCTTTTCAAGATAAAATACCAACCAATGACGGAGCCACAGACCTTTCAAAATAAAATACCAACCAATAACACAGCCATAGACCTTTCAAGATAAAATACCAACCAATAACACAGCCATAGACCTTTCAAAATAAAATACCAACCAATAACACAGCCATAGACCTTTCAAGATAAAATACCAACCAATAACACAACCGTAGACCTTTCAAGATAAAATACCAACCAATAACACAGCCATAGACCTTACAAAATAAAACACAACCCTAAACCTCAACGATAGTCTTTTCAAGATAAAATACCAACCAATAACACAGCCATAGACCTTTCAAGATAAAATACCAACCAATAACACAGCCATAGACCTTTCAAGATAAAACGTAACCCTACAAATCGAACTGTAGACCTTTCAAAATAAAACACCATAACCTCACAACTGGACCATAGACCTTTCAAGATAAAACACCAACCAATAACACAGCCATAGACCCTTCAAAATAAAATACCAACCAATAACTCGACCATAGACTTTTCAAAATAAAAAACCTACCAATAACACAGCCATAACCTTTCAAAACAAAATACCAACCAATAACTCGACCATAGACTTTTCAAAATAAAACACCAACCAATAACACAGCCATAGACCCTTCAAAATAAAATACCAACCAATAACTCGACCATAGACTTTTCAAAATAAAACACCAACCAATAACACAGCCATAGACCTTTCAAAATATCCCGTTGGCAAAACACCAAATACATCCTTCTTCCAAATGAATGACTTTGAATTGAATGAATTTCCTGGAGATTGTAGCTAAGTACAATAGTGCATACGAAATAATTAACCCAAATAACTTCAGATGAGACCAAACCCAGATAAGTATTAAGATAAATATATTTCCATACAATAGATTCCATTTTCCATACTTTTCCAGACCTTGAAATGTATAAAATCAAATTCCGTACTTTGCCATACTTTCCATGCTTGCGTAGGAACCCTGCAAGCAGGACTGTGTAACTTTATTGTGAAGGAGCATCAGAGCTGAGGATGACGTCAGCAGGAAGTGACGTCACAGGGCTCAGATCAACATGTGGTTCAGATTTCTGATACGACCAGAAGGGGAGGAGGAGGGAGGAGGGAGGGGGAGGAAGGAAGGAAGGAAGAGGGGGGAGGAGGGGGAGGAAGGAGGAGGGGAAGGAGTACTAACCGTCCAATGAGAGCCAGTCGAGCTGCGAGCTGGGCAGAGAGCTGGCGTTCCTCGCTCGGTACTCGAACAGGACCGAAGAAGAGACAGAACCACCAGACTCCAGAACCTGCAGACACACCAGACCGGCCTCGTGGGCTGGACACACACACACACACACACACACACACACACACACACACACACACACACACACACACACACACACACACACACACACACACACACACACACACACACACACACACACACACAGATACACACAGAGAGACACACACACACACACACACACACACACACACACACACACACACACACAGGGTCATTGATCTCTGTTTATCTTGTTTGTGTGTCACTGGTTGATGTTTGACCTCACTGCTCCTTCAGTCTGTGTAGACGTAGATGTAACATCCAAATCATAGTTTTTTTTACATGTATTTTCTTCTTATTTTATGTTTATATTTAGATGTGTAGTCTTCACAGTTTAAAACAAATAAACATAAACAAACGTCCCCAGTTTGAGTTGTTTCCTCCAGAACAAAGATGCAGCTTTAAATATTTAAGGTTGAGACACTACAGGTGAATAGGGTAAAAAAAAAAAACTAATAGATATCACCGTGAAACTTCCCAAGTTTATCACTCACATTCAGACAAATATTTTTTGTATCACAAGTTTTGTCAAATTTGATGTTTAAATATGTAAATGAGGCAATATCTAATGAAATATGTGCTAATTTGCATACATTTCCAGAACAGAAATCTGAACAATGGATAAAGCTACTTTGTTTTATTTTGTTGACACATTAGAGTCTTTAGTTTTTACAGAGGAGGATTGTGGATATCTCTTTGTATCACTCTGTAAATGAGAAAATATTGTCACCAGCCCTAAAACATCAATGTCTCCATGTTTTTAGTAATAAAACGTTGTATAAATGAGGCTGTGAATGATATATCAACAATCCCCTCTGTAAAAACCTTCAGAATATAGAAAGTGATCAAACTGGAAGGTTAATGTGAATTTTCTATGATTTCTTTTGACTTTTCTGAAAGAATACATGTTGAGGAAGAAAACTAGCCAAAAATCTCAAAATTGATCAGTCATGAAAAAACAGTGTTTTTGCCTGTAGTGTCTCGCCTTAACACAATAAAATCATCAATAATCTATTTTTTTCACCAGCCTTATTTCTATTTGTAACCAGGTCCAGTGTGTGTGTATATGTGTGTGTGTGTGTGTGTGTGTACCGGGGCAGTAGCAGCGCAGCACCCCAGGTTGGATCAGCGATGCAGGGACGGTGCTCTGGTCGAACACACACGAGTATCGACCCGACAGCTCGCTCCACGGCCCCGTGATCAGGACCTTCACCCCCCCCTGGACACACACACACAGACACACACACAGAGACACACACATGGAGAGAGAGGGTTAACCGTCTGTTGTCTGAGTCTCTGCTGCCCTCTAGTGGCACTGCAGCACAGACTGAGCTGATCAACAGATCAATAGGCAAGGCAGTTTTATTTGTATAGCCTGTTTTTACCACCAGTTTGTCTCAAAGGGCTTTACATGGCATCACAACAACATCCTCTGTCCTTAGACCCTCACATCCACTGAGGAAAAACTCCATGGAAAACCCTTTTAACACAGGGAAAACCAGGAGAAACCTCAGGGTGAGCAAAAGAGGAGGGATCCCTCACCCAGGACGGACAGACGGGACAGAGATGTTGTTACAGACAAGAAAACAGTTTATAACAGAGAATAATAAATAATAATAAATGCAAGTCCCAATAAACGCAAGTCCCAATAACAGCAAGTCCCAATAAAAGCAGGTCCCCGATAAACGCAAGTCCCAATAAATGCAAGTCCCAATAAAAGCAGGTCCCCAATAAACGCAAGTCCCCAATAAATGCAAGTCCCAATAAACGCAAGTCCCAAATAAACGCAGGTCCCAATAAACGCAAGTCCCAAATAAACGCAGGTCCCAATAAACGCAAGTCCCAAATATATGCAAGTCCCAAATAAACGCAGGTCCCAATAAACCCAAGTCCCAAATAAACGCTGGTCCCAATAAACGCAGGTCCCAATAAACGCAAGTCCCAATAAACGCAAGTCCCAAATAAATGCAGGTCCCAAATAAACGCAAGTCCCAGTAAACCTCAGTCCCAATAAACTGAGGTCCCCAATAAACGCAGGCCCCAATAAACGTAAGTCCCAATAAACGCAAGTCCCAATAAACGTAAGTCCCAATAAACGCAAGTCCCAATAAACGCAGGTCCCCAATAAACGCAGGTCCCCAATAAACGTAAAGTGGCACTAGTGATCGGTTACCTCGGGGTAGGACCACTCCGGGGAGAAGTCTGTGATGGCGGCGAGGCGTGTGGAGGAGGGGGGGAGGGGGTGGGGGAAGGGCAGGAAGGAGGAGGAGGGTGAGGGCTGTGGCGGCACCATGTAGCGCACGCCCGCCGGGAACACGGCCGGGGACGCCGCCGCTGCTGCCGCGGTGGAGACGACGACCACGGGGGGCGTGGCCGGGGGGTTGGTCTCCTCGGTGATGAGGTCAGAGATGAGGTCGGGGAACTGGCTGTCGAAGGAGATGTCCAGCTCCTCGCCGCCGCCGCGCTCCTCGCCCCCCTCTCCCACCTCCTCCTCCTCCTCCTCCAGGTGCGACGTGTCCATGCAGGTGTCCTCCGACTCATAGCCCCGCCTCCCCTCCTCCTTCACCTCCACCGGGGGTGGCGGGGCCGTTGCCATGGCGACGTCAGAGGAGGCGGACGCCACGGCGAAAACCGACGATGGCGACGACGACTGTTGCTGTAGCTGCAGCTGTAGCAGGGGCTGATGGGATACGTGAGGGGGCGGGGCTTCGGGGGCGGACAGGTGGGCGTAGGGGCGTCTGAGGAGGGGGAGGGGGAGGGGGAGGGGCTGCTGTCCGTCAACCGCCAGCCGCTGCGTCTGATTGGCCGAGTCCTGGCAGACCAGCAGCAGCGAGGCGGCGCTACTTCCTGTCTGTTGCTGCGGCGACGTGGCGGAGGAGGAGGAGGTGTGGCTCGTCTGAAGGATACAGAGATAAAAACAGTGAGCTGATAAGATTGATCAGCTATTGATTGATTGTCTCTCTGCTTTGATGAACACATTGTTAAAGAGAGGACAAGTTTGTCTACAACTGTGGAAAAAATCATGTGTGTCGAGTGTACCTTGTGGCCGTGAGCAGCGTGGAAAGAGAAAAGTTTCAGACAACTCCTCGCACTCTAGCTTGAACATTCCGCGCAATACACACCCAATATAATCTCAACATGTCTCCAAAAATGATCATGGTCATTGAACAGTGATTGATCAAAAACTATATCACCTATCGACATGTGGATTAACACACCAATAGACAAGACTTGTGTCTACATTTTAAAGTTTAAATGGAGTCTCTAGGTGAAAGAATGTCAGAGTAGTCGACGTTAGAAAAACTCCAATAACTTTTTTTCGTTTTCTGACCTCCATCCATTCATTCTCTATGGAAATGAGTGGCGGAAATAAGTTTGACACGGATGAGGAATAATAAAAAGAAGAAAACCCGGAAAAGGAATAATAAAGAGGAAAGAAATCGGAAGAGGAATAATAAAAAGGAGGAAAAAATCAAAAGAGGAATAATAAAAAGGAGGAAAAAATCGAAAGAGGAATAATAAAAAGAAGGGAAATCGAAAGAGGAATAATAAAAAGGAGGAAAAAATCGTAAGAGTAATAATAAAAAGAAAGAAGAATCGAAAGAGGAATAATAAAAAGAAGGAAAAATCGTAAGAGGAATAATAAAAAGAAGAAAAATTGGAAAAGGAATAATAAAAAGAAGGTAAATTCGGAAGAGGAATAAAATCGAAAGAGGAATAATAAAAAGAAGGAAAAATCAAAAGAGGTATAATAAAAAGGAGGAAAAAAATTGGAAGAGGAATAATAAAAAGTAGGTAAAAAATCGGAAGAGGAATAATAAAAAGAAGGAAAATTGGAAAAGGAATAATAAAAAGAAGGTAAATTCGGAAGAGGAATAAAATCGAAAGAGGAGTAATAAAAAGAAGGAAAAATCAAAAGAGGTATAATAAAAAGGAGGAAAAAAATTGGAAGAGGAATAATAAAAAGTAGGTAAAAAATCGGAAGAGGAATAATAAAAAGAAGGAAAATTGGAAAAGGAATAATAAAAAGAAGGTAAATTCGGAAGAGGAATAAAATCGAAAGAGGAGTAATAAAAAGAAGGAAAAATCAAAAGAGGTATAATAAAAAGGAGGAAAAAAATTGGAAGAGGAATAATAAAAAGCAGGTAAAAAATCGTAAGAGGAATACTAAAAAGAAGGAAAAAAAGAGGAATAATAGAAATTCCACAGTATAACAATATAGCGTTATTAATTGATTGATTGATTGATTGATTGATTGATTGGTACCTGCAGCAGAGCCAGTTTGGAGGGGGGGGCGCTGCCTTCATCATCATCATCATCATCATCGTCTCCATCATCATCATCAGCAGCAGCAGCAGTCGCCTCCCTCACCTCCTTCTCCTCCTCCTCCTCCCTCACCCCCTCCGCCTCCCCCAGAGGCCCCAGCTCCAGGCAGAGGGGGAGGAGGGGCGGGGCCACGGAGGAGGTGGGGGACAGGGAGAGGGAGAGGGAGGGGGGGAAGGTGGAGCAAGGAGGGGAGGAGGAGGAGGAGGAGGAAGAGGAGGAAGAGGAGGAGAGGGAGGAGAGGGGGAGGGCCGAGTCTCTCCTGTCCGTCTCCGAGGAGGAGGAGAGCGAGGAGAGGGAGGAGGGAGGAGATACCGAGGAGGGGGGGGTGGAGGCGGTGGTGGGGGAGAGGGAGAGAGCGAGGGAGGGAGGAGGGGAGAGAGGGGAGGAGGAGGAGCAGAGGACAGGGGAGGGGGAGGAGGAGGAGCAGGGGGGAGGAGGAGGAGCAGGGCCGCCGTACGTCTGTCCCTGCTTGGGGGAGTTGAGGAAGGAGTCTGGATCGAAGGCAGGGGGGAGGGAGAGGGGGGGAGGAGGAGCGGGAGGAGGGGGAGGGGGTGAAGGAGAAGAGGAGGGAGGAGGGGGGGGAGGAGGGGAGCGCAGCGAGGAGGAGGAGGAGGGGGTGAGGAGCAGGCCTCCGATGACCGGGGAGGGGAGGAGGGTGAGGGAGAGCGTGGCCACACCGGCGGCGGTGGGGGGAGGAGGGGGGAGGGAGGAGGAGGAGGAGCAGGGAGGGGAGGGGGAGGAGGAGGAGGAAGGCTTGGCTGTGGGGGGAGGAAGAGGAGGAGGGGGGAGGGAGGAGGGGGAGAGCAGCAACTGGCTGTGTAGGCTCCCCCCCCCCCCCACCTCCTCCCCTCTGGCCACGCCCCCTCCCCCTCCCCCTCCCCCCCCCTGAGCGGTGGCCGCCGCCGCCGTCGTAGTCGCCATGACGATGACAGCGTTCTGGGGCAGCGCCACCGTGGTCAGGTTGCCCCGGCGGTGGTCGCCGTAGAAGCCGTTGCCGTGGTGGTGGTGGTGTTGGGGGTGAGGATGATGGGGGTGGTGGTGGTGGTTGCCCACGGTGATGGTGGCGGCGGCTCTGTGGGGCTGAGGAGGAGACGAGGCCGAGCTGACGGAGAGAAACACACATTCATAAACGCAAGTCCCCAATAAACACAAGTCCCCAATAAACGCAAGTCCCCAATAAACGCAGGTCCCCAATAAACGCAGGTCCCCAATAAACGCAGGTCCCCAATAAACGCAGGTCCCCAATAAACGCAAGTCCCCAATAAACGCAGGTCCCCAATAAACGCAGGTCCCCAATAAACGCAAGTCCCAATAAACGCAGGTCCCCAATAAACGCAGGTCCCCAATAAACGCAAGTCCCAATAAACGCAAGTCCCAATAAACGCAGGTCCCCAATAAACGCAAGTCCCAATAAACGCAGGTCCCAATAAACGCAGGTCCCCAATAAACGCAAGTCCCCAATAAACGCAAGTCCCAATAAACGCAGGTCCCAATAAACGCAGGTCCCAATAAACGCAAGTCCCAATAAACGCAGGTCCCCAATAAACGCAAGTCCCAATAAACGCAGGTCCCAATAAACGCAGGTCCCAATAAACGCAAGTCCCAATAAACGCAGGTCCCAATAAACGCAAGTCCCAATAAACGCAGGTCCCAATAAACGCAAGTCCCCAATAAAAGCAGGTCCCCAATAAACGCAAGTCCCAATAAACGCAAGTCCCAATAAACACAAGTCCCAACAAACGCAAGTCCCAATAAACGCAAGTCCCCAATAAACGCAGGTCCCCAATAAACGCAGGTCCCCAATAAACGCAAGTCCCAATAAACGCAAGTCCCCAATAAACGCAAGTCCCCAATAAACGCAAGTCCCAATAAACGCAAGTCCCAATAAACGCAAGTCCCCAATAAACGCAAGTCCCCAATAAACGCAAGTCCCAATAAACGCAGGTCCCAATAAACGCAAGTCCCAACAAACGCAAGTCCCCAATAAACGCAGGTCCCAATAAACGCAAGTCCCAATAAACGCAAGTCCCAATAAACGCAAGTCCCCAATAAACGCAAGTCCCAATAAACGCAAGTCCCAATAAACGCAAGTCCCCAATAAACGCAAGTCCCAATAAACGCAAGTCCCAACAAACGCAAGTCCCAATAAACGCAAGTCCCAATAAACGCAAGTCCCCAATAAACGCAAGTCCCAATAAACGCAAGTCCCAACAAACGCAAGTCCCAATAAACGCAAGTCCCCAATAAACGCAAGTCCCCATAAACGCAAGTCCCAATAAACGCAAGTCCCCAATAAACGCAAGTCCCAATAAACGCAAGTCCCAATAAACGCAAGTCCCCAATAAACGCAAGTCCCCAATAAACGCAAGTCCCAATAAACGCAGGTCCCCAATAAACGCAGGTCCCCAATAAACACAAGTCCCCAATAAACGCAGGTCCCCAATAAACGCAAGTCCCAATAAACGCAGGTCCCCAATAAACGCAGGTCCCCAATAAACGCAAGTCCCAATAAACTCAAGTCCCAACAAACGCAAGTCCCCAACAAACGCAAGTCCCCAATAAACGCAAGTCCCAATAAACGCGAGTCCCCAATAAACGCAAGTCCCAATAAACGCAGGTCCCCAATAAACGCAAGTCCTAATAAACACAAGTCCCCAATAAACGCAAGTCCCCAATTAACGCAAGTCCCCAATATACGCAGGTCCCCAATATACGCAAGTCCCCAATAAACGCAGGTTCTAATAAACGCAAGTCCCCAATAAACACAAGTCCCCAATATACGCAGGTCCCAATGAACGCAAGTCCCCAATAAACGCAAGTCCCCAATAAACGCAAGTCCCCAATATACGCAGGTCCCCAATATACGCAAGTCCCAATAAACGCAAGTCCCAATAAACGCAAGTCCCCAATAAACGCAAGTCCCAATAAACGCAGGTCCCCAATAAACGCAGGTCCCCAATAAACACAAGTCCCCAATAAACGCAGGTCCCCAATAAACGCAAGTCCCAATAAACGCAGGTCCCCAATAAACGCAGGTCCCCAATAAACGCAAGTCCCAATAAACTCAAGTCCCAACAAACGCAAGTCCCCAACAAACGCAAGTCCCCAATAAACGCAAGTCCCAATAAACGCGAGTCCCCAATAAACGCAAGTCCCAATAAACGCAGGTCCCCAATAAACGCAAGTCCCAATAAACGCAAGTCCCAATAAACGCAAGTCCCAACAAACGCAAGTCCCCAATAAAAGCAGGTCCCCAATAAACGCAAGTCCCAATAAACGCAAGTCCCAATGAACACAAGTCCCAACAAATGCAAGTCCCCAATAAACGCAAGTCCCAATAAACGCAAGTCCCCAATAAACGCAAGTCCCAATAAACGCAAGTCCCCAATAAAAGCAGGTCCCCAATAAATGCAGGTCCCAATAAACGCAAGTCCCAATAAACGCAAGTCCCAATAAACGTAGGTCCCAATAAACGCAGGTCCCAGTTCTCGTAATTTATGACATTATTCTTGTAAATTTACGACTGTTTTTTCGTAGGAAATGTACGATTTTATTCTCGTAATTTTACGACATTATTCTCGTAAATTTACGACTTTATTCTTGTAATGTCATGACTTGTAGGAAATGTACAACTTTATTCTCGTAAATTTACGACATTATTCTCGTAAATTTACGACTTTATTCTCGTAATGGTATGACTTTTCTCGTAGGAAATGTACAACTTTATTCTCGTAAATTTACGACTTTATTCTCGTAAATTTACGACATTCTCAAAAATGTACGACTTTATTCTCGTAAATTTAAGACATTGTTTTCGTAAATGTACGACTTTATTCTCGTAATGTTATGACTTTTTTCTCATAGGAAATGTATGACTTTATTCTCGTAATTTTACGACTTTATTCTCGTAAATTTAAGACATTGTTTTGACTTTATTCTTGAAGTCTGTGTTTTTGTGTGACCCTAACACTCTGTCGTAGTATCATAAATGTATGTCTGACATTAATAATAAACCAAACGGTTGAGAATCAGTTGAATATTCAGTGAGTTATGGTGATGTTAATGGTTGATAGGCCTCTGCCTCTACAAACATTTATAAAAAGAAAGAGGTGATTATTGAAGGGAGACTCACGTGGAGGACGGGCAGGGAGAGGAGGCGGGGCTGCAGCGAGCCTGGAGGTGAGGCAGCTCCCCCCCTCCTCCTCCTCCTCCTGCCCCTGCTCTCCCCCCCTCCCCCCCCTCAGAGGGGGCAGGGCAGGGCCGGCAGGAGGACGATGGGGGCAGCTTGGGGGAGATGATGCGATGCTTGGTGCTGTTGCAGCGGTGAGGAATGTTCACTCCTGTAGAGACTACACACACACACACACACACACAGAGAGGAGAGGTCAGAGGTGATGATGTCATAGAGGTGGTGGTGATGTCACAGCGAGGAGGGGGGAGGGGGGGGTGTTGTTACCCTGGGCGGTGTTACACAGACAGGTGTGTGTGCGCGGCTGAGGTTTGGTTCTCTGGCGGTCCAGGATGTGTTGCACCAGATCCTCGATGCTGAAGTCACCAGATCCCAGAGAGCACTTCATGCTGTGGACTACACACACACACACACACACACAGGTTAACACACACAAGTTTACACACACACACACACACACACACACACAGGTTAACACACACACACACACACTGATTCTGATTGGTTATCAAAGGCTTCAAATGCATGAACGGGAGGAGGCTCAGCAAAACAGCGGATGTGACCAGTCTTGCAGATTCGCTAAATGATGCAATTATAAATCGATGAAAGCCGTATTTTTTTTTTCAACTTTATGTTTCAAATTAATAATTTCACTTGTAAATTAGCGGGATAATGTATAGTTGGTCGGTTGTTATGCAGAAATAACCCCCTTCAGGTTGTATGGAACCATACTTCCTGTCGGCTCCATCAGGTCCATGTTTTTAGATTGTTGTGGACTATCTCTCAGTTATTTCTTCTGTTAGTTATTGGTTTTGTAGCCTATAAGTTAGTTGAGTTAGTTGATATTCAAATCAATAATCTGTATAAACACCACAACCAGGGACATATTCATCTGGAAGTCAGCTCATACCACGGCTCATTGAAAGGTCGACACCAGCTGGAAGAGATAACTCAGCCCGCTCAAACATTTAACATAATAGGCTGTGTCTTTACAAAACTACTTAACAACATCACCTCCCAGAAAAATTACCATTTAGTAACTAAACAACAGCAACATGTCTTGTCCAAAAGATCATAAAATAAAAATAAATGTTATGTAACAATGAGGTAAATAATCCATAAAATGGGCCTAAACTAAGACAATAACATGGATGGATCAACGCTGCTCAGTCTGCTGTCTCAGGTTAACTGAGGTTAACACACACTAACACACACACACACACACACACACACTCTAACACACACACACACACTCTAACACACACACTCTCTGTGTCTTACACATGGGCTTCAGCTGACTCAGCAGGTCGTCTCGGCTCCACCTCACGCTGTCATGGCGATCGGCCACCGCACACAGCAGCGGACTGCATTTCCCAGAATCCTCCAGGGACGGCACATTCAGGTAGTGGACCAGCACAATGTCCGGGTTCTGGAGGACACACACACACACACACACACACACACACACACACACACACACACAATTGATTTATTAACACACACACAATGTATGTATTAGAACGTAATTCAGTAGCTCAGACATCAATATGAACACAGTGCTGTGTGTGTTTAGCGTTTGGTAATGATTATCGATTTGATTTTTGATTATTGCCCATCATTGATTTTCCATTTTCCAGTAACGATAAACGAGATGAGAAGTGTGAAGGTGTAAACCAGGGGTCGGCAACCCTAGGCACACGTGCCGCGGTTGGCACGCCGCGGCATAATCATTGACACGCTGGCACCTCCACCGCTAAATTTGACGGTGAGCGGCCTGACGCTGCGTCGTTAACGCCGCCGCTGAGTCGGGGAAGACGCACCGTTACCGTACCGACGAGCTACGTGTCCCTTTTTAATCTCCTCTCCTTCAGCCTCACGTTCTCACCCCAGCTGTTCTGTTATCAATCAACCTGACGATGACGCTACTGCAACCCAACTACACAGCTGTTAAATGATTGGCTGTTTATCTGTCACTCACAGTGTCCAGGTCTGTTTCATTCTGATATGATATTCTGACTGATATTCTGGATGCACTGTAGTCTCTGTTTCAGCATTTTCCTCCCACTGCGATATGTTTTAATAGGATAGAAGTTTCTGAAAAGCAGTGTTGTGAACTTGGATCAAGGTCCCTCTTGTGAAAAACGGGAAAATATTTTCAAAATATGATTTGATGTGGGCTATATAGATTAAATGATTTTATCTATCCATATATACAAAAACAACATAACGTTGTTTAGCCTATGTATTTTGTGTCACATTGTTTTATTGTAGTAGCACACTCATTGACAAGAAAATTTCAAACCGGCACTCCATGTCACAAAGGTTGCCGACCCCTGGTGTAAACTGAGGTTCAACGTGTTCCTTCCACAACGACACAAACCAACATTGTGCATCACAACATTCTGGGCAGTAAATAATAATAGTAATGTTGATAAAGTTTCTTTTCTTGTATCTGTTTATTCAGCTGTGATCCGTTGCTCCACTATTTATATTTACATTTCCCTTCTTGTAGTTTTATACTAACCCTAACCCAGTGGGCGCGGTAAATCGGCAGTGAAATCGCTGCGAAGCGCCGAGCAACAGAGATCCTGAGTGAGCCGGAGCCCTCCTGTTCACATCACTGCATTTGTCAATCGCTGTGTTTTATATGGAAAATTAACCGGATTCTCTCGCTGCTGTTTCTTTGTGCGACTTCCTGCCCGGCTTGATGGGATCGCTTACGCTTCTGCCCCTCAGCTCTGTATGTGTGTGTGTGTGTTCATCTCACGTGCGCTGTTTAGATACTGACAAAAACGCACACACATAAGCTGGAAAGTTGGCTCATCTGACAGCTGTCATTTGGGAGGTGAAGGCAGGGTTTCTGACGTTGATGAATCACTACAAACTGTATGTTACAGTATGAGCAGCAGGGACGATCAGGTTGAATATTGTAAATCAAAAAATGTAAAATAAATAAAAATAAAAAATAAAACTACAGTAATTACATTGTTCAGGTGCTTGAAAATACAACGAAAAGAATACTGTTATTAACCACTGAACTAACCCAAGTGTGTTGCAGATGTTTGTGGTGTGAACGCCCTCTAGTGGACACATGACGTAATAACAAGACTAAGATGGTACAGGTGGATGTAATGAGATAAAACACATTCAAAATTACAAATATAATTCAAATATTTACATAAGACGCTTTAATAAATGTGAATCTGACTGTGTGTGTGTGTGTGTGTGTGTGTGTGTGTGTGTGTGTGTGTGTGTGTGTGTGTGTGTGTGTGTGTGTGTACCTGCAGCAGCCAGTAGCAGCGTCTGTGGAATGTTGGCACGATGGAGGAATGGACGTAGCAGCCGTACAGGCACTGGAAACGACACCGACACCAGCAGGTTAGGGGTTAATTAACGCCACTATGACATCATCAGAGACACACCTGAGTGACATCATCAGCGATATTTTTTTTCGTAGGATGAGTCCGGGAAAGTCCCACCTTTCCCGCCGTTCCAGCCTCTGATTGGCTAGATGGGCTCCATATTCGACTCCGATTGGCTAGAAGGGCTCTCGCCTGATTGGTTGTTTGATTTGGCTGTGAAACGGCTGTGAAACGCAGGCTGTCGGCAAAGTGTGATAAGTGTCTAGGGTTGTGTCCGAAATCACTCCCTCATTCCCTCCTCCCTACTCACTATATAGTGAATTCAATATAGTGACTCACTGGTCAAATAAAAAAACACTTTCGGACACTACTCCGCCGCACAGTTAATGGCGTATTACGTCGCGTAATTAAAACGTTCCGACCGTGATAATAACGGCCGGTGTAGGTACCATGGATACAACCATGGCAACGGCCGGTGTAGAGGAGTAAAGCAATATATTAAGCGGTATTATAAAACGTAAAGGTGAAATCCGGCGATCTGATTGGTTGTTAACCGTGGTATATTGAGCATATACCACGGCTACTATTCTAAAACCTTATCACAGCGTAGGCTATCACTCCGCGTCAGGCACGTATGACTGGTATGAATGGAAGTTGTTGTCATGTATCCATGACAACGGACTGTTGCCGTCCGTAGCAAATACAGCTGATGTTTTTACGATGTTAAAAAACGGACTAAAGTAGTTGAATTCACATGTTTAAGGTGAACTTTCACCTCCGGGGAGGGTTAACAATGGTAGAGGGGACTGAGCAGTGACTTTCACCTGAAAAAATGCGGAGGAAAAGACGAGCTGCAGAGCTACTTGGAGCTAACGTCTGGAGAGGTGGGACTATTTTTTCACAGTGAGGCTATTTTATTGGATAATATGTATTTCTGGTTGAATAAAACTACATGAAATTGATTGCGTATCCCTCTTTTATATTGCCTTTATTCGTAACCGTTTTATAAAAGCAATATATCACTCCAGTCCGTGGTATATGCTCATTATACCACTCCAAGGGGGTTGTCGTCCCTCCGCTTCGCGTCGGGCCGAACAACGCCCCTTAGCCGTGGTATAATGAGCATATACCACGGCCTGTCGTGATATATTGCTTAAATATATTATATTTAAGCATCAAAGATGTTCAATCAAACCCACATAGTTTGAAACAACGTTCAAAACGCACACAGCCAGTGTCACAACTAAGCATAACGTCCGCTAGCTTAATGCTAACGTTAATGTAAAACACCATAGACGGGCTAACAGAAATTAGCCTCGCTATCCAGAGTCCGTGGTCAGTTTATAACACTTGTTAGGAAATTTGCTCTGACGTTTGTTTTGGGATCTGTGGATGGGATATCTTGCCCAGTGACCATCGGATGCTCATTACATTTCGCGGTGAATTGTGGGATAGATTCAGTCACTATATAGTGAACATTAATAATCACTAAACATTCGGACACCACTACAAAAGGGCGTGGTCACTATATAGTGAGTAGGGGGTGATTTCGGACACAGCCTAGATCTACCTGGACTCTCTCTACTTATCTAGCCTGTCTAGCCTCTACCTGGTCTTTTTACTAAACTTAACCAACTCCTTTCTTCGTTGCCTAAACCCAACCAACGGCACAATTACACTTCCCTCAAACTCTAAATGTAAACTTGGAATATACATTTAAAAACTAAATTTTTCGCAATGTGAAGCCAGCGGGGATCGAACTCGGGTTCACCACACCGCAGGCGAAAACGCAAACCGCTACGTACGCCATGGTGTCTGATTACATTTAATATTTCAGTTGGTGTGTATTTTAGTTTACTACAGTACTGTTGTGAGATGACGTCAATCGGAGGAGAATTCATCCAGCCAATCAGAGGCGGGGAAGGCGGGACTTTCCCAGACCTATCCTACGAAAAAAAATATTGCACATCACCCCCCCCCCCCTCACCCCTCCCTGACTGACTGACTGACTGACCTCCATGCCCTGGACCTTGAGCTTCATGTGGTCCTCTCTGGTCGTCTTCCCATCCTTCCTCTTCTTCCAGCAGTATCCGTCCTTCCTGTACTTCACCTTCTTCCTGTTGTACAGGATGATGCTGCCGTTCTTCGGCCTCAAACACACACACACACACACACACACACACACACAATTATTATTATCATTGATTTATTTAGTCATTTTTAATACATACAGCTGCATCTCAATCAATTAGAACATCATAGAAAGGTTTATTTATGTCAGTAACTCAATTCAAAAAGTGAAACTAACACATTATATAGATGAATGAAACATCTCATGTCTTTATTTATATCATTTCTTCTATTTGTAATAATTATAGCTTCACATTTAATGAATTTAAACTCAAGAAATTGAATATTATGAAAGACCAGTTTATTTATGTCAGTCATTTAGTTCAAAAAGTGAAATCAACATTATATAGATCCATTATTACACAGAATGAAACATTAAATGTCTTTATTTATATAATATCTTCTAGTTGTAATGATAATAGCTTCACATTTAATGAATTTAATCTCAAAAAATTGAATATTACGAAAAACCAGTTTATTTATGTCAGTCATTTAATTCAAAAAGTGAAACTAACATTATATATATATTATATAGATGAATGAAACATTACGTGTCTTAATTTATTGACTTTCTTCTATTTGTAATAATTATAGCTTCACATTTAATGAATTTAATCTCAAAAAATTTAATATTACGAAAGAACAATTAAAAAAAGCATTTTTCATACGGAAATATTGGAATTCTGTAAAGTCTGTCTGTCTATATTGACTCAATACTTGGTGCTGCTAAAACAGAGAATATGATTGGTTGATATGATAATTGGAAAATTACAAATAAAGTGTTTAAATACTTGTTTATGTTTGACTTAAACTAGTGAAAATGGACTTTTCCATGATATTGTAGTTTATTGAGATGCAGCTGCATGTTTCTGTGTGTGTATAAGTATGTATGTAGTATCTGTATATATGCGTGTATATAAATACCTGGTCTTCAGGCTGCAGGAGAGCCACTCATCATGTCTGTCAAACGATATCAGGTAGGAGGCGATCTCCTGCACACACACACACACACACACACGCACACACACACACACACACACACACACACACACAGGGTCAGCCTTTCAGAATAAAACCACAGCACATAGGAGGCTGTGGAAACGCTGAGTCAGTTTATGTAGATTTCTAAATGTTTTTAAGAAAGTGCAGTTGCTATTCACAGGTGTTAGTGGACGTGTTAGTGTGTGAGTCTGAACTCTTCTCGTGAATGAAGAGCAGACATTTTAACAGCCACATCCCATAGTGTCTGTCCCTTCTTCTTTGTGTGTATGTCTTTTCCAGTGAACGCAGTTACGCCACCGTACTTTGATATCGACCTGACTGGGAAACAACCGCCTCATGAGAGTGTACGCAGGTGTTTGACTCATATCCAGGTGTTAAAGGCCCCATGGCATGAAAAATGTGATTTTTGTTATTTTTTCATGCTTGGGGAGGTCTCTGGGCCACGTATAAACTGCCCCATGCATCAAACTGGTCATAAACGGAGAAACACACACCGCCCATTTGAAGGAACTGTCTCTTTAAGACGAGCAGATAGCACTTCCTCCTTTCTGTGATGTCACACACAAGGTAACTCCGCCCACTGTGACCAGTTGTTTTTTTTCAATTTCTATGAATGCAGCTTAGGTTTCAGTTACTTGCCTGTGATTGGCCCGACCACATGCCACTCTAAAACAGTCAGCCAATCAGAGGAGAGGTTCTCATTCTCTCTTCTGATTGGCCAAATGACCTGTGCCCGTTAGAACTCCAGAAAGAGGCAACAGAAAGGGGCAATATAAACCATATTAAGCAGATCACAGGTACTCAAAACCAATGATACATCTTGTTAGGGAAATAAACCCAGAGAAAAGTGCACAGCATGGGCCTTTAATGTAAACACAAGCAGTGACATCACAGCAGTGACATCACAGCAGTGACATCACAGCAGCTTGCTGGGCTCGTACCTCGTTAGTGTTCCAGCGCAGACGCTCGTTGGGAAGTCCGGCGGAGCGCGGCAGACACTCCAGCAGCTTGTTGGGCAGGAACACTTTCCTCTGGCCTTTGTTCTCTGAGGAGCAACAACAGACACACACACACACACACACACACACACAGAGAGAGTTAATAACAACCTACAGTAGATCAATAAAACCCTGTGGTGACCTTTGACCTTCAGCCTCCTCATCCCTCTACATGTATGTTCTTACTTTACTCCTAGTCTTTTGTGTTTCCTCCTCATCTGGGCTCTAAACTCACTCGACCTGTTTACATGAACACTAAATACAGGGATGCAAACGGGTCAGGACCAAAAAAGAGAGGAATTTCCCGGGGGGGGGGGGGGGGGGGTGCTCAACATATTACAATATCTACATTACAATATCCCGGAAAGGCAATTTCCAGTAGTTCAACCCCAACCAAGTATTGAGTGCATATAGATGGACATAGTTTTCAGAAGGTCAACATTTCTATATTAAAAATGCTTAAAAAAAAAAAAAACCTTTGCAATATTTCAATTTTGGAGATACTGATTTTTAGGTCTTCACTGAATGTTAGTCATAATTATTACTATTAAAATAAACTGAATAAATAAAGACATGGGATGTTTCATTCAGTGTGTAATGGACATATAGGCCTATATAATGTGTTAGTTTCACTTTAATTGAACACATTCTACATTGCGGAGGCGACGTCTTTCCACTTAGGGCTTCCTTCACCTCTGAAACGGGGCAGAGCTCCGTGGAAATGTCGTGCCTACATTGGAGGTCGGCTGTTATCAGTATAATCAGAGACCATGAATGAGTTCGCCTCAGTTTCACGTGATTGTCACTGTCAGCCTGTTAGAAAAACATTTTACTGACCCCAGCTGAGACGCTGAGACCCCCCCCCCCAAAAAAAACAAAAACTCTTTGGATCTGAACGATTCACACAAGTCACCTAATTGGTCATGAAAAAAGCGAGTTGAGCTTTTCGGTGCGCTGTTTGCATCCATGTAAATAACACAATAAATCTTTTTTTTTTAAGTATATTTTTTGGCTTTTTTGCCTTTTTTATTTGACAGCACATAGTGAGACAGACAGGAAAGGGGGAGGCAGAGAGAGGGGGAATGACATGCAGGAAAGGTCTGCCTGACGCGGGATTCGAACCGGGGACGCCTGCGTTGAGGACTGTAGCCTCTACATGGGGCGGCCGCCTTAACCACTGCGCCACGCACCGCCCCATAACACAATAAATCTTCAGTTTCCAGGACATTTCACTTGTTTTTCTCCGTTTCCAGGACAGGTTTTCCAGGTTTTCCAGGACGTGTGACGTCACCCACCCACCAAACCAAACCAACACCTGGCCGTTACCGCGGCAACCGAGCCAGCCGGCACAGTCGCTGTCTGACAAGACGAGACTGGATGGGATGGGATGGGACTGACCTGTCTCCGTGGAAACCATCTCCTTGTTGCTCATGGCGACGAGTCCATGCAGGACGAAGTCTCTCTCACACGATGGACGACCGCCGGCGCTGCCCCGCTGCACACACACACACACACACACACACACACACACACACACAGAGATACACACACACACACACACACACACACAGAGAGACACACACACACACACACACACACAGAGAGACACACACACACACACACACACACACACACAGTGATCAGTCAGGAACAACAACAACAAGGTGTGTAACAGGAGATGCCAGCATCACACACACACACACACACACTCCTCCAGCAGGCAGCTCCCTGTTGCCTGGCAACGGCTGCATTTGCACCCACTTTAAATAAAGACAGCGTGTGTGTGTGTGTGTGTGTGTGTGTGTGTGTAGTTATATAACACTGTGGGTTTTTTACATGCAGCCACACAGTGTTAATCACACCTGACTCACTGTCAACACACACACACACACACACACACACTGAACTAATCATCAATATGATCGATCAGCTCATCAATACCTGTCTATCCACCGCCTTGTTCCGATCCACAGTAACGACAGCTGCTCACAACTTATAAATAAATATATAATAATAATAAAAATATTGATAATAAAAAGGCTGAAAACATGTATCGATTATCTAGATATTAACTGATTGGCTGTCATCATCAGCACCAATCAATCGATCGGTGTGATCAGCGCAGGTTGAGCTCAGCCTGATGAGTCTCCGGAGGCCCCGGCTCAGACCGCGGGCTGGCCTGGCCGCCGTGGCCGCCTCACGGAGCTCCTCCCCCGGCCGCAGCCGCTCAGCCGCTCCGGGAGGCTAATGCTAATGCTAATGCTAACACCAACGGTCCCGACGCTGCTTCTGCTTCAGCTCCCTGTAACATCAGTTAAAAACACATCCGGCGACACGACAGCAGCTTTTAACCCGGGATAATCTCACATCACATGCTGAACCGAGCCGTGCCGTGCCGAGCCGGGACAGCGACTTATTTAGACCCGTTAACGGATCAATAAATAAATATTATGATCAACTGTTTGGTTTGTTTAGCTGCTCCGTTCAGTTCAGTTAGCCGCGGCTAGGCTAACGTTAGCTCCGTGGAGAGCCTCTCCACCTCCGGGTTGAGACAACCGGACCCAGGCCGGCCAGAGGGGACCGAACCCCGGACACACGCTGCTCGGTGACCCGGTCCAACCGCCGGAGGAACCGGACCGAACCGGACCAGACCGGAGCAGCAGAGCCGTTCATAAACAAGTCAGTTAAAAACCCCTTTACCTTCCGCCTTCAGCACAGCCGCCATCTTCTCTGGCTCTGACGTCACCGCGTAGTGACGGCGAGGAGGGAGGGGGCGTGGCCTGCTGTCACCGCGAGCAGGTACTCAATGTTTACACTTTACAGGTGAACAGGTAGAAATATAAACCAACAGGTATCACCGTGAAACTCAACAAGTTTAACACTTACAGTAAGACAAATATTTTTTGTATTACAAGTTTTGTCAGATCTTATGTTTAAAGGGACAACGAGGAGTTTCTATTTGGTTATAAAAAAGTCTCATATTAATGTGGATGAATCTCCGTTACCACTTGTTAATGGTCCATTTTAGATAAATCTATGGTTTTGTCTCTATGGTTATTTTGTTATTATTAGTGGAGGAGGAAATGCTGGGCGAGCCGACCAGCGTTTCTTTACTTTGGGTTTCGTGGCGAGTCATGAGAATAACGCCGCCGAATCTCCGTTTATGGTGGGAACTACGACGGTATGTGATCGTCTTCCAACCTCTGACTTTAATTCTTGATGAATGAAAACATGAGTCTGTCTTGCACCGGTCAAAGAATTTCACAGTGCGCGGAGGCTCATAAATGTAGTGTGGAAACACTTCGCTTTTACAAAACTCCTCGTTGTCCCTTTAAATGGACAACGTTGTATCCACAGCTTCTCCACAGCTTCTGACGCTGACCCTCATTCCTACATTTCCTCTCTTTGTCAATTCCTTCTGCTAATTCAGCATGGCTTCAGCTATGGCTTTCAGCATTCACACGCATTTTCCTTATGGAAATGCTCTTTCTAGTCATTCTCACATCTTCCGGCATTTTTTGCAGTCCGACTAGTCCTGTATACTTTCTGCTACTTCAACTATTAAAACATCAAATTGTGCAGCTTCTTCTGGACATTCATTTTTTGTATATACTCTTTATACTTTTTCTCAAATATTAAAAAGGGACAACAAGGAGTTTCTCCATCGGCAGAACGAAAAATTCCGCGGCAATAAAAAAGTCTGATATTAATGTGGATGAATCTACGTTACCACTTGTTAATGGTCCATTTTAGATAAATCTATGGTTTTGTCTCTATGGTTATTTTGTTATTATTAGTGGTGGTGGAAATGCTGGGCGAGCCGACCAGCGTTTCTTTACTTTCGGTTTCGTGGCGAGTCATGAGAATAACGCCGCCGAATCTCCGTTTATGGTGGGAACTACGACGGTATGTGATCGTCTTCCAACCTCTGACTTTAATTCTTGATGAATGAAAACATGAGTCTGTCTTGCACCGGTCAAAGAATTTCACGGTGCGGAGGCTCATAAATGTAGTGTGGAAACACTTCACTTTAACAAAACTTTGCTTTCCAAACTACTTTTGGAAAGCAAAGTGTTTACTACATTTACCATGAGCCTCCGCGCACCGTGAAATTCTTGGACCGGCGCAAGACGGATATATTGAGAACGGTTACACCATATTAAGATATATTTTAATGCATCAACATATTATAAACACATTTTGACAAAAAATTGCAATAATTTTGTTTTTTTTAATAAATTATTGCCTTAGCATTATTTTTGTCCAAACCCTAAGTAACTAGCATTTTGGTGGTCTTCACACAGGGTGCCTCCGGTTTGAAGGCTGTCCCTCCCAAATCTATGATTGGACATTCGAGATGTCATGTGATTTTGATAATGCAATATCACAGCTTGTGTGAGCCCACATTTACATTAACTTTCTTTTGCTATAGGAAGACCTACACTCATTTAAAGCTTAAGTGTCCCACATTAGGCGAAATCACCCTATTAGTTTTGTTTTTCTTTATTGTTTAACAACTGATCAAAACATGTGATTAAATAGAGTTAGTACTGCGGCTGCGTGTTGAGTGGACGACCAGCAGGAGGCGTCAGTGAGCGACACAGAGACCAGAGACCGTTTAGAGAAAATATCTGTGGTTTATTTTGTATAAAAGTGGAGCGTGTCGTCCAGCGGGGGGCGCTGCGCTGCGCCGAGCTGGCCGAGGCTCTGGGTGGCGCCGCTGGTGGCGTTGGCTGCTCCTCCCTCGTTACCATGACGACTCAGACAGGAAGAAACCAAGGCGTTTCTTTTCAAATTAAAACGTCTTTATAAAAAGAAGGGGCAGCAGCTGCCCAGTCGGTCGTGTTTCTGTTTTAAACCCTGACGTCGTCTTATTTTGAAAACCAAACAGGAAACACACGTTATGAATGAAATCATTGTTCATTTAGTTTTAAAGGGATAGTATCATGTTTTTTAAAGTGTGGTTGTATGATCTACAAATAGCCCCTAAGTACTTTAATTGCAGTAGAAGACTCTCTGCACTCCTCCCGTTAGCAACGCCAGCCCATAATAGCCCTGCCCAGAGATTTACAACATACAGTGTTGTGAACAGACCCAAAGAAACGGCCTATTTTCACGGCCTAAAAGAGGTTTTACCTGAAAAAAAAATACACAGTTCCATTGTTCGCTATAATATAATTTTTTCCAGCCCTTCAAAGTGCAGGAAAAACACAGTTTTTATTTGGACCTAACCAACTCACGTATCCCTCTGCCCAGGGTTAGCGCCCGCTGAAAAATTATATTATAGCGAACAATGGAACTGTGTTTTTTTTTTCCAGGTAAAACCTCTTTTAGGCCGTGAAAATAGGCCGTTTCTTTGGGTCTGTTCACAACACTGTATGTTGTAAATCTCTGGGCAGGGCTATTATGGGCTGGCGTTGCTAACGGGAGGAGTGCAGAGAGTCTTCTACTGCAATTAAAGCTTAGGGGCTATTTGTAGATCATACAACCCCACTTTAAAAAAAATGATACTATCCCTTTAAGGTGACAAACATTTTGATCGTTTTCCTTTCTCTGCTGCTGACTTCCTGTGTGGCTTTTAATGTGAAATGCCGAACAGGAAGTGTCAACGGCTCATTCACATTGTTGCTGCTCCTCCTACAAAATAAAAGCCTCAGCTGCAACAACAGTGTGGCGTTTCTGTTGAGCTGCGTCAACAAAAACTCATCACTTCCTGTTGTCTTTTCACAATAAGAGCGAGTTGACTAGAGGGCAGGCGGACAGGAAGTAAAGTCAGCAGCAGCAGCAACAGCGCCACCAACAGCTCACACAGAGAACTACAACAGCTGGACGACCGCTCCAGACCCAGGAAGAGGAGTTAAGACTTCAACAGCAATAATCAATCAATAACCAATATCTGATCAACTTCATCAGCAGTGAAGAAGAGAGTAAAAAAAAAAAAAAAAAAAAAAAAAGAACAAAAAGAACAACGAGTTCACGGCAGAGAGAGAGAGAGAGAGAGAGAGAAGTTGAAGAAGAGAGAGAGAGAGGTTGGTTTACAGTGGGAAGAAGAAAAGAAAAACAAGCTCAGATTTAAACTCCACAGGAACAACTCTGTGTGTGTGTGTGTGTGTGTGTGTGTGTGTGTGTGTGTGTGTGTGTGTGTGTGTGTGTGTGTGTGTGTGTGTGTGTGTGTGTGTTGACATGGCGACGGCTCAGCTCCAGGGTCAAAGGTCAAAGGTCATCACATGCCCTGCCTGATGCTCTGGATGATCTGGAAGATGGCTGCAGAGGAAACACAACACTCACTGTTAACAACTACAACTACAACACAACACAACATGATACAATATAATATATGATGTAATAATATAATTTAATTTAATATAATATAATATAATATAATGTAATGTAATGCAATATAATATAATGTAATGTAATGCAATGCAATGTGATGTAATGTAATATATGATATAATATAGTATAATACATAATATAATGTGATATAATATGATATATGACATAATATAATATATAATATAATGTGATATAATATGTAATGTAGTATATAATATAATATATAATGTAATGTAATATTACGATATGTCATATAATATAATACGACATAATAAACTATATATGTATATGTCGTGTAATGTAATATAATATAGTATAGTATAATAAAATATAATGTGATGTAATGTATAGTAACATATCTAGTAATATATGATATTATGTAAATTATTATGTATTATTATTATGTAAATATGTGCAACCATGTGAAGAATGTATACCATGAATGGAATAAATCAAAATAAAATGAAATATAATATATTATATCGTATTACTTTACATTATATTTTATTTTATCATATATTATATTACATTATACTATATAATATACTATAATGTGATGTAATGTAATGTAATATAATATAATTTACAATACAATAAAACTTTATTGTCCACCATCGTGGAAAATTGTCTGAGATAATATAATACTGTATATAATATAATGTGATGTAATATATAATAGTATTATAATATAATATATGTATAATAATATAACAAATATAATATGATATAATATATGATATAATGTCGTATAAAAAAAGAGAATAGAATGTGATATAATGATATAATATAAATAATGTAATATATTACATTACTTATATTATATCACACAGTAATGAAATTAAATTGCATTATCATATATATGATATAATGTAATTTAATTTAATATATGATATAATGTAATATAATATGTAATGCAATGTGATGTGATGTAATGTAATATATGATATGATATAATATGAACCAGTAGTTTCATCTCCGTTGCCATAGTTACACGTCTGAGTGTTGTGGAACTCACCTGACCCACACACCACGAAGACGAAGAGGGCGAGCAGCCACGGCCCCACGGGAGACTTCTCATCGTTGACGGGCCGCTGCAACACACACACACACACACACACACACACACACACACACACACACACACACACACACACACACACACACACACACACACACAATATAATTATAGATAAATAATTCCCCTCATTTTACAGACTGGACCTTTAAAACTGAGAAAACTAACTCAAGTCTCCCTCATTTCAGACCATGTAGACTTTTTTGACCCCCACTCTTAAAGGGATAGTTCAACATTTTGTCAAATTGTCCCATTGCCATAATAATCCCTATAGTCATAGCAGTAGGTTCGTTACCTTTAATTGTCGGTGCAAGCTGTTTTTAGAACGGCGGAGCAGAGCCGTGAGCTGCTCAGAGCTACGCTACGGAGGCTCATTATGGGATTTCTTGGTTTCCCTCCATCAAACTCATCAAATACACAATCCAACAACTCCACAACGCTCTGGTGGACAAGTTGTGAGCTGCACATTCACCACGCTATGAGATAATAACACAACGTTACCACACAGAGTTGTTTTAGAGGGAAATACAGAGACTGTTGATGAAAAACTGTCCCTGAAGGCAACGTGCATCAGTGGTTTTACATGAATTTTGGAGTTGTTGGATCTAAATGAATGTAAGGAGCTTTAACTCTTGTTAGTGAGAATGAACTCTTTGAAAGCAGCTGCACTGATGTGCTGCTTTTAGGGGTTAGGGTTTCCTTCTTTGACAAACACAGCTTGTGTCCAATAGGATTTTAGAAAAAGACCTGAAAGTATCGAGTACTTTTCAGCCTTCCTACTAATTAACTCCAGTAAAAGTACAAATATATGTCTTGGAAATGTATTCAAGTAAGAGTAATATGTACCAAAGAAATCTAATACTCAAGTAAATTACAAATCCTCTGCATATGTACTTAAGTACAGTACTCAAGTAAATTTACTCCATTACTGTCCACCACTGATAATAATACACTGCTCAAAAAAATAAAGGGAATACTTAAACAACACATCTTAGATCTCAATTAATGAAATATTGCAGTTTAAAATCGTTATTCAATATATAGTAGAGTGTGTTGAAAACAAAAAAAATGATAAATGTAAATCACAATTATCATCCCAGGTTGATTTCACACAGGTGTGATATAGCTACTTGGAGTTACAATGTAGTGTTCCCTTTATTTTTTTTGAGCAGTGTATGAAGTAGAATTGACACGGCTGATAGCATTAGCCGCTAATGCTAATGCTACCTCCAGCAGACCGGGGCTGGCGGAGCGCAGCGGCCGCTCCAGGGAGCCTGTGAGGCGGGGAGAAGGAGTGAGCAGCAGCGGCCTGTGTGGACTGAGGGGATGATGCGTTCAGGGACACAGGTTAAATCAGACCCGACCTAGGCTGTACGTAACTAATAATACCGTAGTAATAATAATAATAATAATATAAAGTAGAATTGACACGGCTGATAGCATTAGCCGCTCATGCTACCTCCAGCAGGCAGACCGGGGCTGGCGGAGCGCAGCGGCCGCTCCAGGGAGCCTGTGAGGCGGGGAGAGGGAGTGAGCAGCAGCGGCCTGTGTGGAGCTGTGGGGATGATGCGTTCAGGGACACAGGTTAAATCAGACCCGACCTAGGCTGTACGTAACTAATAGTAACTAATAATACCGTAGTAATAATAATATAAAGTAGAATTGACACGGCTGATAGCATTAGCCGCTCATGCTACCTCCAGCAGGCAGACCGGGGCTGGCGGAGCGCAGCGGCCGCTCTAGGGAGCCTGTGAGGCGGGGAGAGGGAGTGAGCAGCAGCGGCCTGTGTGGAGCTGTGGAGGCTCCTTACCGAGGTCTTCTGGACGTGTCCCCGCTGTGTGATCGTCTTGCTGTGCCGCTCGTTGGCCACTTTCATCCGCTGCACCGCCGACATGTTGTCAGGCAGACCGACCGACCGACCGACCGACCGGACTGGACCAGACCACCGGGACCGGAGGAGGAGCAGCAGGAGGAGGAGCAGGAGGAGGAGGTGGAGGAGGTGCAAAGGAGGCCGGTGCCGGTGGAAGGAGCTTCCCGCTGGGCTGCAGCTGTAGGGAGCAGGAGCAGGAGGAGGTGGAGGAGGTGCAGGAGGTGCAGGAGGAGCAGGAGGAGCAGGAGGAGAGAGAACCGTGTAGATGGAGCTGGTTCGGTCCGGTCGGTGCTGCTGCTGCTGCTGCTGCTGCTAACGGTTAGCTTAGTTAGCTTAGCTCGCTGCTAGCGGAGCAGCTAACGGAGCTAGCAGTCACGTGACCGGGGAGCAGGAGGAGGAGGAGCAGGAGGAGGTGCTGCCCCCCGGTGGCGGGAAGAGGAAACAGCTGCTGTTACAATAGTCCAGGAAATCTAGTTCATTTTGGACCCAAAAATAGAACTAACTTAAAGGGACAACGAGGAGTTTTGGAAAAGCGAAGCGTTTTCACACTACATTTATGAGCCTCCGCGCGCACCGTACATTTCTTTGACCGGGCGCAAGACAGACTCATGTTTTCATTCATCAATAATTAAAGTCAGAGGTTCAAAGAGGTTCACATACCACCGTAGTTCCGACCATAAACGGCGATGCGGCTGCGTTATTCTCATGATTCGCAACGAAGGAAACGCTGGTCGGCTCGACCAGCACTTCCGCCACCACTAATAATAACAAAATAACGATAGAGACAGAACGATATATTTATCGAAAATGGGCCCATTAACAAGTATGGGTAGCGGAGATTCATCCACATTAACGTGAGACTTTTTTATAACCGAATAGAAACTCCTCGTTGTCCCTTTAATTGTAACCAGGGCCGGCCCTAGGATGTTGGTGGCCCCCTAAACAAGGTTTTTGTTTGTGGCCCACTCTAAGCACAAACACCAATCACTGGTTAAAACTGAACACAGACATAAGCCGGTGCATATTCTCATTTGCCCAGGTCATAGTATTTCAAAGGAGGTTAAATCGAAAGCAACTGGACTTAGTTATTTGTCTAGGAAAACCTAACAAATGAACACAGACATGTTTATGCCTCTGAGGTTTGAGGCCATTTTCTCGACTTTTACATATTTTCTTAAATTTATCTTTTTAAGATAGATGTAACAATACTCAAGTGTTTTATGTCTAAATATTAGACCCTCCGCTGTAAGCATACTGAGGCCAGTTTGTCCTAGAACACTGTAGAAAGAAATAATTTAGGCCAAATGCTGGAAATTTGAGGTCTGCTTTTTGAAAAATTTCAAATCCCTTGTGAAAACACTCCTTCAGTCATGAGAATGAACTGTTTTGGTGCTTGAAATAGGATATGAATACAGTAGCCTAATAGATAAGTGTAGAAAACAAGTCTAAAATGAAATTTTGTAAGATTGCTTTTTGAGCACAAATGTTGTCATTCTGCCGTTCTATTGTCACCAAATGTCTCAAATGTGAGATAAAAGAAGCTGAATATTGACTTCAAATTACATATACTAAATTTAGCTGATAGCGTGCGTGCAGACCTCAGGATGTTTAAATGACTTGAATGAACCTCTGTACCTTTCTGATCATGTGGCCCCCCACCTAACGGCTGTGGCCCTAAACAACCGCATAGAGTGTTTATGCCAGCGGCCGGCCCTGATTGTAACAGAATGTTTTTCACCGTCCATCATTTCTTTGAGGTGTCCAGAACAACATACTAAAAGTCCTAAGAAATCCTAGTTGGGGAAATATGTTTAATTCTCATCAATCCAACATTGATTTACTGTATAAAGTCTATGGTGCCAATAAGGCCAGACAACAATACACCCCAATGGGGCTTTTTTTTCCTTTACTGCTATCACAATGAAACTTTACACAATGAAAGTATTCATGAAATGTAACATTTTTTGTATTACAAGTTTCTTTGAAAATTAATTTGAATATGCAAATGAGACACACACTAATGGAATATGCCCAAATTTGTACATCCGAATAGGCTGTTTTCCCCTTTACTCCTACCACAATGAAACTTTACACAATTAAAGTTATACATGAATTAAAATTATACATGAAAAGTAACATTTTTTGTATTACAAGTTTCTTGGAAAATGAATTTGAATACGCAAATGAGCTCAACACTAATTGACTAATGGTCAAGAAGCCATAAAGCCGCGAGCAGCAAAAACAGGGGCCAAATAACTAAGTTCTTAGTCCGGCTCATATGTTGTTGAACATAACAGCATATTTAATATAACATCACACACAGTCGGTGAAACGACTTTAATGTATTCTGACTTTCTTCTGATGTTCTCTGCAAACTGGGGGGAAAGTCGTTAGGTAAGGCTTGTTTGCTAATAAGAAATGGATTTAGAAAGCAACTGGAGACAAAATAAGTCTTGTGGCAACCAGTGACCCAGGTAAGTGTGGCAAGTGACATCAAATTGTGTGTATGCATAGGTTAACTTACTGAATGGACATGAATGTGTTAGTTATTTGGCCCCTGTTTTTGCTGCTTGCGGCTTTATGGCTTCTTGACCATAACTCAATTAGTGTTGAGCTCATTTGCATATTCAAATTCATTTTAAAAGAAACTTGTAATACAAAAAAATTTACTTTTCATGTATACTTTCATTGTGTAAAGTTTCATTGTGGTAGGAGTAAAGGGGGAAAAAAACAAGCCTATTCGCATGTATTTTGGGCATATTCCATTAGTGTATGGCTCATTTGCATATTCAAATTAATTTTAAAAGAAACTTGTAATACAAAAAATGTTACATTTCATTAATACTTTAATTGTGTAAAGTTTCATTGTGATAGCAGTAATGGAAAAAAAATAGCCCCATTGGGGTATATTGTTGTCTGGCCTTATTGGCACCATAGACTTTATACAGTAAATCAATGTTGGATTGATGAGAATTAAACATATTTCCCCAATTAGGATTTCTTAGGACATTTAGTATGTTGTTCTGGACACCTCAAAGAAATGATGTATGGTGAAAAACATTCTGTTACAATTAGTCTGTCGGAAAATGCTATTTTGCCTGGACTACAAGGAAATCAATAAGATAGACACTGATCACAAGTGGAGACGGGAAAGATTGATAAAGGAGCCGTTACAGAAATATTAAGAGCACGTGGCGCGCTACATGTTAGCTACATGCTAATATTCTGCTCTAACAGGTGTGTCCTGTCCTGACATTTTGAGGACCGTTCCAATGCATTTCTGGGACAAAAAAATCTGAAAAGGTTTAAAGGGACAACGAGGAGTTTCTATTCGGTTATAAAAAAAGTCTCATATTAATGTGGATGAATCTACGTTACCACTTGTTAATGGCTCCATTTTCAATAAATATATCGTTTTGTCTCTATCGTTATTTTGTTATTTTAATTAGTGGCGGAAACGCTGGGCGAGCCGACCAGCGTTTCCTCACTTTCGGTTTCGCGGCCGCTGCCATTTGCTATCTACATGTTAGCTAGATGCTAATATTCTGTTCTAACAGGACGGACCACGGATAACTCTGAAACTTCTCCCAGCCCTTAGTCGACATGAGGGTGAGTAGATAATGAGTGAAATTTCAATTTTGGGTGAACTATCCCTTTAATATTTGAAAAAAGTATTTAAAAAATTGAATGTCCAGAAGAAGCTGCACAATTTGATGTTTTAATTGTTGAAGCAGCAGAAAGTATACAGGACTAGTCGGACTGCAAAAAATGCCGGAAGATGTGAGAATTCCTAGAAAGAGCATTTCCATAAGGAAAATGCGTGTGAATGCTGAAAGCCATAGCTGAAGCCATAGCTGAATTAGCAGAAGAAATGGACAAAGAGAGGAAATGTAGTATGTGTGATGACATCACAACAGCTGGCAGCACGAGGCCCCGCCCCCTAAACCCAGCCAGTCCAAATATGGGCGGAGAGGGAGACTTCAGTTCACACAGGTTAGTGGTGGTGATGGAGCTGCCACCTGCTGACCCGAATCAATACATTTCACGTACATTTCCGGTAAATTTCCAGAAACTTTCCATGGGAAGTTAAGCTGGGGAATTTTGGAAATATTCCAAATTGGAAACTTTCCATGGGAAATATGGGAATTTATAGGAACTATGGGGAATTTATGGGAATTAACTGGAAATTGTGGGTAATTTAAACCAACAGTATCATGTCCAAACATAAATGTAAATTTTGTTTTGTCATAATCAGACATCCATGCAAAATAACACAACTAAAAAACATAGTAGAACTTCAGAGTAGAACTTTATCAAGTTTTAATTCTTGTATGAACAATCAATTATTTTACTGAACAACAAAAACATGAATGTTGAGTAAAATATTAGTAATTACTTATTAAGGGCCAACCTTCAATTTTGTAAATTTTGGATTTATTCCCATATATTCCTGTTAATTCCCATGGAAAGTTTCCAACTTTGAAAATTCCCAGAATTTTGCAACCCTAAACACAACACAAAGGCTGTATTCGAAACCGCATACTCTCCTGCCAGTACGTACTGATTTGGCCAAAATGCAGTATGCAGTATGGAAACAAAAGCAAAATCTACAGTATGTGAAAAATTCCCGGATGTCGTACTGATTTGGGAAATATCTCCAGTATCTGACCAGTCTACATTGCGTACTGTATCCCACAATGCAATGCTCCCCTGACGTCTAACCGTAACCAAAGACGGTAGTGAAGTATCGGCCGTAACCATGTTGTATAGTTTAATAAAATAAAACTTAATGCAGACTGATGTGTTCATTGTAAAACATGTATTTCTTGATGTAAATGTGGTGGTTTGTGTCCGTAGGTTCCAGAGTCCCGAGGCAGCGCTGCTCTTCTGTCCAATACACACAGGAAGCTTCATTTTACATTCAGACTAACTAATGCTACTGATACAGCTGTTAGATTTCATCACTGAGACCAACATTTATCTCCTAGAAATAATTTAACCAGCCGGTGGTAAACCTCTAAAAACCTGCGGGGAAGTTAATTAGCGATCGTTTTCTCCTCCCGGGATGACGACGGAGGTTGGCCGGCCGAGCAGCTCGCACACAAACACACTAATAAATGAAGCGACACAGGGCCAAGTGGAGTTTCTCTTTTATTTACTGCAGCCAGGCTGCAACTCACACACACGCACACACACACACACGCCTGCATGTTGAACACATGGTCGTTTATCACACACACGCACACACACACACACCTGCATGTTGAACACATGGTCGTTTATCACACACACACACACACAGGGCCGTTGTATAGGGGAGAAAGGTGATGATAACTCTAGGGGCCCAGCGCCCAGTGGGGCCCATAAAAAACCCCAGTAGTCTAATCTTTGTATGACTGATTTATTCTGCGTAAGACCCTGACTAATACTCATAGTACACTGTAAAAACTCAACATCTTTCCAAGAATATTTGTCTTATTTCTTGTCCAAATGTCTCATTTCTAGTCAAAACTAATCTCTTTCCACTTAAAATAAGACTCATTAGCTAAAAATTAACTTGTTTCTAGATCATTTTCACTTAAATTCACAATAAATAGAAAAATCTGCCAGTGAAAGTAAGTTTTTTGTGCTTGTAATAAGGAAGAAAAACTTGCTCCACTATCAGATTTATTCCAAGTGAAAATCTGCTTGAAAGAAGTAAAAAGTATCTAAAAACAAGCTGCTTTTAATATGATGAGTCTTATTTTAAGTAGAATAAGATTTGTTTTGACTAGAAATGACATTTTGACTAAAGAAGGCTGAATAAAAAACGATAATACATTACGTAGTCTAAGAAAAAAAAAAAAGGAAAAGTTAGGGGGAGGGGCCCACTTTAGTATTCTTTAAGGGGGCCCAGAATTCCTAGCAACGGCCCTGCACACACACACACATGCCTGCATGTTGAACACATGGTCGTCTATCACACGCTGTCTTGTCGCCAGCGGTTTCGTTAGTAAAGTTCCAGCGTGGCGTCTCCGACTGACGGGTCGGTGACGACGACACGCGGCATCCTCTAGTAGTGGTGGTTACCCTGGTAACGAGGCACAGAAAACAAAACGCTCTCTCTAACAGCCCAGGCCGCTGATGGCGCCGATGCGGTCCATCTTCATCCCGAAGCATCCTCTTCCTCCCACTCCCACCATGGACTTGCGGCTGCGCCTCCTCATCCGGCCCTGGCGCCGCAGGAAGTCCAGGAAGAACTGAGGCACCGGCCCCTCCCCCTCCTGTCTGCCGCCGTCGGCCAATCCCCTCGCAGCGGCCGCAGAGGGGGCGGGGCCTCCAGCAGAGCCCTCAGTGACTTCACCAGAGGGGGCCAAGATGAGAGACGAGAGGCTAGAGCCAAACAGAGACTGTAACACCTGGGGGGGGAGAGAGAGAACATGACGACTGGTGATGAAGATGATGAGGATGATGATGATGAAGTTGGGCTGTGTCCCAAATCACTCCCTCATTCCCTCCTCCCTACTCACCATAGACCAGAGCGGCATCTCTATGCAAATGAGAATGACTGATGCATCCTGGGTAATTTAGGGGCAGCACCCGGCATTTTTACTAAATTGCACTCAGTGGCTTTTTGTGTTTTGATGGAGCGTAGACTAACTAACAATCAATTTGAATGTTTTATTTTGTGTTTCTTTTGTAGCACTATGTCTCATAATTATTTTGACACCCTCTTTGAAACCCACCGTTCAAGCTATCTTGAAAAATTACAATGAATGAATCTAGCGGTATGCTCCTTTAGCCTCCCACAATGATCAATGACTCCACATAGTGGCCAGAAATGTCTGACCCAGACAACTACACGTATTTGGTTAAAATGTTCCGACCGCGATCGTAATGGCCGGTGTAGGCACCAAAATAAAAAGAGCAGTAAAGCAATATATTAAAGCAGAAGTGAGTGATCCGGTCGTTTTCGCTAATGCTGCGTTCCAGGCAGGCTTTTGAAATCGTAAATTACAGCTTCAAGTCACAACTTACGACTTTGTAGCGTTCCAGGCAACCCACTCGTGTTTTTCCGCCCTGTTTTACCGGTGAAAGTCACTATAACGGCCACTCGTAACTTCTGACCGGTGAACTCGTACCAGATCGAACTGGTACCACTTCACGGTCGGAAAAATACGAGTTTCCTTGAACGCACCATAACAGTCCTCGTCGCTACGTCACCACATTCACGGCGTTCCTTGGCTGCACACACAGCCCTGCATGCCGTTCTCTCTCCTCATTGGATAAAAACTGTAGGATACGATAAATGTTTTCTCTTCGGCTCAGAGCAGAGCAGAGGGACTGACAGACCCGTGTTTCAGACCAAACACTCTATGTAAGTGATTGCTGTCGGAAGATATAACTATTTAAGACTTATATTAACACAAATATATCACTCACTTCTGCTTTAAGCGGCAATATATTGCATATTTAAAGGGTGCTGGGCGAGCCGACCAGTGTTTCTTTACCTTTTGTTTCGCGGACGCTGCCCGGCGAGTCATGAGAATAACGCCGCCGAATCACCGTTTATGGTGGGAACTACGACGGTATGTGATCGTATTCCAACCTCTGACTTTAATTCTTGATGAATGAAAACATGAGTCTGTCTTGCACCGGTCAAAGAATTTCACGGTGCGGAGGCTCATAAATGTAGTGAGAAAACACTTCGCTTTTCCAAAACTCCTCGTTGTCCCTTTAAGCATCAAAGATGTTCAATCAAACCCACATAGTTTGAGACAACGTTCAAAACACACAGCCAGTGTCACAACTAAGCATAAAGTCCGCTGGCTTAATGCTAACGTATAATGTAAAACCCCATAGACGGGCTAACAGAAATTAGCTTCGCTATCCAGAGTCTGTGGTTAGTTTATAACGCTTGTTAGGAAATTTGCTCCGACATTTGTTGTGGGAGTCTGTGGAAGCCGCGACCGGACAACTCTGGCAGCTGGACACATTTATTGAGGCTGCTGCACTACTGCATTTATTTGGTAGCTACACCGGTCACTACTGCATTTATTTGGTAGCTACACCGGTCGCTACTTCATTTATTTGGTAGCTACACCGGTCACTACTGCATTTATTTGGTAGCTACACCGGTCGCTACTTGCATTTATTTGGTAGCTACACCGGTCGCTACTTGCATTTATTTGGTAGCTACACCGGTCACTACTGCATTTATTTGGTAGCTACACCGGTCACTACTGCATTTATTTGGTAGCTACACCGGTCACTACTTGCATTTATTTGGTAGCTACACCGGTCGCTACTTGCATTTATTTGGTAGCTACACCGGTCACTACTGCATTTATTTGGTAGCTACACCGGTCACTACTTCATTTATTTGGTAGCTACACCGGTCGCTACTTGCATTTATTTGGTAGCTACACCGGTCACTACTGCATTTATTTGGTAGCTACACCGGTCACTACTTCATTTATTTGGTAGCTACACCGGTCGCTACTTCATTTATTTGGTAGCTACACCGGTCACTACTGCATTTATTTGGTAGCTACACCGGTCGCTACTTCATTTATTTGGTAGCTACACCGGTCTCTACTTCATTTATTTGGTAGATACACCGGTCGCTACTTCATTTATTTGGTAGCTACACCGGTCGCTACTGCATTTATTTGGTAGCTACACCGGTCGCTACTGCATTTATTTGGTAGCTACACCGGTCGCTACTGCATTTATTTGGTAGCTACACCGGTCGCTACTGCATTTATTTGGTAGCTACACCGGTCGCTACTGCATTTATTTGGTAGCTACACCGGTCGCTACTGCATTTATTTGGTAGCTACACCGGTCGTTCTGGGCCGGTGTGGTAACGTCGATCCGTCACCGCAATGCATGATGGGATATCTTGCTCCGGTTAGTGACCATCGGATGTTCACTACATTTTGCGGTGAATTGTGGGATAGATGAAGAACATGACAACAGAACGACTGGTGACGAAGACGATGGCGGTCATGAAGATGATGAAGATGACGGTCACACACCTGTCTGTCGTCCTGTCGAGACGGCGAAGGTCTCGACTCCACGGCGACGACGGTGAGGAAGAGGAGGAGCAGAGGAACAAAGGAGAAGGAAGATGAAGAGGCCATCTATAGTAACAACACAAGAAAAGGGTTTTTAAAACAAAAAGACACACACACACCGGACCAGATTTGCATAAATGAACGTAGGTTGTTGTGACACAGAGATTAAAGGGTTAGACTGTAACTCATCAATATATTCTCTACAGGTCCAATCAGACTGTTTCTCTCTGTTATTGATCCGATCAGAGGGCCCAGCTGTTCTAAAGGTGTAATCTGGATAAAAATTATCCGGATTTTGAAATCCCTTTTTTTTTGCAATCCAGGATCACGTAGCTAATCCGTCTTAATTTTATCCCAGTTGTTCAAAGCGAAGTAGGATTGGATCAGTCTGATCCAGATCCAAATTTTCAAGATGACCAAATCCGGATACTGAGTGCTCTAGATGGGACTGTGCATCAGACTGAAGGCTGATTGGTCTGTTAACAACAGGTAGAACAGCAGCATGAGGTCTCTCACAGTGTGTTTATAAGAAAAGGGAGTGTATGTATTGTTTTCTGAGCTCTTTGTTGTTTCTTCAATGTCTTCTAAACAGCCAGACTTTGCTTATGACTTAAATACTTGTTTGGGACTTGTTTTTTAGGACACTATAATGTGTTACTTATTTTATGTGACTTTTTTTCTCTCTTTCTTTATCTTTTTTAATATATTCGTAATGGAGACTAATCAATCAATAAATAAATCAATCAATCAATCAGCCAGACTCTATCTGGTTGTATTTTAAAAAGCAAATACAGTACATTAGGGAAATTGTGACTATTTCCCCATGTGTTTCAAATTCAAACTTCAAATTTCAAAATTCAAACTTCAAATTTTAAAATTAAAACTTCAAATGTCATTAAATTCAGTTTGGGGAAAAGTAGTTGGTGAAAAGTTTTTCAGTTGTAGAATATTCAAAAGTAAAATTATTTACTAATCACTGTTGTGGTAAAATTAGGTGCAAGATATAAATCAATAAATGTATAAATACTACATTATGAATATTGTTTATTTGACCAGTTTAAATTTAATTTAAACTGCTAGGATCAGAATAATCCTGTTTTTTTGGATCAAAGTTTTCCTGATCTGACTAAAAGGTTCTGAACAACACAAACTGAGGGTTTGATCCAGATGAAAACCAAGACCGGATCACGTGGTCTGGTGGTCTCAGGACCTGGTTTTAGCTTGAAATATAGACTTATATAGACGGAACAATTTCTCATGTCGGGGCTTCAATACAAGAGGGACATTACAGACGAGCAGCATGGAGGTATTTGGATGTTTTTTGGTGTGTCTTTTTGTTACGAAGACAGTTGGTATCCATTTGCAACCGTTATATGGACATGCACTGCTACGCCGAGACCCCCTGTAACTCAGAGAAGCCACGGAGGACTCTGAAACTTCTCCCAGCCCTTAGTCCACATGAGGGGGAGGAGATAATGAGTTCAATTTAAATTTTGGGTGAACTATTCCTTTAAGGACAAAGTGCCCGCTCCTGGCTTTTAAAACCAGGTTGAACCAAGTTGAGATATAGTGACTCAAAAAAATGAGCTCAACCCAAATGGTCGAGCAGGCAGTTAAAGGGTTAATGTTTTAATTTAACCTGAATCTAAAGGTTATTGATCGGTGATCGGTGCTGATCGGTGACTTACTGTTGCAGAGAAATCAAATCCGATCAATTAGAGGAAAAAAGATGAAGAAAAAGAAGTATCCCAGCAGACTCCAGAAGAATGTCGTTGTCGTCCAAGACTGAAGTTACTTTATAAAAATAAAAACGTAAATGTGTTTGGTTGGTTCGGTGTGAGTCCTGAGTGAGGACGCGGTCTGGGGGGGCGACCTGCACCACGACGCCTTTATACCCCACCGCCGTGATGTCACACATTCCTGCTGCCGTCTCCCCCGACGACGCTCTCTCACACACACACACACACACACACACACACACACACACACACACACACACACACACACACACACACACACACACACACACACACACACACACACACACACTCGTTCACTTCTACTACTTCGTCTCAGGAGGAGGGCACATGGTGAGATGAAGAGGTGCTGGAAGTCTTTGAGGGAGTTCAAGGTCCTTAAAGGATAATTACCTTTTCTTTTTCTTTTTTTACAATCTGGACCTTATTTCTGGCATAAAATCAGATCATTTCACCCAAGTTTTAATTCTTGTCTGAACAATCAATTCTTTTTACAACAAAAACATGAATGTTGAGTAAAATATTACTCACATAGACGCTTGTTTATCCTGTTACATGCAGCGTCTGTTGTCTGTCTGACGTCTGCCCCATTTCACGTGAATGCAACATCAAGAATATGTTCCGATATGCAACCACACCGCTAGATGGGGGGAATTCCTACATATTATACCTTTAAATGTGGTTGTTTTAGCCAAGATTATGCTTCAATATATTTTCCCCAACTATATTTAAGTTCCCTGTTATGGGCCAACCTTCAGTTTTGTTTTATTCCCGTCTATTCCCATATATTCCCGTTAATTCCCATGGAAAGTTTCCAACTTTGAAAGTTCCCGGAATTTTGCAACCATATTACCGTTTTTTACATTCTGGACCTTATTTCTCTCATAAAATCCGATAATTTCCTCCCCCAGATAACTTTGGTGTCATTACAAGTGGTTGTGATGAAATGAGCTCCAGCCGAGAGCCGCGTATCCTCTAAGTGGGCTCTAAGTCGACCCTAGGGTTCATGTAAAGACTGAGCACTGGGTGTTGCACCAAAGACACATTGTAATGTTGGATTTATGTTGTGAATGGAGTTATGAGGTAGTTTGTGTTTATCTTTAAATGTGACCTTTGAGGGTAACATTTATGCTTTTTTGTAAATGTATGTTTTTGGTATTTTGTTATTATTTGTGTGAAACCTTGGACGTCATGGGACGCAAGACAAATTTCAGAGTGATCTGACAATAAAGTGTAATCTTATCTTATCCGTATAATGGAGTCTACAGGGCAGCAGAATGCAGCCTCTAAATAACACATTATCTGCAGAGAAACTCCTTCATATGAGCGACGGTTTG
>NC_139909.1:1416865-1451865 GCF_905171665.1 Trachurus trachurus
AATGCCCATATCGCACCCACAAAACACTTGATTGGCTTCCCCCTAACGCGAGAATGCACTCTCACTGGTTACAGTTCATCTTTAAAGGTGTACAGAAAAGAGATTGAATTTGAGCCTCTGGGTCATAAAAGTAGTGTAATAACTCATCTATGAAAGTGGATGCCCCCTCATACAGGAGTATGAGGACATGCCCCCTCATACAAGAGGACATGGCCCCTCATACAGGAGGCAATGCCCCCTCATACAGGAGGATATGCCCCCTCATACAGGAGTATGAGGATATGCCCCTTCATACAGGACGACATGCCCCCTCATACAGGAGGATATGCCCCCTCATACAGGAGTATATGAGGGGTATACTCCTGTAAGCGGATATGCCCCCTCATACAAGAGTATATGAGGGGGCATATCCTCATACAGGAGTATATGCCCCCTCATATACTCCTGTGTGAGGATATGCCCGCTCTCATACTCCTGTGTGAGGATATGCCCGCTCTCATACTCCTGTGTGAGGATATGCCCCCTCTTATACCCCTGTCTGAGGATATGCCCGCTCTTATACCCCTGTGTGAGGATTTGCCCGCTCTTATACTCCTGTGTGAGGATATGCCCACACTTATACTCCTGTGTGAGGATATGCCCGCTCTTATACTCCTGTATGAGGATTTGCCCGCCCTTATACTCCTGTGTGAGGATATGCCCGCACTTATACTCCTGTGTGAGGATATGCCCGCTCTTATACTCCTGTGTGAGGATATGCCCGCTCTTATACCCCTGTGTGAGGATATGCCCGCTCTCATACTCCTGTGTGAGGATATGCCCGCTCTTATACCCCTGTCTGAGGATATGCCCGCTCTTATACTCCTGTGTGAGGATATGCCCGCTCTTTCACTCCTGTGTGAGGATATGCCCGCTCTTTCACTCCTGTGTGAGGATATGCCCGCTCATATACCCCTGTGTGAGGATTTGCCCGCTCTTATACTCCTGTATGAGGATTTGCCCGCCCTTATACTCCTGTGTGAGGATATGCCCGCACTTATACTCCTGTGTGAGGATTTGCCCGCCCTTATACTCCTGTGTGAGGATATGCCCGCTCTTATACTCCTGTGAGGATATGCCCGCTCTTATACTCCTGTGTGAGGATATGCCCGCTCTTATACTCCTGTGAGGATATGCCCGCTCATATACTCCTGTGTGAGGATATGCCCGCTCTTATACTCCTGTGAGGATATGCCCGCTCATATACTCCTGTGTGAGGATATGCCCGCTCTTATACTCCTGTGAGGATATGCCCGCTCATATACCCCTGTCTGAGGATATACCCGCTCTTATACTCCTGTGTGAGGATATGCCCGCTCTTTCACTCCTGTGTGAGGATATGCCCGCTCTTTCACTCCTGTGTGAGGATATGCCCGCTTTTTCACTCCTGTGTGAGGATATGCCCGCCATTTCACTCCTGTGTGAGGATATGCCCGCCCTTTCACTCCTGTGTGAGGATATGCCCGCTATTTCACTCCTGTGTGAGGATATGCCCGCTCATATACCCCTGTGTGAGGATTTGCCCTCTCTTATACCCCTGTGTGAGGATATGCCCGCTCTTATACTCCTGTATGAGGATTTGCCCGCTCTTATACTCCTGTGTGAGGATATGCCCGCTCTTATACTCCTGTGAGGATATGCCCGCTCTTATACTCCTGTGTGAGGATATGCCCGCTCATATACCCCTGTGTGAGGATTTGCCCGCTCTTATACTCCTGTATGAGGATTTGCCCGCTCTTATACTCCTGTGTGAGGATATGCCCACTCTTATACTCCTGTGAGGATATGCCCGCTCTTATACTCCTGTGTGAGGATTTGCCCGCTCTTATACCCCTGTGTGAGGATTTGCCCGCTCTTATACCCCTGTGTGAGGATATGCCCGCTCTTATACTCCTGTGTGAGGATATGCCCGCTCTCATACTCCTGTGTGAGGATATGCCCGCTCTTTCACTCCTGTGTGAGGATATGCCCGCCATTTCACTCCTGTGTGAGGATATGCCCGCTCTTTCACTCCTGTGTGAGGATATGCCCGCTATTTCACTCCTGTGTGAGGATATGCCCGCCCTTTCACTCCTGTGTGAGGATATGCCCGCCTTTTCACTCCTGTGTGAGGATATGCCCGCTCTTTCACTCCTGTGTGAGGATATGCCCGCCTTTTCACTCCTGTGTGAGGATATGCCCGCTCTTATACTCCTGTGTGAGGATATGCCCGCTCTTATACTCCTGTATGAGGATTTGCCCGCTCTTATACTCCTGTGAGGATATGCCCGCTCTTAAGCGGCGTTCACACCGGACGCGATAGACGCGAATATAATCGCGCCAGACGCTTCATTCGCACCGCTTGGTCATTTTGGATCATTCGCGTCATTCGCGCTAGACGCTCCGCCCGTTCATTAGAAAACCGGTGATCTCAACCTGCTCTCTTTCCATGTCGATCGTGGCTGATATCACCACCGTTGCTGCACTGTAGCCTACTTGCTGTACAAGTCTCAGAAACACCGGAAAACCACCGCCGTCGTGTCTGGGTTCACTGTGTGTGTGTGTGTGTGTGTGTGTGTGTGTGTGTGTTTCTTTTTTTTTGTTCACTCTGTGTAGAAGAGGCAGCGGTGCCACACACAGCTCATATACAATTAGCTTCTCATTCATGTTGTTCTGAGTGTAAACAACCGTACAGAGAAGTGACGTCGTCGGCTTGAACTCGGCGCTGATTGGATGTCACGGCGCGATGCCGCCTGAAAAGTTCAATATTTTCAACTTTATTCGCGCCGCTCCAGACGCTTCATTCGCGCCGCGTCTCATCGCGCCAGACGCTCCATTCGCGCCGCCTCCGCCTGCATCGCGTGTCATCGTGCCATTTACATTGATTTTCAATGTAGAGTTGCCGCTCCATTCGCGTCTATCGCGTCCGGTGTGAACGCCGCTTTATACTCCTGTGTGAGGATATGCCCGCTCTTATACTCCTGTGTGAGGATATGCCCGCCCATATACCCCTGTGTGAGGATATGCCCGCTTTTATACTCCTGTATGAGGATTTGCCCCCTCATACAGAGGGTTATTTTTACTGGGGGTTTGTATGTGTGTGTGTGTGTGTGTATGTGTGTGTGTGTGTGTCAGAGTTTCCGTTGGACACGTCAAAGTTATTGTGCTCATCCATCCATCATCCATCCATCCATCCATCCATCCATCCATCCATCCATCCATCCATCTATCTATCATCCATCCATCCATCCATCCATTGTTCTATCATCCATCCATCCATCCATCCATCCATCTATCATCCATCTATCATCCATCATCTATCTATCTATCTATCTATCTATCTATCTATCTATCTATCTATCTATCTATCTATCTATCATCCATCCATCCATCCATTGTTCTATCATCCATCCATCGATCTATCATCCATCCATCCATCTATCATCCATCCATCCATCCATCCATCCATCCATCGTTCTATCCATTGTTCTATCTATCTATCTATCTATCTATCTATCTATCTATCCATCCATCCATCCATCCATCCATCCATCCATCCATCCATCCATCCATCCATCCATCCATCCATCCATCCATCCATCGTTCTATCTATCCATCCATCCATCCATCGTTCTATCTATCCATCCATCCATCCATCGTTCTATCTATCTATCTATCTATCTATCTATCTATCTATCTATCTATCTATCTATCTATCTATCTATCTATCTATCTATCTATCTATCCATCCATCCATCCATGCATCCATCCACCGTTCTATCTATCTATCTATCTATCTATCTATCTATCTATCTATCTATCTATCTATCTATCTATCTGTCCGTCCGTCCATCCATCCATCCATCCATCCATCGTTCTATCACTCCATCCATCCATCCATCCGTCCACCTGTTGTCAGTGAGTCGGCGTGTCTCCATGGCAACACCCTAGGGGCTGCTGGGTAATGTAGTCGTGTAGTCGTGTGGACTCAAAGACTCGGGACACTCTGTTTCTTTGTTTCTTTTACTCTTTATTGAATCTTTGTGTTTTATATTAGAAAACATCATGAATGGAATTATAACTAGGAAGGCGGGGTCGAACCCACTGTGACCTCTGACCTCTCGACCCCCAGCGGTAGGGGGGAGTGGTCTCAGGGGTCATCGGGTGTCAGTCGGTCGTTCGTCATGGCGACAGAGAGGAAGGCAGAGCTTTAGTGGATCTTGGGGTGGCGGAAGTCCTTGCCGGCGAACTTGGCCTTGTCTCCAAGCTCCTCCTCAATCCTGCAAATCAAGACCAGGGCTTTTACTTTGTTGAATAAAGGACCGGGCTTTTACTTTGTTGAATAAAGGACCGGGCTTTTACTTTGTTGAATAAAGGACCGGGCCTTTACTTTGTAGAATAAAGGACCGGGTTTTTACTTTGTTGAATAAAGGACCGGGCTTTTACTTTGTTGAGTAAAGGACCGGGCTTTTACTTTGTTGAATAAACGATTGGGCTTTTACTTTGTTAAATAAAGGACCGGGCTTTTACTTTGTTGAATAAAGGGCCGGGCTTTTACTTTGTTGAATAAAGGGCCGGGCTTTTACTTTGTTGACTAAGGGACCGGGCTTTTACTTTGTTAAATAAAGGGCCAGGCTTTTTCTTTGTTGACTAAGGGACCGGGCTTTTACTTTGTTGAATAAGGGACCGGGCTTTTACTTTGTTGAGTAAAGGACCGGGCTTTTACTTTGTTGAATAAACGATTGGGCTTTTACTTTGTTAAATAAAGGACCGGGCTTTTACTTTGTTGAATAAAGGGCCGGGCTTTTACTTTGTTGACTAAGGGACCGGGCTTTTACTTTGTTAAATAAAGGGCCAGGCTTTTACTTTGTTGACTAAGGGACCGGGCTTTTACTTTGTTGAATAAAGGACCGGGCTTTTACTTTGTTGAGTAAAGGACCGGGCTTTTACTTTGTTGAATAAACGATTGGGCTTTTACTTTGTTAAATAAAGGACCGGGCTTTTACTTTGTTGAATAAAGGACCGGGCTTTTACTTTGTTAAATAAAGGACCGGGCTTTTACTTTGTTAAATAAAGGACCGGGCTTTTACTTTGTTGAATAAACGATTGGGCTTTTACTTTGTTGACTAAGGGACCGGGCTTTTACTTTGTTAAATAAAGGGCCGGGCTTTTACTTTGTTGACTAATGGACAGGGCTTTTACTTTGTTGAATAAAGGACCAGGCTTTTACTTTGTTGAATAAGGGACCGGGCTTTTACTTTGTTGAATAAACGATTGGGCTTTTACTTTGTTGACTAAGGGACCAGGCTTTTACTTTGTTGAATAAAGGACCGGGCTTTTACTTTGTTGAGTAAAGGACCGGGCTTTTACTTTGTTGAATATAGGACCGGGCTTTTACTTTGTTAAGTAAAGGACCGGGCTTTTACTTTGTTGAATAAAGGACCAGGCTTTTACTTTTTTAAATAAAAGACCGGGCTTTTACTTTGTTGAATAAAAGACCAGGCTTTTACTTTGTAAAATAAAGGACCGGGCTTTTACTTTTTTAAATAAAAGACCGGGCTTTTACTTTGTTGAATAAAAGACCGGGCTTTTACTTTGTTGAATAAAAGACCGGGCTTTTACTTTGTAAAATAAAGGATCGGGCTTTTACCTTGTTAAATAAAGGACCGAGCTTTTAATTTGTAAAATAAAGGACCGGGCTTTTACTTTGTTGAATAAACAATTGGGCGTTTACTTTGTTGACTAAGGGACCGGGCTTTTACTTTGTTGAATAAAGGACCGGGCTTTTACTTTGTTGAGTAAAGGACCGGGCTTTTACTTTGTTAAATAAACGATTGGGCTTTTACATTGGAAATAGCAGTGCTTTTATTTTGTAAATGACAGGAAGCTCTCACCTCATCAGCTGGTTGTATTTGGCCAAACGCTCTGACCTGCAGGGGGCACCAGTCTTAATCTGAGAGAGAGAGAGAGAGAGAGAAAGACAGGTGTTAGTTTATCTCATCGTTGTGATGATACACTTCACCCTGTGTGTGTAGGTGTGTGTCTGTGTGTGTGTGTGTGTCTTTGTAGGGCTGTGCCAAAAAATCGATTCACAAAAGTATCGCAATTCTCATTTAATACGATTCAGAATCGATATAAAATGTCCCAAAATAAAAAAAATGAAACCAATCTGCTGGCTGTTGGCCTCCATTTCCTTAGAATTTAAAAGGCAGCATGTTTAACTGCACTACTTTTTTTAATAAAGAGGCACTTTTAATTTTGTTTCTTAAGCAATATGTGATATGGCCTTTATGCAACAGTTTCAACAATTCCATCTAAGCATGGATAAATGTTTAAAACTCAATAAATGTGAAAAGACACTTTAGTCGTTCTGTCTTGCAAAGCAGACTGGAGTAGATTGATTGATTTATATCTTTATTTCGATCATGTAAACTGAATAAAATAAATAAGATAAAATAATAATATAATAAGGAAATAAGTGAACAGCAAAAATGTATACACAAAAAAAGTAACATCTCATAAGCAACGCAGTTTACATGAGCGAAAAGGAGTAGGAAGAAGTATAAATTTATCTAATCCTACCCCTATAATTTTAACTATATGTTCTAATTAAACATTTTACACATTACACATTTTAATCCAAAGCTAGTGGGATCATGAGAATCCTTTCACACCGACAGACTGAAGCAGAAATCATTAGGAATCTAATCGTTTTGAATCCAAAATCCATTTTGAATCGAATCGTAGCCCCAATCGTGCGATAGTAAAAGATTCACACTCCTATGTCTTTGTGTGTGTGTGTGTGTGTGTGTGTACCTGTCCGGTGCACAGCCCGACCACCAGGTCAGAGATGAAGCAGTCCTCGGTCTCTCCGGAGCGATGGCTGACCATCACACCCCAACCGCTGCTCTGAGCCAGCTTACACCTGAGACACAGACAGACAGACAGGTGAGACAGGTGAGACAGGTGGACAGACAGAGAAAGAGACAGACAGGTGGACAGGCAAAGGCTGTATTCGAAACATACTATACTACTGTATAGGGGTGGGAGAAAAAAATCGATTCACATAAATATCGCGATATCTTTTTGACGATTTTTAAATCGTTTTTTTTTTTTTTTTTTGATTTTTTTTTGAATTTTTTTTAATATTGTGCAATGTGCATTTGTTCGCCTTTTTTTTACATACAGGGAGTACAGGTTTTGAAAAGGGTTTAAGTTCACTTTATAATGGAGTATGTTAATGTATAGGCTCATACAGTATCTTGATGAAAATGTGGTGGTTTGTGTCCGTAGGCTCCAGAGCCCCGAGGCAGCGCTGCTCTTCTGTCCAATACACACAGGAAGCTTCACTTTACATTCAGACTAACTAATGCTACTGATACAGCTGTTAGATTTCATCAATGAGACCAACATTTATCTTTATTAAAAATAATTTAACCAGCCGGTGGTAAACCTCTAAAAACCTGCGGGTAAGTTAATTAGCGATGGTTTTCTCCCCCGGGATGAGGACGGAGGTTGGCCGGCCGAGCAGCTCTGCAGAGCAAACTTCTAAACAGCCGTCGTTTGGATCAACTGGCCGTATATTTGGGATCTTAACAGTTACTTTCTCGCATGAAAACATATTCAAACTTCATAAAGTTACATAATAACAGCGCTAGAGCGGGAAATAAAACAGCTTTTCACCTGTTTTACAGCTACCGCTAACGGTTGCCACGAAATGCATTCTGGGAAACTTGTATACTGCATACTGCGGTATGAATGGTGTCGGTCTGCTGAAGTAGCAGACTGAATCCCACATTCAGTATGCAGTATACAGTATATACTAACGCAGTATGTAGTAGGCAGTAGTAGTAGTATGCTGCTTTGAAAACAGCTAGAGAGACAGGTGGACAGACAGACAGACAGAGAGACAGGTGGACAGGTGGACAGACAGACAGGTGGACATGTGACTTACGCCTGGATGGACTCGGTGACTGAGCCGATCTGGTTGACTTTGAGCAGCAGACAGTTGCAGGCCTTCTTGTCCACAGCCTGCTGGATCCTCTTGGGGTTGGTCACAGTCAGGTCGTCGCCTACGATCTGATTGGTCGCAAAAACAGTAACAGTGACGTTAGAGAAGAATCACATGACATCTAGACCTCCTGCAGAGCATGGGTCCGCCCCCTCATGCGGCGTCACCCGTTAAATAAACAGTGGGTTAATACGGCCCCCCTGTCCTGTTGACTTTTCTGTCACCTCGTAACAAACTGAATATAAACAACTTAGTAGCTTAATAATAAATTCTCAACTGCAGTTCCCGACCAGATGCACCAGTCTGGACCGGATTCACGCTGAGAATAGGATACGGGCTTCCTTTTTTCATCTCTCTCTCTAATGAAACACTCCTGCTGGTGGCGCTGTGTGAAATGCATTGAATCAGCGCTGACGTTGGGTTTTTTTCTTTACTTTGCCGGGTTCGGGCGGCTTCTCTGCTCCACTTTGTGCCGTCTCTACTGTTGTGGAGCATGAACACATGCATTGTCCAGTTATACTCCGACTAAGGCAAATACATGACGGAGAAAATCTAATTCCAATCACATTATCTGGGTGTCTTAATCGGAGTTCTCCAACTCCGATTTCAGTCGGACTAAGGTGTTTACATGCACTTCAGTAGTCCAGTTATAGTCGGATTAAGGCAATAATTCGTTTTTTTCAAGTGTCATGTAAATGTACTGAGTGACGTTAGAGAAGAATCACATGACATCTAGACCCCCCACCTGTCTGTCTGTCTGTCTGTCTGTCTGTCTGTCTGTCTGTCTGTCTGTCTGTCTGTCTCACCTGGATGTCTGTTGAAGCAGTGAACTTGGCCCATTGCTCCCAGTCGTCCTGGTCAAATGGATCCTCAATGGACTGGACTGTAGACAGAGAGAGACACACGTGTTATCACCGGTTTATAAAAGGGAAAGGTGAAATCCGGCGATCTGATTGGTTGTTAGTAATTGTAGTTACCGGGGTGGCCCTTGATGAAGCTGCGGTACAGGTCTCCCAGCTTCTCTCCGCTGATGTGCCTGGCCGGGTCGTCGGGGGACTTGAAGTCCAGGTCGTACTTTCCGTTGCGGTAGAACTCGGAGGCGGCCACGTCCATGCCGATGATGATCTTGTCGGGGTATCCGGCCTTCTCGATGGCGGTCTTCAGCAGCTCCAGAGCTAGAGGGGGTTAGAGATAGAGATTTAATATTTAACTCATTGAGTGCCGTGCTCCTTTCCAAAGTTTTAGTCAAGTGTACCGGCAATTTAGACCATTTTTGACGTTTTTTTGTAGAGCCACAGACAGTGTATTCTATATTATTGCCACCAACACATACTGTGGCTCATTTGAAAGGTGAAACTTTCTGCTTCAAATGGCCACAAACCGTTTGTTTCTACGTGCCTCCGTTCCTGAGAAGAGTCAAGCTAAACATGGCTGGGTTTCACCAAAATCCCTCCTTTTTTTCTAGAAAAGGAGATAGAGCGTCTTTTATGAAAGGTGCTCTGTTTGTGCCTGTCGCTCTTCTGACACTCGCATTTCTGGATCAAAGGGCTCGTGTAAGATAAATATATACAGTTATGATAAAAACTTCCAGATCGTGAGCTGTCATGAGTTTTTGATCTTCATCTATTTCAGTTCTACTCGTCGTAGAGTCCCCAAATTTACACATAAAGGTGTGTTAAAGTGTCTATTTTCATAATAAAATTAAAAAAAGAAGCAAAAAACGTAAAATTACGTTTTTGGCACTCAACGCATGGGAACGAAAAACATAAAATTTCGTGGTTGGCACTCAATTAGTTAATATAGGACAATTGTAAGTACAAGCATGACATCTTGTGCAACAGAAACAGTTCTTGGAGATGTACACCAAAAGTATGGGATACTGTTAAAAACTGCTTTATTATCTGTCAAATCTGATTTTGACTGGGACTGAGTTTCGATGGCACTGGATTCATCAATGTGCTATAGAAACTTGAGTTCTATTTGTGTGACCAATACATATAATATTTATATGTAGACATGTATTGATATCATGATCATGTAAATACTACGTACCGCTGCTGACCTGAAAGCTGTCTTGTATTGTCTGTGTATTGTTATGTTGTGTATCTGTTTGTATTTCCTTGTGTTTTATGTTGTATTTGAACATGGATTGTAAAGTATGGGACATAAATTGCATTGATACACTGTAAATATGTTGTATGGACCCCAGGAAGAATAGCTTTGGCATTGCCATAGATAATGGGGATCCGAATCAATCAATCAATCAATCAATCAATCAATCAATCAATCAATCAATCAATCAATCAATCAATCAATCAATCAATCAATCAATCAATCAATCAATCAATCAATCAATCAATCAATCAATCAAACAGTGGCTGTCTCACCCTCATTGTTCTCCAGGATGTTGGGGGCGAAGCCGCCCTCATCTCCCACATTGGTGGCGTCTTTGCCGTACTTTGCCTTGATGACGTTCTTCAGGTTGTGGTACACCTGAGCAAACACACACACACACACACACACAAACACAGACAGGTTAGACAGAGGTGTGTGTACGCGTGTGTGAACGCACACACAAACATACACATGTTTGTATTTTTGTATAATTAGTATGTATGTATGTATGTTTGTATGTAGGCCTATGTATAATTAGTGTGTATAAGTAAATTATAAGTAAACGTAAATTAAATCAAAATGTAAAGTAAATTATAAATAAATTATATTCATGATTTCGTAACATAAGATATGTTTAGACAAGGATCTTAGCTAGTCATATATAAGGACGGAGGGTGGGAGTTTATAAGTTTTACTTCTTCTCACTCCTTTTCGAATATGTATTCTATATCTCATGTTTAAATGTTTTGTCTTATTCTCTTTTTTATTATTTTATTTTCATATTCGAAATACTAATCAATCAAACGTTAACAAAGAAGCTGTGGGGGAGTGTGTGTGTGTGTGTGTGGCACCTCAGCTCCGATCCTCATGGCCTCGTGGAAGTTGGAGGCTCCGACTGGGAGGATCATGAACTCCTGCATGGCCAGCTTGTTTCCAGCGTGGCTGCCACCGTTGATGACGTTGAAGGCCTGCAGCACAAACACACACAGAGTTATTCCAACTAGTCCACTGACTCTGATTGACCCTTTGTCAATTAAGTCCCGCCCCCAACGGTTACTGTTGCTAGGTTGGACAAACAATGGTCACGGAAGGGTTAACTCCCATTGGAAACCATTGAAAATTAGGCAGATTTAAATTGCTTGTAAGGAAAATTTGAATTAAAGCAGATATCAGTGGAATGTTTTTGTTAAAGCAGATATCAGTGGAATGTTTTTGTCAATATAAGTCCTAAATAGTCCTATTTTCCGTCAGCAATCACTTACATGAAGTATTTCAGCCTAAACACGAGTCTCTCCGTCACTCTGCTCTGCTGTAACCCGAGGAGAAAATTTTCCTTGTGGGATACAAGTGTTATCCAATGAGGAGAGAGAACGGCATGAAGGGCTGTGTGTGCAGCCAAGGGATGCGCGTGAATGTGGTGACGTAGCACGAGGACCAATTGATGCCTGACAAGGGCGGGGGCTGCTAACTCATGGTGCGTTCAAAGAAACTCGTACTTTGTGTTTTTCCTTCCTGTGAAGTCATACCAGTTCGATCTGGTACGAGTTCACGGGTCGGAAGTTACGAGTGGCCGTTATAGGGAACTTTCACAGACAACAGGATGGTAAAAACACGAGCTACGGGTTACCTGGAACGCTACCAAGTCGTAGTTGTGACTTGAAGCTGTAACTTACGGTTTCAAAAGCCTGCCTTGAACGCAGCATTAGCCGAAACGGCCGTGAAGCTGATATCTGCTTTAACTTATGCTTTAGAAAAATGGTGTCTGTGATAGAAGACAGACGTGGCTAAAGAGCGGTTGAATGGCATTACACGGCTTTTCCGAAAAGTGGGGAAATATCATTGTTTTGGTCACTCACTAGCTAGTAGCTAATGATGCTAGCTAACGACGGTGGCTAACGTTAACGGTAATGTTACGTTTGCTAGATAACTTTGAAGGATAAAGTAATATATGTATAGGCCTATGACATAGGCTAAGTATGTTTCTTGATGTCTTGGGTTTGGGGAATGGGATAAAAATCACTCCGGGAATACGTTCCAGATATCGTGAGTCACTTTTACAGGAACGCCAGACACATTTTAACCATATTGAAAAATTAGAAAGTAGTTTTTGCCTAAAAAATTGCTGTCTATAATATCTAGTTTCATAGGGTTTCATCCCAGGGTTGTCCAACCTAGAGCACTGGAAAAGAGAGTAACGACACCACCATTGACTCCCGTGGTAAGGGTTTTGCGCCCCTAGTGACAGGATATGGGTATAAAAGTGAAATTGCATAGATTTAAGTGTGCGGAGATCTTTTTCTTCAGTTAGGATATGGGTATTGCAAAAGCGCCCAGAAAACCCATTCACTCAAATGTATGTGTGTTGCCCACTTGCTTGTAAATTGATGAAAACGGCCGTGTTTTTGTTTTTAGGTGTCTTGGTCATATCAGATTATTATTTAAATTATACATTAATGTAGACAACTGTTTGTTTTTTTGTTTGTTTTTTTACTGGCCTATGTGTTAATGTTTATCTGTAAAGGATCCTCAATGATGCTATTAACGTGGGTGATCTATAAATGTCCTTAAATTATTGAAAACACCACACTTGCTCATTCACCAGCAATGCAGAGATGTCAGTTCTTGGGCGCTTTTGCAATTCCCATATTCCTCCACCAGGAGGCGCTGCCATTGGACCAATGCTGTCCTTACTCTCTTTTACAGTGCTCTAGTCCAACCTTAGAACGCTGTGCAACACGTGACATGGGGAGAAGAAGCGCTCTGATTGGTGGATCAGCAGACCAATCAGAAGGCCAACAAAGGGTCAATTGGTCTATCTGATAGCCCCTCCCACTGACAAGAAGCCCCTCCCACTGACGAGAAGCCCCTCCCACTCACGGGGACAGGGAGGATGACGTCCTTGTGTCCGGCCAGGTCGGCGATGTGGCGGTAGAGAGGAACTCCCTTCTCCTTGGCTCCGGCCTTACAGACGGCCAACGACACGCCCAGGATGGCGTTGGCGCCGAACTTAGCTGTGAAGAGAGACAGACGGGTCAGACAGACAGAAAGAAGGAAAGAGAGAAAGAAAGAAAGAAAGAAAGAAAGAAAGAAAGAAAGAAAGAAAGAAAGAGAGAAAGAAAGAAAGAAAGAAAGAAAGAAAGAAAGAAAGAAAGAAAGAAAGAAAGAGAGAAAGAAAGAACGAGAGAGAGAGAGAAAGAAAGAAAGAAAGAAAGAGAGAAAGAAAGACAGAAAGAAAGAAAGAAAGAAAGAAAGAACGAAAGAGAGAAAGAAAGAAAGAAAGAGAGAGAGAAAGAAAGACAGAAAGAAAGAAAGAAAGAAAGAGAGAAAGAAAGACAGAAAGAAAGAAAGAAAGAAAGAAAGAAAGAAAGAAAGAAGGGTCAGACAGAAAGAAAGAAAGAAAGAAAGAAAGAAAGAAAGAAAGAGAGAAAGAAGGGTCAGACAGAAAGAAAGAAAGAAAGAAAGAAAGAAAGAGAGGGAGGTCCTTACATTTGTTCTCAGTTCCGTCCAACTCCAGCATGAACTTGTCGATCTTCTCCTGGTCGACAACACTGAATTTCTGTAGAGAGACAGACAGGTAGAGACAGACAGGTAGAGAGACAGAGACAGGTCATGCCAATAAAGCTTGTGAAATTGAAATTGAATTGACAGGTAGAGACAGACAGTTAGACAGAGACAGGTAGAGACAGACCGACAGACAGACAGACAGACAGGTAAAGACAGACAGGTAGAGAGACAGACAGGTTAGTGTCCATCCCCCTCCCTGCTGCTTCGTCTCAGTCTCTTGGTGTCGTTACCTTCTCCAGCAGCTTGGGGGCGATGTCCTTGTTGACGTGGTCCACAGCCTTCAGGACACCTGCAGAGAGACAGACAGACAGTCAACACACCTCCCAGGACCTTCCAGGACCTTCCAGGACCTCCCAGGCTCTGTCCCTACCTTTGCCCAGGTAACGGGCCTTGTCTCCATCACGGAGCTCCAGGGCCTCGTGGACGCCGGTGGAGGCGCCGCTGGGGACGGCTGCCCTGAAGTGACCTGAAGGAGACAGAGAGGTTGGCTGTGTTATACAGAGAGAAACATATACAGTAGTTAAAGGGATACGACAACTTCTTTTTTTTTTTTTTCCGTGTCTTGCCTCAATCCCGAGTCCATGACCAGCAGATAGACACCATCCTTTCCACTGTGCGTGCAGTAATAGTCCAGGCAAAATAGCGTTTTCCGACAGACTAATTGTAACAGAATGTTTTTCACGATACATCATTTCTATGAGGCGTCCAGAACAACATAAAAGTCCTAAGAAATCCTAGTTGGGGAAATATGTTTAATTCTCATTGATTTACTGTAGGCTATATAAAGTCGCATATTGAAATTCATTTTCAAAGAAACTTGTAATACAAAAAATGTTACATTTCATAGATACTTTCATTGTGTAAAGTTTCATTGTGGTAGCAGTAAAGGAAAAAAACAGCCCCATTGGGGTGTATTGTTGTCTGGCCTTATTGGCACAAGAGACTTTATATACGGTAAATCAATGAGAATTAAACATATTTCCCCAACTAGGATTTCTTAGGACTTTTAGTATGTTGTTCTGGACACCTCATAGAAATGATGTATGGTGAAAAACATTCTGTTACAATTAGTTCTATTTTTGGGTCCAAAATGAGGTAGATTGCCTGGACTATAAGGGCCGAGATATACTTGCTGTAAACTACGCGTACGCGGGCGCATCATGGCTGCCATGCGTATCCTGCGTCCATTTGATGCGTCGGCTGCGACCGAACGCACATCTCGCTGCGAGGTGACGCGACGCGTGCGCGAGTTGCAATATTGACATAACCGCTAGAGGCGCTGGTGAATGAACACGGTGACGGGATCAGACCAGAACAGATGGTCGCTGTCGGAGCGATGGTGGAAACGTTTGAAGAGAGGCTGACAGACCTGGTGTGAAGCTCGATGTTTGCATGCCGTTACATAGTGACAGACGCCTGTCAATATAGTTGGTGACAGATCAGTGGGGCTTCTCACAATTTCCGGGTTATATTTCTGTTGTCTGCCCCAAGTGAAGACCGCGTACGTTTGATCAAGCAGCAAGTATATCAAATTTGTGCTTTTACTTTGAAATAGGAAGCTAACCTACCCTCGATGTAGCTAGCTTGAACCAAAATAAAGCGCCTTTGCTTGAACCCTCCGTTTTGACCGATCTCGTCCCGTTAGCGGCATTTGACCGCTCAAGATGCCTTACCGGAGAGTTTTGTCAGAGACGAAGATCTCATGACTTTAGGTGGAGGCAGGCTAACACTACCTATACACTTCCAGAGTTTGAGCTAAGCTAATTAGCGACTTTAGGTAGGAGGCAGGCTAACACTACCTATACACTTCCAGCGTTTGAGCTAAGCTAATTAGCGACTTTAGGTGGAGGCAGGCTAACACTTGATACACTTCCAGTGTTTGAGCTAAGCTAATTACGGGCGATACGGCTCTATCTCCCTTGTTACTGCACACACAGTGGAAAGGATGGTGTCTATCTGCTGGTCATGGACTCGGGAGTGAGGCAAGACACGAAAAAAAATGTTGGCGTATCACTGTAAGCAATATATCACGACAGGCCGTGGTATATGCTCATTATACCACGGCAACACTGTCCATAAACCTGATAGAATAACATAAATAGATGATTGGACGGAGGGGCGGTGGCCTCACCCTTGGCGGTCCACAGGTCAACCTCCACTGTGGGGTTTCCTCTGGAGTCCAGAATCTCCCTGGCGTGAATCTTAGTGATGGACATCCTGACTGTGAGACAAGGAGACAGAGAGACAGAAAGGTCAAAGGTCAGAGGTCAGAACGAGACAGACCAGGACTCTGCACTGCAAAAACTCTAAATCTTTCCAAGAATATTTGTCCTTTTTCTTGTCCAAATGTCTCATTTCTAGTCAAAACTAATCTCTTTCCACTTAAAATAAGACTCATCACCTAAAAATGAACTTGTTTTTAGATCATTTTCACTTGTTTCAAACAAATATTCACTTGAAATAAGTAGAAAAATCTAAAAAAAAAAACGTTTTTTGTGCTTGTAATAAGGAAGAAAAACTTGCTCCACTATCAGATTTTTCTACTTATTTCAAGTGAAAATCTGCTTGAAAGAAGTAAAAAGTGTCTAAAAACAACCTTCCTAACTCCTACCTGCCTTCCTTCCTTCCTTCCTGCTTTCCCTTCGTCCTTCCTTCCTTCCTTCCTTCCTTCTTTCTTTCCCTTCGTCCTTCCTTCCTTCCTTCCTTCCTTCCTTCCTTCCTTCCTTCCTTCCTTCTTTCTTTCCCTTCGTCCTTCCTTCCTTCCTTCCTTCCTTCTATTCCTTTATCATTCCGTCCTTCCTTCCTTCCTTCCTGCTTTCCCTTCGTCCTTCCTTCCTTCCTTCCTTCCTTCCTTCCTTCCTTCCTTCCTTCCTAACTCCTTCCTTCCTTCTTTCCTTCCTAACTCCTTCCTTCCTTCCTTCCTTCCTTCCTTCCTTCCTTCCTTCCTTCCTTCCTTCCTTCCTTCCTTCCTTCCTTCCTTCCTTCCTTCCTTCCAGCAGGAGGGTTAAAACAGTAGAAGGAGAAAAGAAAAGACAGATTTCTTCCTATGACCTTGAAACAGGAAGTCAACTCTCATCACTGGCTGCGTTTACATGAACTTCAGTACAAAGTGCATGTAAACGCAGCCAGTGTGTGTCTGTCTGTGTGTGTCTGTGTGTGTGTGACCTGCAGCAGAGATCCTGTGTAGCGCCATGACACCCACACACACACACACACAGACACACACATGCTGTCCTCTACTGTCACACAGCCAATCAGAGAGCTCCAAGAGGAAGGAAAGAGGGAGATACCATTCTGGTGTCAGAGGAGGGGTGTGTGTCGTGGTGGAGTTATTAATACAGTAAGGCCGCTGTGTGTGTGTGTAAAACCCTCTGACCTTTTCCCTGACCTTTCTACACAGGTCAAGGCTTCTTCCTGTCCTTTATAGAGTTACAGTACACACACACACACACACACACACACACACACATACACAGACACACACTCCTGTCCGTGGTGTTGAGTGTTGACATTTGCAGAGGGATCAGTGTGTGTGTGTGTGTGAGCTGATAAGTGAAGGTGTCAGTGGCGTCAGATGATGGTTTCAACCTTTATTAATCTGATTACAGAGGAATCAGCTGCACCTGAACACAACACAACACAACACAACACAACACAACAGGTGACCAGAGTGTGAGTCTGTCTGGTGTTAGCTCGGTCTCATTTGATATCCTCTGTGTCTGAGAGCCTGTTATGTAATACTGTGTGTGTGTGTGTGCGTGCGTGCGTGCGTGCGTGCGTGCGTGCGTGCGTGCGTGTGTGTGCGCGTGATAGGTCAGGCCTGTCTGTCTGCAGAACAACAGCTGAGTGGCTGCAGTCCACCTGAAACCACATGTGGCCTTTACAGAGACTTTACTGTACAAACACACATGATGCAACACACTGTACAGCTAATACTACTGATTACAGTATAGATTACACTAGATTACAGTATAGATTACACTACAGATTACACTACTGATTACACTACTGACTACACGACTGATTACAGTATAGATTACACTACAGATTACAGTATAGATTACACTACAGATTACACTACAGATTACTACTGACTACACTACAGATTACACTACTGATTACAGTATAGATTACACTACAGATTACTACTGACTACACTACAGATTACACTACTGATTACACTACAGCCAGTGTCTAATTTGTTGTAGTGATACTGTTCTTTTAGTAGGTACCCTACACTGACTATAGCTACACCTATAGCTAATAGTAGCCTACAGCTAATAGCCTACAGCTAACAGTACTGGTTACAGTACAGCTAATAGTACAGCTAACAGTATTACAGTGCAGCTAACAACATAGCTAATATTAGCCTACGTTACAGTACTGATTACAGTACAGCTAACATTAGCCTACAGCTAACAGTACTGATTACAGTGCAGCTAACAACATAGCTAATATTAGCCTACGTTACAGTACTGATTACAGTACAGCTAACATTAGCCTACAGCTAACAGTACTGATTACAGTGCAGCTAACAACATAGCTAACAGTAGCCTATGTTACAGCCTACTGATTACATTACAGCTAATAGAACAGCTAGCCTACAGCTAACACTACTTATTACACTAGTAGACTACAGCTAACAGTTATAGGCTACTGACTAGAAACTATTACATTAGTCCATTTTTACCAACGGTTTGTCTCTGAGGCTTTTACCCAGCATCATAACAACATCCTCTGTCCTTAGACCCTCACGTCCACTGATGAACAACAACTACCAGAGGAAAACCAGGAGAAAGCTCAGGGTGAGAGATGAGAGACGTTGGGACAAGTACAGCTAACAGCTAACAGCTAACAGCCTCTGTTTGGTTTGAGCCCTGCACTACTTTAATGATCTGTCTAGCGAGGTTTGGTTTGGTTTGAGGCCTGTTTGACAGATGCCTGGTTCCCTATAACACTTGTTAAAATGTTTTTTGTGTTCATCTTTTTTGTGCCATTGTTGTGTGAGCTACTGGACTAACTTGAATTTCCCTGCTAGGGATGAATAAAGTATTCTCTATCTATCTATCTATCTATCTATCTATCTATCTATCTATCTATCTATCTATCTATCTATCTATCTATCTATCTATCTATCTATCTATCTATCTATCTATCTATCTATTACAGGGGGTCATTCCTATGTTCCCTCAGCCTTAATTATGTTCCCACATTTCTAACTTTTGTTGTCACTGAAAATTAGGCCCTGCTATGTTCCCACAGCCCTTTTATTTGGTCCCACCATTGGTTGGGTTTAGGCAATGAAGAAAAGAGCTGGTTAAGTTTAGTAAAAAGACCCGGTAGAGGCTAGACAGGCCAGATAGATAGAGTCCAGATAGGTAGAGAGAGTCCAGTGGGATCATAGGGCCTAAATTTGAGAAAAATCTTAGAACTGTGGGAACATAGGGCATGTGTTTCTGTGTGTGTGTGTGTGTGTTTGTGTGTCTTGTTCACTTGAACCTTCTTCTTTTTCTGTTACACAAGTAAAAACACTGAATTATAAAGTGTCTGTCTGTAGACACATCTAGGCCTACTGTACGTTATCTCCCCCTCTCCCCTCCTCTCCCTCTGGACTTTGTTCTCTCTCTGTTTGTCAGTTTTCTGCTGCTCTTCAGCTCTTTGACCTTCACGCTGCTCAAAGTCAAAACTCTTTTTTTTCCTTCTTTTTCTTTTTGTCTTTTTTTGTCTTCAGATAAAGAATCAAAAAAGTTTAAAATAAAATCAGACGGGACATGAAACGACCCCCCAGCAGCAGCAGCAGCAGCAGCATCGCATCACACTTCCTCTGCAGGAGAACTCACAACTCACACAGTCTGCAAACTATAGACACTGGCCTTTCAAAATAAAAGACTGTGCCTCAGGTGTGGGGACAGTTTTTAGAGTAGTAGCTATAGGAACCAGGAAACAGACTGATATGATATGCCCCCCCCCCCACCAGCAGCTGTCGGAGCCTACCTGAGTTGTGTTGCTAGAGGAGAGAACAGGGGTGTCGTCTGTGGCCGTCCGTCTGACTGTCCGACTGACGTGGAAAGTGCCTGTCTGCGGCGCTGCAGGGTTTTTATAGACGCTCCCTGACCGAGGGGGGAGGAGGGAGGGAGGGGGGGAGGAGAGAAGGAGGGGGGGAGGCAGGGAGCGTCTGCATGGGACAAGACTGCAGGAAACAGAAAAACCAGCTGACACGGCTGAAATAACATCAAACTACCACACAGAGGTCAGGAAAGGTCAACACACAGCAGCAAAATTTACATTATGGTTATTTACACTATGTAGAACTCTTAAAGGGACAGTCCTACATTTAGTCAGAGCCTCGATCCTCCTCTTTTTTTGGTTGGGAACCAATGATCGTGAGCTGAGCTGAGCTGTCAATCAAGATGCACCAGCTCAGATATTTTTTATATACACAAAACTTTAAAATTTTCTAGAAAAAAGTGGTTCAATTTCTCAAAAAAAAAAAAAAAAATTTAAAAACGTTCAGAAAAAGTAGTAAGATTTCTAAAAAAAAAAAAAAAATTCTAGAAAAAAGTGGTAACATTTCTCAAAAAAAAGTTTTTAAAAAAGTTCAGAAAATGTGGTAAGATTTCTAAAAATAAAACTTAAAATTTTTCTAGAAAAAAGTGGTAAAATTTCTCAAAAAAGTGGTAAAAAATTCTCAAAATACACATATAAGGTGATTTACACTATGTAGAACTCTTAAAGGAACAGTCCAACATTTAGTCAGAGCCTCGATCCTCTCACCATAATCCAGTGCTTCCCAACCTTTTTTGGCTCATGACCCCATTTTGACATCACAATTTTCTGGCGACCCGGGAATGATCGTGAGCTGAGCTGAGCTGTCAATCAAGATGCGCCAGCTTAGATAGATAGATAGATAGATAGATAGATAGATAGATAGATAGATAGATAGATAGATAGATAGATAGATAGATAGATAGATAGATAGATAGATAGATAGATAGATAGTACTTTATTAATCCCTTGGGAGGTTTCCAGCAAGCAGCACAGCACCGATCATACATTAAAAAGGCACAGATAGATATAGAATATAAAAATAAATATTAAAATATAAAGTGCAGTCAGGGCTAGAACAACAGTAATAAATACAGATATTTTTATATGCTGTATTTTATTGGGACTTGATGTAGTATATTCGAGAAAGTGAAAGTATACAATACAGTTGTTTAAAGGGACAACGAGGAGTTTCTATTTGGTTATAAAAAAGTCACACATTAATGTGGATGAATCTACGCTACTCACACTTGTTAATGGCTCCATTTTCGATCAATATATCATTTTGTCTCTATCGTTCTTCTTAGCAAGACGTCCGTCCAAGAGTCCAAGAGCGCCGGTCCAAGAATTTCACCGTCCGCGCGGAGGCTCATGGTAAGTATAGTATGAAAACACTTTGCTTTCCAAAACTCCTCGTTGTCCCTTTAAGATTGTGTATGTGGTGTTTTTAATCATAATTTTAAAAAAGAATAATAATTAGTTAAGAAAATTATTATTATTTTTATCAGTAATTTTTTTTAATCAATTACTAGACATTTCAGGTTGAAAAGCACTGCCATAATAAAGAATGTAAAGTGAAGCTTCCTGTGTGTATTGGACAGAACGGTACACGGCAAAGATACTTCACTACTCTAAACCGTCTTTGGTTTTGGGTTAGAAGTCATCGGCGCATTGCATTGTGGGATACTACAGTACACAATGTAGACTGGTCAGATATTTTCCGAATCACGACATCCAGGAATTTTCCGCATACTGCAGATTTTGTTTACATACTGTATACTACATACTGCATTTTGGCCACATATAGCAGTGTAGTATGTGGTTTAGAATACAGAATTAATATTACTAGAATAGCAGCATGTCATAAAAGCATCAGTGTACTAGCAGCATCAGAAGCAGCAAATTATTGTATAGAAAGCACCTGCAAAATTAGCAGCAATGAAGCTTTTTATTGAAATATTCCTCCTCAAACTTGTAAATGTGTCGGTGACCTTTGACCTATTCTCTCTGTCTGTCCATATAACATATATTTATGTTAGTTTTCTGTAGGCTATGTAAAGATAAAGGTATAGCCTTCGCTGTGTGTCCACATGTGAAGTGATTAAACGTTGAGTGTTGAACTAGAGCGACGGTCCCTAACTCGCATAGAGAAGGTCAAAGTTCATCTAAAGGGGAAATGTGAGACCGGCTTCAGCATTCACTGCAAAGGGCAGTAACCTCGACACACACACACACACACTCACACAAGACATCTTACCCTTTACACTCACCTTTAACTATACACACACACGCTGTGGCCTGTTCAGTGTCCCTGTAGCCTTTACTGCAGGCTAAATATAACTGCACATGACTTTGGGGAGGGGTCTGTGTGGTGTTGGGTGGGTGGGTGGATCGTCTGCATTTTATATATACAGTACAGTACTGTTTTATATCAGACAGTATGTGTGTGTGTTGTTTGCTACTGTACTTAGTTGTTCTGCTGTCACCGAGCTGCTGTGTCAATAAAGCACATTTGAATGTGAGACCCAAACAAACAGGGCTTTGGCTGTTTTTGAAACACACCGCAAAAACTCAAAATCTTACCAAGAATATTTGTCTTATTTCTAGTCATAACAAATCTCATTATACCTAAAATAAATATATTTATACATATAGTTATACATTAAAAGCAGCTTGTTTTTAGACACTTTTTACTTCTTCCAAGCAGATTTTCACTTGAAATAAGTAGAAAAATCTGACAGTGGAGCAAGTTTTTCTTTCTTATTACAAACACAAAAAACTTCCTTTCACTGGCAGATTTTTCTACTTATTTCAAGTGAGAATTAGTTTGAAACAAGTGAAAATGATCTAAAAACAAGTTCATTTTTAGGTGATGAGTCTTATTTAAAGTGGAAAGAGATTAGTTTTGACTAGAAATTAGACATTTTGACAAGAAATAAGACAAATATTCTTGGAAAGATTTTGAGTTTTTGCAGTGCAGCATACTACCATACTGCCTACTACATACTGCGTTAGTATGTACTGTATACTGCATACTGAATGTAGGATTCAGTCTGCTACTTCAACAGACCGACACCGTTCACACCGCAGTAACAGTATACAAGTTTCCCAGAATGCATTTAACGGCAACCGGTAGCGGTAGCTGTAAAACAGGCGAAAATCTGTTTTATTTCCCGCTCTAGCGCTGTTATTATGTAACTTTATTAAGTTTTAATATTTTTTCATGCGAGAAAGTAACTGTTTAGATCCCAAATATACGGCCAGTTTATCCAAATCACGGCTGTTTAGAAGTTTGCTCCGATGTTTTTCGGAGAAAGACTGGGACATCACAGAGGCAGCAGCCGGTCTGCAGAGCTGCTCGGCCGGCCAACTTCCGTCCTCATCCCGGGGGAGAAAACCATCGCTAATTAACTTACCAGCAGGTTTTTAGAGGTTTACCACCGGCTGGTTAAATTATTTCTAGGAGAGAAATGTTGGTCTCATTGATGAAATCTAACAGCTGTATCAGTAGCATTAGTTAGTGTGAATGTAAAGTGAAGCTTCCTGTGTGTATTGGACAGAAGAGCAGCGCTGCCTCGGGGCTCTGGAGCCTACGGACACAAACCACCACATTTACATCAAGAAATATATGTTTTACAATCAACACATAAGTCTGCATTAAGTTTTATTTTATTAAACTATATAACATAGTTACGGTACACGGCAAAGATACTTCACTACCGTCTGACTTTATTTATTATTTATTTACATATATGTTTGTGTTCAGTAATGGCTGCTGTAATCAACTCATTTCCTGTGAAGGATTAATATAAATAAAGTACATACTCCTTACATGTGACCTATACACGAGGTACTAGTATAGTATCAGCAGTAGGCTACTAGTGGGCTACTTGTAACTGCTACTACTGTCCTCTATTACTGCCAATAATACTATTTCATTTTTTTACTCTGTCATTACGAATCATCATATCCTGGCAGGTTTTTACCCATCTATGGTTTTTATTCTGAAATGGCACCAAATTCAGCTAAAAGTAGCAGCCTGGGGTTGATTTACATTTAATCTTCAAATTGATATAGTACTGGGATACTGAATGTCACCTATCCACAAGTTTCCGGAGAATGCCGCTGGGTGTCGCCATGACGCTCCATTCCACCGTGACTGTATTGTTGATAGCATAGACTGGTTGATAGACATTGGCCGTGATGACTTTATTTATAATCATCATGTCATTTTAATGAGAACAATACGGACGAGGTTTTAGCCTTATGTCACATTTTCACATCACTATATCACCATTGTGACTACTCTGATGTTTATTAAGTCTATAAAACGAATTGTTGAACAAACATTTTAGATTAGCTGGGCTAACTGTTAGCTGTTAGCCGTTAGCAGTGTCTTAAATAACTCAAACGGCCCATGAAAAAAATATTTTCTCCAGCGGATATCCTAGTTCCAACATGACTGAGCTAACTGGAGTAGTTTCATGTCGTGTCCCACAACGGGAGGGTTTTAACAGCTGACGTCCTGATGTTAGCTTAGCTGCTGCTGTTGGCTGTCAGCAGCAGCTAAGCTAACAACTACGATAACCATGACTAATTACAAAAACGTGCACACAGAAATAGTAATGTTTGTTCAATAATTCGTTTTATAGACTTAACAAACATCAGATTTAGTCAAAACGGTTTTGGCAGCCTGGAGCCCCCACATTTGGTACCTACACCGGTGGCTAACGCTACCAGTTAGCCGCTCGCTAGAACTGGTGGCTAACGCTACCAGTTAGCTGCTAACGCTACCAGTTAGCCGCTCGCTAGAACGCTACTAAAACCCACTTCCGTTGTGGTGTGACGCAATGGATCATGGGAAAATAAAGTGGTGGATAGGTCGACTAAAAGTAACAAAATAAAAAACCAACAGACATTACTGTTTTGTTTTAAATATACTGCAACGGAAAAGTGCAACAACAATTTGAAATGTAACAATACTAAGTTTCTCTAAGGATCGACAAAAGTTACACACTACAATTTTAAAAGTTATTTGCCTTTTGGGGGCTTAGTTCGCTCTCTGACTGTACTAACAACTCTTCCTGCAGTACTTTCTATCTCTTCCACACGGGGGCGCTGTGAGTATTATAACTGAATGTGGGCACCAGGTCAGGTTGTCATAGCAACAGTAGCAGTGATAGCCTACTATCATTAGCAATTAAGGTGTAGTAGGCTATTAGATTATCTTTGGATGATTTTCTTTATTGTATTTATGTGATATTGTGTATGGATTATTGAAGTTTTTATTTGTGTTTGTTGGCGATATTGTAGTAGTGGTAAGATTTCTAAGAGTTAAAATAAATATAAAATAAAATTTAAAATCTTTCTAGAAAAAAGTGGTAAGGTTTCTCAAAAGCAATTCTAGAAAGAAATGGTACAATTTCTCAAAAAAGTGGTAAGAATTTCTCAAAATATATAAATAAGGTGATTTACACTATGTAGAAATCTTAAAGGGACATTCTACTTATTTACAACATTTAGTCAGATCCTCCTCTCACCATAATCCAGTGGTTCCCAACCTCATGACCCCATTTTGACATCACAAATTTCAAAAGCAATTCTAGAAAAAAGTGGTACAATTTCTCATAAAAGTGGTAAAAATTTCTCAAAATACATAAATAAATAAAAGTTCTAACTTTCTACAAATAAATGGTAAAATTTCAACAAAAGTTGGGGGCCCCCATGAATCCTGTCAAGGAGGACTTATATCCTGTATCAGATGTATTTTTATTTTTTAACATTAAATTGAATTAGTGATACTGTGAACATTGATAAGTTGTAGTAACCCTGCACTGCAAAAACTCAAAATCTTTCCAAGAATATTTGTCAAAGTGTCTCATTTCTAGTCCACTATCAGATTTTTCTACTTATTTCACGTGAAAATATGCGTGAAAGAAGTAAAAAGTGTCTAGAAACAAGCTACTTTTTATGTGATGAGTCTTATTTTAAGTAGAATGAGATTTGTTTTGACTAGAAATGAGACATTTTGACTAGAAATAAGACAAATATTCTTGGTAAGATATTTGAGTTTTTGTAGTGTAGTGTGTAATTGAAATATACTACAACAGTAGAAATAACCACACACACACACACACATAAACACACACACGGAGGCTGTTGTAATAAACATGTGGGAGTTTTTATTTTGCTGTGCTGTGATTGGCCACAGGTGCATCTCCACGGTGACGTATATAACACTGGTTCCTGCCTGTGTGCAGTCAGCCCAGGTGTGAACGCAATGTTCGACACTAGTTTGCTACGTTGTCTTTTAAAAACTTTAAACACTTTATTTTTCCCTGTTGGACGCCTGGAAAGGCTCAAAGGTGATTAAAAAAAACTAAAGAAGCTAAAAACAGCGGCTGTTTTCTTGAGTTGGCACGAAGGAGGAGTGGTAGTCGGGGGTCAGAGGTCAGGAATGGGATGGGATGGGGGGGTGGGCACAGGAGAGGTGTCGGCCATCTTGTATCAGTAACCTGACTTTTTCAGGTAATCAACCATAGAGTACACAGCGGAGGCCAGCTGGCCGCCGTTAGCATCCTTAGTGCCTTTAGCGATGACGAGAGCTGTGGAGACAGAGGAGAGACATGTTATTATAATTTTACAGGGGACATATTATGCAAAACTCACTTTTTCATTGCTTTAGTATGTGTATTTGCATATCCAGAGTGCCTCTTCACCCCTTAAAAGGTAAGTTTTGACAACTACGTCAACATTTTGTAAACTGCCATAGTCAGAAAATGTGTCGCTTAAAGCAGAAGTAAGCGATCCGGTGGTTTTGGTTAATGCTGCGTTCCAGGCAGGCGTTTGAAACTGTAAATTACAGCTTCAAGTCACAACTTACGACTTTGTAGCGTTCCAGGCAACCCACTCGTGTTTCTCCGACCTGTTTTACCTGTGAAAGTCACTATAACGGCCACTCGTAACTTCTGACCCGTGAACTCGTACCAGATCGAACTGGTACGACTTCACAGGTCGGAAAAACACGAGTCACGAGTTGCCTTGAACGCACCATAACAGTCCTCGTCCCTACGTCACCACATTCACGGCGTCCCTTGGCTGCGTACACAGAGAGGACTGCCCCTTTATGCCGTTCTCTCTCCTCATTGGATAAAGGTTGTAGGATACAAGGAAAGTTTTCTCCTGGGCTCAGAGCAGAGCAGAGTGACTGACAGACCCGTGTTTCAGACCAAACACTCTATAGAAGTGATTGCTGTCGGAAGATACAACTATTTAAGACTTAGATTAACACAAATATATCGCTTACTTCTGCTTGAACAAACCGTTTAAATTTTTTTAACCGTTTGATTTGAACATTCAAGCCCTCGCTCCCGTGGTTACCATGGTTTCCTCAGCTACCGGAGCGAAGCTTCTAAACCGACCGATTGTCTTATTTCTTGTCAAAATGTCTCATTTCTAGTCAAAACTAATCTCTTTCCACTTAAAATAAGACTCATCACCTAAAAATTAACTTGTTTTTAGATCATTTTTACTTCTTTCAAACTAATTTTCACTTGAAATAAGTAGAAAAATCTGCCAGTGAAAGCAAGTTTTTTGTGCTGGTAATAAGAAAGAAAAACTTGCTCCACTATCAGATTTTTCTACTTATTTCAAGCGAAAATCTGCTTGAAAGAAGTAAAAAGTGTCTAGAAACAAGCTGCTTTTTATGTGATGAGTCTTATTTTAAGTGGAATGAGATTTGTTTTGACTAGAAATAAGACAAATATTCTTGGTAAGAGTTTGAGTTTTTGCAGTGTGTGAAAACTGGTGTGTAGAGAACCCAGCTGTGCTCAATCTTTTGGTTTTTCTGACCAAAGCAACATCAAGGTACCATGTCAAGAAGCAGAAATGAGCTGAATATGTCCCCTTTAAAAGGTTCGTTCGTTTTATTCTTATTTAGGTGCTCAGTTTGCTTTTTTATTTCAGTTTAGTTTTAGTGAATTCAACAAATTATCTGACAAACCACAAGGCCGAACTTATTTACGATTATCGATTACTACTGATCGATGAGTGTTGCAGCTTCACCTTTGTTGCTCTTGCCGACACACACGTTGTAGGCGTTGCCCTCGGCGTCGGCCGCCGACTTGAGGTCCATGGTGCACATATTTTCGTCGTCCATGTTGTCGCGGAGCATCCGGCACTTCAGGCCGGCGATGAAGGGGCCGCTCTGGGCGAAGTCCGTCCTTTTGCCGGCCAGACGCTTGATCTCGGCCGCCTGGAGCAGAAAAACATGACAATGAATGTAAAACATGGTCATGTGGCTTTTACCGATAGAAAAAGAGTGAAGCCTTCAAATGTCACGATTATTGTCAGAGAAATAATCACAGTATTACGATTATTATACATTATTTGAGGGCTGCAACTAACGATTATTTTCAATTTATCTGGTGATTATTTAAACGATTACAGTAATTGATTAGTAGTTTTGTCCACAAACCAAAGAGAGACTCAGTTTATCGTCATAAAGGAACAAAAAAACCAGAAATATTCACATTGAAGAAGCTGGAATCAGAGAATCTGCACTTTTTTTTTTCTTACGTAAAAAAACTACTGAAACTGATTATTAGATTATCAGAATAGTTGACGATTAATTTAATAATCAATTCATTGTTTGATTAATCGATTAATTGTTGCAGCTCTACATTAATTGATTTCACAACATTAACGATGAATGTGTAAAAAATATATAGTAGTAGTATAGTAGTCAAATATAGTAAAAATATAATTGCATTACTTGTTATTTACACACAATATTCAAGTCATTGATTGTCATCTACACCAAATGTTTAAGTTTATTTTAATTGTTTTTATTACAAGGGATACTTTAACATTTAAATTCCTCCCAATTCAATGTTACATTTGGAAAATTACCTACTACTTAATTTAAACCATCTGTGCATTTACCTTTATTTTGGCGTTTATTTGCCTCTATGACGGTCTGTAGTGACGTTTAATACCGCGGTTAATTGTGAAAAGAAACATCCCTGCTCACAACACATTGACTACAAATCTGAGAAGTGGGGGTGTGTGTCAGGTGGTGGTGGAGCCAGTAGGGGGCGCTACGGCAACACAGCTGGGAGAACATGTGGCAACCCTTTACTGTAATTTACAGACTGTTAATTAGGTGATAACGTCAAGAAATAGTCTACACTGCAAAAACTCAAATATCTAAACCAAGAATATTTGTCTTATTTCTAGTCAAAACAAATCTCATTCTACTTAAAATAAGACTCATCACATAAAAAGCAGCTTGTTTTTAGACACTTTTTACTTCTTTCACACATATTTTCACGTGAAATAAGTAGAAAAATCTGATAGTGAGTGAAGTTTTTCTACAAGCACAAAAAACTTGCTTTCACTGGCAGATTTTTCTATTTATTTCAAGTGAAAATTTGTTTGAAACAAGTGAAAATTATTTAAAAACAAGTTTTTTTTAGGTGATGAGTCTTATTTTAAGTGGAAAGAGATTAGTTTTGAACAGAAATGAGACATTTTGACAAGAAATAAGACAAATATTCTTGGAAAGATTTTGAGTTTTTGCAGTGAAGAAATAACAGTCAGCTTCATAGAAGCGTCATTTTTTAGGTAAAGGTCAAAGGTTACACATGCTGCTTTTCATTTCTACACAATCGATCGTTATGTCTTGGCGATATCTTGGCATTATGACGCAACTATACTTGTTATGTTTTGGGTATTTTTTTGACATTATCACGTAATTAATTGTTATTTCTAGGCTATTTCTTGACATTATGACACAATGAATTGTTCCTGACATGATCGCGCCATTTTAACGGCCTGTAAATTAAAGGGTTACTGCAAAATGTCTGTTGCATAACGAGCGCTCGCTGCAGGGAAGTGTTGGAGGAACTTGAAGCGTCGACTCTCTCGGCTCTTGGTGTGACTGACCGCAGCAGTTTCTGTTCTGGGCGGGCGGAAGAGCCGATCGTTACAGAGACTCAGACTCAAACTCAGAGGCCTTTGATACAACAGATCAATCAATCATTTGATCGATTGATTGATTGATTGATCAGGAGGCCTAAAGGCGTCTGGAACGAGCTGCAGCAGGAAACAGCGAAGAAGGAGAAAGAAAGAAAGAAAGAAAGGAAGGAGAGGAAAAGAATGTGTATGGAGGACAAGTCAAGACATGACGCACACGCACACACACACACACACACTAGGTTTTTAGAGTCTGGTTCTCAAACCTTCAAAGGTTCAGTTCGAGGGAACCGTGTGTGTGTGTGTGTGTGTGTGTGTGTGTGTGTGTGTGTGTGTGTGTGTGTGTTACCCCCCCCCCCACCCCTCCCTCCCTCCCTCCTCAGCGTTTCAGAGTGTGAAAGAGAGAAAAGGAGAAGTGAACGTCTCCACTTCCTGTCCCTGCTGCTGTTTTCAGCATCATGTCCTTATAAGGCAGTCGATCGAACCGAGGCAGGAAACCACGGCAACGCCCGGAAGTGATGCGTACAACCATCACTTGGCTCAGCGAAGAACAAGAAGAACTAAAGAACTATCATCATCAAAAAAAAACAACCGATATGAACATGTTGGCGGTTTCTGACTGACAGCCAATCAGCTTCCAGATCCCCGTGACATCACACCCCCCCCGCCCGCCTGCCTGCCATTTTCTCTGCAGTCGCACAAACTAAACTTACACACAATTAACACAATTAACACACACACGCACACACACACACTCGGCAACATGTCAAAGCTCTGTTTTAGTAGTAGACCGGAAACCAAACGAACCGGCCGGCCAATGAGGCGACGGCGCCCAGCGATGTCACAGGTCACACACACACACACACACACACACACACACACACATGTTGAAGAAGCAAAGACAAGTTGAGCAGGACTGAGGAAGTGTGTGTGTGTGTGTGTGTGTGTGTGTGTGTGTGTGTGTGTGTGTGTCCTTACTGAGATGCCAGCGTAGTCAGGTGTCGACGCCCAGACCGACTCCGCTCCAGCATCGAACCCGCAGATGGCCGCTTGGTCCACATAGCTGTGAGCTTTCAAGGTATCGATGTATGCTTGCCACGACATCCTGATCAATAACCAATCACACGCACACACACACAGACACACACACACAGACACACGCACAGACACACACACAGACACACACAGAGTGATTAGTTACACATTGACAGCCACTAATGCGTCACAACAACCAAGAAGTCGACAGAAAGAAACAACAACAGAACTATACAATCAATCAATGAACCAATCAGCAGTCAGACTGAGTGTGTGTGTGTGTGTGTGTGTGTGTGTGTGTGTGTGTGTGTGTGTGTGAGAGAGAGAGAGAGAGAGGCGATGTCATGGTCTTACCTGTGCAGGTAGAGTCTCAGGTGTGAGGGACAGAGAGAGAGAGAGGGAGGGAGAGAATGCAGAAAGGAGGAAGAGAAGTGAACTTTTATAGACGAGGCCACGCCTCCGCCTGCAGGACGCTTCCTGCTGCCGCAACCAGGAAGAGACGGAGAGAGAGCAGCCGATTGGTCGAAGCTGAGCTGAGGAAGAGACGGAGAGAGAGCAGCCGATTGGTCGAAGCTGAGCTGAGGAAGAGACGGAGAGAGAGCAGCCGATTGGTCGAAGCTGAGCTGAGCTAAACTGAACTGAGTTGCTGTCAGTAACTCAGACCTGGGGCCAGATTCACAAAACCTTCTTCACCCTAGAACACTAACGTTAAAAATAGTAACATCAACACTAACGCCGGGTATATTTTACCCGATATAATATACCCATACAAAAATATTTCTCATCAAAGTATATTAAAATACAACAATACATGGCAAATTGAAGTACACTTCCTTAATTTTCCACTATACAATGTTTCACAAAATGAAAAAAAGGTATCATGGTGACCCTATAAAAAAATGTCCAAAATTTGTGATTTTTTTGTTTTTTTTTAACAAAAACTTCCTTAAAAAAAAAACTAATGGAGCTGGGACTTTGTCCTTCAGACCATTTGTGGGACATTTGAGCCTTATTTGGTGGAGTTAAAAGAAAAAAGAAACATTTTCAGCATCACCAGAAACAGTCGCCAGATTTAATACATAAACACTAACGTCGGGTGAAATCCACCCGAACATGTACCTGCTGAAAAAACTAGGGATGGGAGCAGGGAAACATGCATGGATCTATAATACATCCATGGTGACATGCCGACCTTCAATGACGTCAGTGAGCAGTATGAAGCTACTGTACAGGGACCCATGAAACTCAGACAACAGCAACATAATGAAAATGTTGAAAAATCACCGGACATTAGTGTTCTAGGGTTAAGAAAAAAATCTTCTTAAAGGAATAATAGCATTTTTTTGTAAGTGGGGTTGTATGATCTACAAATAGCCCCTAAGTACTTTAATTGCAGTAGAAGACTCTCTGCACTCTTCCCGTTAGCAACGCCAGCCCATAATAGCCCTGCCCAGAGATTTACAACATACAGTGTTGTGAACAGACCCAAAGAAACGGCCTATTTTCACGGCCTAAAAGAGGTTTTACGTGAAAAAAAAATTCACAGTTCCATTGTTCGCTATAATATTTTTTCCCGCTGCTCAAAGTGCAGGAAAAACACAGTTTTTATTTGGACCTAACCAACTCACGTATCCCTCCGCCCAGGGTTAGCGCCCGCTGAAAAATTATATTATAGCGAACAATGGAACTGTGTATTTTTTTCACGTAAAACCTCTTTTAGGCCGTGAAAATAGGCCGTTTCTTTGGGTCTGTTCACAACACTGTATGTTGTAAATCTCTGGGCAGGGCTATTATGGGCTGGCGTTGCTAACGGGAGGAGTGCAGAGAGTCTTCTACTGCAATTAAAGTAGGCTACTTAGGGGCTATTTGGAGATCATACAACCCCACTTTTAAAAAATGCTACTATCCCTTTAAGTGTCATTTTTTTCTTAACTCCTGTCTTACGTAAGAAGAAAAAAGAGAAGAAGTCATATTCTCCAAAAAAAGTTCTTGAGTATTTTCTCAACTTTGTTCTTAAGTTTCTTCTTTTAAGAAAAAACTTAAGAACAAATGGTATTCTTGAAATCGGAGTTCTCAAATTTGTTCTTTACTTTTTTCTTAACTTTAAGACAACCTTCACCTGTCTTAAAATCCCTACGGCGAATAGGTATAAGCCTCTAAAAATCACCTTTTTCAACAAATTTTAGACAAGTTTAGACTAATGATTGATTGATTGATTGATTGATTGATTGATTGATTGATTGATTGATTGATTGATTGATTGATTGATTGATTGATTGATTGATTGATGCAATGCAATGCAGTGATGTATTTTCTTAAGTAGGAAAAATAAGAAATGCTGCAGTGCATTGTGGGACTTGTTGTTGCAGCAGCAGCAGCAGGAGAATGTTGCTCCGAGTCACTGTTCTGCTGCTACACGCTGCATTCCTCACACACACACACACACACACACACACACACACACACACACACACACACACACACACACACACACACACACACACACACACACACACATACCTGGGCCTGTTGAGGCCCGTGGACGAGGAGAGAGAGGGAGAAGCAGTGCGATATTCAGCTCACCACAGCATTACAACATCAGTACTCTTCAAGTACTACAACACTCCAGTACTAAACAAGTACACACTGCAAAAACTCAAAATCTTACCCGGAATATTTGTCTCATTTATAGTCAAAACAAGTCTCATTATAGACTCATCACATTAAAAGTAGCTTGTTTTTAGAAACTTTTTACTTCTTTCAAGCAGATTTTCACTAGAAATAAGTAGAAAAATCTGATAGTGGAGCAAGTTTTTCTTTGTTTCTTCGTGTAATTAATTAATCGTAATTAATGCGTTAAAGTCCCGGCCCAAATATCAATACTACTGTCTGACTCTGCACTGTAAAAACTCAAAATCTTCTCAAGAATATTTGTCTTATTTCTTGTCAAAAATGTCTAATTTCTAGTCAAAACTAATCTCTTTCCACTTAAAATAAGACTCATCACCTAAAAAATGAACTTGTTTTTAGATCATTTTCACTTGTTTCAAGCAGATTTTCACTTGAAATAAGTAGAAAAATCTGATAGTGGAGCAAGTTTTTCTTTCTTTTTTTTTGGGGGGCTTTTCATGCCTTTTTTTGATAGGACAGTTGAGAGTGTGACAGGAAATGGAAGGCAGATATGGGGGGAATGACATGCAGGATAGGGCCGTCCGACGCGGGACTGGAACCGGGGCCGCCTGCAGCGAGGACTATAGCCTCTACACATGAGGCGGATGCTCTACCATCTGAGCTAAACACCGCTCCAAGTTTTTCTTTCTTATTACAAACACAAAAAACGTTGCTTTCACTGGCAGATTTTTCTACTTATTTCAAGTGAAAATTAGTTTGAAACAAGTGAAATGATCTAAAAACAAGTTCATTTTTAGGTGATGAGTCTTATTTTAAGTGGAAAGAGATTAGTTTTGACTAGAAATTAGACATTTTTGACAAGAAATAAGACAAATATTCTTGGAAAGATTTTGAGTTTTTACAGTGCAGAGTCAGACAGTAGAAATTATATTAATTTACTTCATTCAAAGCGTAAAATCAACAACGGTCTCAATACACTTTACCAAATCAGTTGCTGTCAGAGGATGAGGCCAGACCATTTAATGCCTTATGGGTTAGAAGAAGGGTCATAGATGCTTAGACAGGAGGTCAATGACCACTTGGCAAGTGGGTTTGCACTTCTTTTATGGGTGATGAGTGAGTTTTAACTTCAGTATTAGCAGTAGTACTTGTATGAGCAGTAGTGTTAGTTGTGCGACGGATGTTTTTTGGGTTTCGAACCCGGGTCTCCTGCACCGCGGGCGACGATGCTAACCGTTTCGCCAAGAGGTCAATGACCACTAGGCAAGTGGGTTTGCATGTCTTTTGTATGAGCAGTAGTGTTAGTTGCAGTATTAGAAGTAGCCTACAGACGATAGTATGAGCAGCAGTAGTGTTAGTTGCAGTATTAGCAGTAGTACTTGCTGTACAGACGGTAGGAGGTCAATGACCACTTGGCAAGTGGGTTTGCATGTAGGCCTGGGACGATAATAAATTTTTCCGGGCGATATATTGTCCCACAAATTATTGACGATAAACGATATTATTGACACATTTTTTTTAGAACAAATTAACCACTAATATAATAATAATATTTCATAATAATGCAAGTAGACCCTTTTAAATGCGATAAACTTTTATTTCTCTT